>NW_026585644.1:32651376-32693920 GCF_907164565.1 Psammomys obesus
GAAAGAAAGAAAGAAAGAAAGAAAGAAAGAAAGAAAGAAAGAAAGAAAGGAAGGAAGGAAGGAAGGAAGGAAGGAAGGAAGGAAGGTGCTGTTTACCCCAATTCTACTCTACTCTATGGTAGTGCTTATCTTATTGCTTTAAGCCAATCATTCTTGATTCACTGCCAAATAAATCCCACTTCCCTCCAACTTCGCTATTCTCAGATCTATCTGCTAGATTCCAACAAGCTATCAAGAAAGATCATAAGCTAACAAAAGACAAAACAACCTGAAAACACACTTGCTGGTCAGACCTGCTTACACAGACATCTGTCCTAAGATGGCTCACCTGCCAGGTAGGCTCTGTGTTGTTTTGCTCATGGCTGCCAAGTCTACAGGTCTGGACTGGCAGGCAGCTAATACACTGGCTGGCTGAAAGGGTGGAACCACACCCTGAAAAAGTCCTTTAGCCCTGTCTTTTCCAATTTATCTTCAAAGCCTGCATTTCAGTGTAACCCATGCACACAGGCTGATGAAGATGAAGACTATCTAAGGACATACTCTGAGTACCTGTGTAATGTACAGGTCAGAGGAACAATACACTTACTTTGTGACTCCATAGTCAATCCCGATTGTTGCCAGGTATTTAGACACAAATCTCTTCTCACAGTAGCGCTTTATAATACAGCTCTAGGAAGACAAAAATGCATGAAGTAAGACACAGGAGGGAGATGTGTGAAATAAGCGCATTTCTTCATTAGGGTTTCTTTAGTCACCTCAAAGAAAATGAAAGTGTTTTCAAATGCAAAAACTAGCTGAAATGGAAGTGGATGCCTGGAACTCTAGCACTTGAAAAAGAGAAACAGAAGCATCAAGAGATTGAGGCCAGCCTCACCCACATGAGACCATGTCTCAAAAATAAAACAACCCCACAAAAGACAAGAAGAAAACACAATTTCTAATGTACCTAGAACAAGTATAAAAAGTGAGGGTTTTATTTGTTTGTTGGAGAGGGTCTTACTCCTGGCCAGCCTGGAACTTGCTATGTAGACCAGGCTATCCTCAAACTCACAGAGATCGGCATGTCTCTGCCTCCTACTGCTGGGATGAAAGGCATGTGGTTTCAACCAGGCCACAAGTCAGTTATCTTAAAGAAAAAATTTCAATTCTTATCCTCATGCTAACTACGGATGTGTTTTCAGCTTTATTGCTGATCGCTGAACTCGTCTCTTCCGCAGACCTTTCCCAGCCTTACGCGTTCAACACCTCTAACATATCCACAGTTAGCCTTGACTCCCTCCCGGGACAGAGCCACACGTTGAAGCATCTCCTGGATGCTTCCTACTCAAATATCCTGCCATCATCTAATTGGGCATGTCCCCAAATAATCTAAGATGACACATGACAGTGGCTTGTCCATTATTTCCCCAACGACAAAGGATCAGAATATTAAAGTCATATTTGATTCAGGGCCTAAGTCTTCAAGGGTACATTATCATTCTCTTTAGTACCAATATCCAAAAGAAAAAAAACAACCTAAATGGAGGAATAAAATATATTGCATCCATGTAACGGAATATATTTCTATGATATAAAGAACATACTGACATATGACACAAGAAAGATGTACCTTATACAAACTATACCAAGTCAAAGAAGCCTGTAGTAAAAGATCATGTAGTATGTGATTCCATTATATGAAACAGCCAGAATAGACAAATCTATATAGGCAGGAAGTGGGTTAATGGTTAGGAGAAACAGGGAGAGCCTGTTAATTGCTGTTTTTTCTTGTTTTGTTTTAGGGACGATGAAAATGTTCTATAATTAGCAATGGTAATGGTTTCAAAAACCTGTGAATGACCTGAAAAAAATCAGTGAATTGTATGTTTTAAATAAGTGAACTCTACATGAATTATAACACATGAAGGGTTTTGTCTTCAATTCTCTATCTTTAATTATGTGTATATAGTACATCTGTGGATATATGCACATGTGAGTGCACGTGCCAGAAGAATACAGAAGAGGCTATCAATCCCCTGGGGCTGAGACACAGGCAGCTGTGAGCCACACGACCTGATGTAGGTGTTAGCAGCTGAGTGCCCGTCCTCTGCAGAGTAACAAGTGCTTTTAATTGCTGGGCTACCTCTTCAGCCCTCACTAAGACTTTTTTAATTCAAGAGTTTTTATGGTTTTTAATCTTTAGGGAAGAAAAAGGTTATGTCCAGTGCATTTCTTCCAATTTGATTATTTGTGTGTGTGTGGGGAGGGGGGGGATGCCCTGTGCCAGAGGATAACCTCTGAAAATTGGTTCTCTCCTCCTACCATAGATTCTGAGGACTGAACTCAGGTCACCAGGCCTACACAGTAAGGGCTTTTACACCAACTCACCCCTGACCCCAACGACTTATTCCTTTCTGTATGGGAAACTTGAGATTTCTCAATGACTTGTTTATATTCAACTCAACCTCTTGCACTGACAATCAATATACCCCAAAGTCCAGTTTTCAAAGTCTCCGGGGGATCTGAAATTGCCCAATATGCTCATTCATCATTGACCTCATGTCTTTTTCTACATACAATGTTAATTTTGACAGCATTTTTTTAAGTGAGTAAAAATGATTACATTTTTACTTAACTTATTAAGCACTGCCCAACATTTACCTACATAGAAAGCCAAAAATTAGGTAGAAAAAGGTATTTCAATTGAGCGCATGGGTGTCGTTCTTCAGTGGACATCCATCATCCTGAGACAAGGTCTCAAGTGGGACCGTGAGGCTTTCGGATTAGGCTAGGCTATTTGGTCAGTGAGCCCCCAGGGATCCGCCTGTCTCAGCTTGCCCAGCATTGGAATTAAAAGCCTGTGCCACTAGCCTCAGCTTTTTGCAGGGGTTCCGGGTTTACAACTGTTTTCCATTCTTGCACAACACCAGCTGAGCTACAGTCTCTACTCTCTTTGCATTTTAAGAGTTGGAACATAATCAATAAATGTTCATTTTCAGCGAATGTTTTGTTAACACGTACACGAAGGTACGTAAGTAGTACGGGAGCGTGCTAAATATTAAAACACTAATAAATGGTTGCTGAGCATCATCTAAGTGCAGGGCACTGGTTATCAAGTCTTCTACATTTGGAGAAGTAAAGGCACCGCTTCTAATCCCTTCCTGGTCACTCCAGTTCTGGACCCTGCGGATTCTTAACCAAAGCTTCCGATCATTAAGGGAAGAAAACAAGAACAGGCGTCTATATTCATTTGGGAAAGGCCTTAGCTCACCGCTGCTTTCCCTTCCCATCTGAGAGGAAGTTTAATAGTTAATACGCAGCAGATGGAACACACGGGAAGATGGTATTTTTTTTTTAAGAGGGGGGAGGGGCTTCCCTGAGAAAATGAACGTGACAGTAAAAGAAATTTAAAACAAAAAACAACGCAGGATTCAGGGCGCAAACGCACTGGGTTGTTATGCCCTGGTGACATCCAGGCTGTGCCCAGCAGCATTCTTGTGGATCCAACACCTCAGGGGCATCCCCTTAAAGAGCACAGGTAGGAAGCACCAACTCTCCTCGCCCGCAGTTTCCGGGAGCCCTCTCCCAGAAAGCAGATTTGGTTTCCAAGCTGACCGCCCGTCATTGGGACCTAGGCTTCCTTACTACCTACAAAATAAAATCAAAGGTGAGAGACCACCCCGGACAGCCTCTTAGGGGCAGTGACGTCAGCAAGGCGCCGGCAACCCAAAGGTCAAAGAGGTCAAGATAGTTTTCCTCCGGAGGCCGCCTGGCCCCTTGCGGAGGCGGGGCTTCGGGCTGTTGAGTGGCCGCTCTCTCAGCCAATAGGCATGTGGCTCTGGCACGCGGAGGTCCCGCCCCTCGCAGCGCGCGGTACTCACTTTGCCCACTTCGGCGTTGCCCATGGAGATGACTTTGATGCGGAGAGACTTGGCGGGCTCCTTCCGCTTCGGCACGTTGGCCTCCATGGCCCTCGCTCTGCCAGGGCCGCCGGTTCCGGTGTCCTTATGCACCTAGCCAGGCCGCGCCTCAGGCCTCCTCGCCCAGTGGCGGAGCCGCCGCGCTTGTCACCGCCCTGGCTCCGCGGCTCGCCATCCCCACCGCTGCCTGGCCGCGGACGGACGCGGGCGGTTGGGAAGTGGCGAGCCGCGGAGGGCGAGCGAGTCTCGCGATGACAGCGCGCCGTGACGTCATTGCAGGGCCCGGGAGCACTGAGTCTTGGGGTCCTGGTGAGCCCGCGTGGCCCCGGTCCCTGCAGGAGACGGGGCTCCTTTGCCGGGCCCCAGGGTTGCTGTCCGCTTAGCGGTAGAAGTAGAGTGGCCTTCACGGGGTGTTGCTGTGATTTAGTGTAAGGCCCAGTCGCGTCAAAAATTCTAAGCAGACCATGACTTTGCCTGGAACCTTCGCCGGTGGGGTGGGTGCCTCTGCTGCCCTGTCCTCCATCAACACCGTGGCCCCTCAGTGTCTGCAGGGGCCAGATGTTCCAGTCACAGAGATAGATGGTGTCCAGGCAAACGCTTCAATCCTGGCACTCGGGAGGCAGAGGCAAGCCAATCTCTAAGAGTTCGAGGCCAGACAGGGCTATATAGTACAATCCTGTTTCAAATAAATATATAAAAACCGAATAATCTTTAGGTAACATGCACATCCTCAGCTACTTTAAGTCACTCTACCTTATTGCACTTCTGTCTTAGGTTTCCTATTGCTGTGAAGAAACACCATAACCAAAGCAACGGGAGGAAAGGGTTTAATTTGGCTTACACTGTTCATCATCACATTAGGACAGGAACTCAAGCAGGGCACGAACCTGGAAGCAGGAGCTGATGCATAGGCCACGAAAGAGTGTTGCTTAGTGTCTTGCTCCTCATGGCTTGCTCAGTCTACTTTCTTGTAGAGCCCAGGACCACTAGCTCATGGGTAGCCCCACCCACTATGGGCTGAGCCCTCCCCTATCAACCACGAATTAAAATGCCTTACAGGCCTGCTTACAGTCTGATCTTTTGGAGGCTTTTATGGGGGGGGGGGGTCCCTCCTCAGATGACTCTAGCTTGTGTCAAGAAGACATAAAACTAGCCAGAATAACTACTCAACACAAGGTAAATGCTATAACAATGTGTCAGTACTATGTAAATAGTTATTCTATGTTGTTGTCCCTTAGGGAATAATCACAAAAAAGATATACATGCTTCATATATAATCTATACATGCTTCATATATAATCGTCATCTTTCCCCACCCTCCCTCCCATTCCTGATTTTTTTTTTTTTTCAGGAACTGGTATTTATTATCAAAGTCATATTCGTTGTCAACAAGATGCCTCAACTATAAAAAAAAAAAATTAATTGCACACATTGCAATCTCAATGCAAACAGTCAAATGGAACCCCAATCATTAAAAAATTAATTGAAATTACCCCCAAAAGCAACTGAATTTTTAAACATCTTTATACATCCAGCCAATAAATTAAAATGGTTGACAAGAAAAAATACAAATCCAGAGGTCTGGTATTGATGTTTGAAAAAGGCAACTGCTTAAGCATTTCTCTCGATTCGAACATCAATCGCTCAGCCACTCACCTTCAAGAATCATTTATTTTTTATGTATACAGTGCTCTATCTGCCTGCACACCTGCGCACCAGAAGAGGGCACCAGATCTCATTATAGATGGTTATGAACCACCATATGGTTGCTGGGAATTGAACTCAGGACCTTTGGAAGAACAGCCAGTGCTCTTAACCTCTGAGCCATCTCTCCAGCCCTCCTGATTAGTTTTAATGGACTGTTGCTTCAGTCTGCAGACAGCCTGCAGGGCAGAGGGCCACCTGCAAGATTTCTTTTGCTCATCTAAGATGATAGCATCAGGAGGTGAGGAAGGGGAGTTAAACACTGGTTCTGGAAAAGGACCTTGGGCAAGACTCTTTCCGTGTGGAAAAACAGAGCTGCCTTTTGGAACCAAGGCGGCGGTTTTAGTTTTTGCCTCTCTAGCATAGCCCCATCCTCAGGAGGAAAGCCCAGGCTGGGTGTTTCTTAGGTTTCGCTCAGCTCTGTGAAGGTGCAGGATTCTCACTGTAATCTCTTTGGGTTCCTTCTGATGGTTGTTGACATCCCATCTTCACTCAGCATCCTGCTCTCTCTTTCTCCTTAGCTGACAAGATAAGGTAGAATCATAAATTCTATTATAACTTGTTATTCTCAGAGATGCAGAAAGCAACTGTTTGAATGAAAGTCAGTCTGACAGACCAGTTTTTTTTTTTAAGTCAATAATTTCAGTTACAGATGTAAACAGAACTTGACAAATGATTATCTAGTGCCCTGGGGAAAGATGGCTGCCAGTTCCTCAGTAATCACACAGGTGAAGGTGGCATTGTTTCTGCTCCCACAGGGCTTTAAACATCTTAAAACATGTCTGGGAAGATAGAAAGAAGGCTGGAGTCATCAGTAGCTCTTTAAAGTCAGTTTTCAAGCATGTTTAGAATATTAAATACTTTTTTAAAAAGGTACAGTGTACTCTGATAATTGATATATAATATGTGGCCAAAAAAAGCTGGAGGGCTAGGCTCCAGGACCCTTGCGGAAATCTAAATCTATGACTCTCAAGTGCCTGATGTAAATGGTACAGCACATGCAGATAGTCTAGGCATGTCCCCTCATACACTTCAAATTGCCTCTAGATTACTGATAATGACTAATGCCATGTTAATACCATGTAAACAGTTGTTACATCATATCGACAAGGAAAAAAAAGTTTGTGTACAGTACAAATCGCTTTTTTTCTCCTTAAATATTTTCAATCTGTAAATTATTTGATGAATGGATATGGAATCCACAGATACAGAAGCTGTTGTGCCTGCAGATCTCAGCAAAAAATGGCTGTCCGATTAAATTTACTTATTTGTTTGTTTTTATATAGTAAAAAAAGAGTCCTTTTTTTTTTTTTTTTTTTCTTTTTTGAGACAGAGTCTCATGTAACCCAGGCCAGCCTCAAACTCATGCAGCTAAAGATGACCAGGAACTTCTGATCTTCCTGCCTCTTCTCCTGAGTCCTAGGACTGCAGCTGTGGCCACCAAACCTGGTTTTATGTGGTGCCGGGGATCTGAACCTAGGACTTTTGTGTGCTATACAAGCCCTATACAAGCTACGTTCTCAGCCCTTTAAATATGTATTTTTAAAGAGTAAACTTTAAATACTTGGAGCATACTTAAAGGAATAAGAAATAATGAGTTCTTCATGGTGGCACAGGCCTCAAATCAGGCAGATGTCTACGGATTTGAGGCTGGCCTGGTCTCTGTCAAGTTCCTACCAGTCAAGGATATACAATGAAACCTTGTCTCAAAAAAAAGAATGACTGGTACCCAATGTGGTGTAACAGGCCTTTAATCCTAGCACTTAGAAGGCAGAGGTAAGTGGATCTCTGTGAGTTCAAGGCTAGTTTGGTCTACATAGTGAGTTCCGGGCTAGCCAGAGATGCATGGTAAGTCACTGTTTCTAAAAAAAAGAAATTCAGGCAAGAAGGGAAAAAAAAAATCGAATATTTAAAGTATTTGCTACCCAGATAAAGAATGAAAACATCACTGACACTGCTTGTGTCTTCCAAGTTCCCACCTCCTTTTCTTTACAAAAGCTTGTAGCTATCTGCATTAGTGCTTTTATTTTCCAGACACTTAAAAATGTTTAAATATACACTTTATGTAGCTTAAGATTTCGTGTTACATTTCACCTTTTTAAATTATTTTGAAATAATTTAACGTAGAAAAGTTTTAGGAACATGTCCCTCTCACGCACACGCACACACACACACACACACACACACACACACACACACACACTTGACAGATCTTTCTAGAGCTGTCAGTTGTTAAACATCTCAACCCATTTGCTGTATAGGTTGTGTTCACTATTTGTACATATATGTGCACACATTCTCTCAGTCATTTGAAATTTGGAAACTTCTTAAATCCATAAATACTTCAATATGTGTTTATAAAAACAGGAACTTTATCTTACATAGCAATAACATATGTATCAAAAATCAAGCAATACAGAGCCAGCCAGATGCCAAAGTGGGTTAATGTGCCTGCTGCTAAACCTGGCAACCTAAGTTTTATCCCTAGGACCCATATGGTCAAAGGAGAGGAAGTTGCCCTCTGGCCTCCACACAGATGCCATGGCTTAAGCACTCACACACAGGACACACACGAGCACATAAAATAAAATGTAAAAGGATTTTTAAAAAATCAGATGACACAACACTTAAACAGCACTGTTATGCGGCTCGTGATCCTCAAACTATGCTGAGATCCCCACAGTGCCACAGTGAATCTGTAGGGTTCTAAAATTTCAAGGCAAACAAAATGAATCATGACTGTGAAAATACTGCTTTGGTGCTGTTTGCAATTACAACAGCAGATGGTGCCACACCCCTTGTTTTGTCATATTGGAGTCCAGTTTTCAGGTAGTTGTGATTTTTTTTTTTTTTAAGGACCAGGAACTCAGTCCCACAGAGGTTACTTGAGAGGTGCACTACTCAGCAAGTGTTTGTGTCAGTTTAGCCGTGTTAGTTTTTGAATGGCTACTAAATCATTAGGGAATAGATGCTTAATGAGTTGTTTGCACCTAGGTATTTCCTTGGGACTGGACACAGTGTGTGTGTGTGAGAGAGAGAGAGAGAAAAAGAGAGAAAGAGAGAGAGAGAGAGAGAGGGAGGGAGGGAGGGAGGGAGGGAGGGAGAGAATTAAAGCCATGAACAACAACAAAAAAAAGACAAAACAAACAAACTAGGAAAGCTTGACTTAATACATAGTTCATACATGTGTGTGTGTGTGTTCTCGTGCATGCACAGAGCGAAGTGCAGTGGAGTGGGGCCGGCTGGGGCCAGAATTTGAGGCCAGGTGTCTTTCTCTACAAACCTCCATTTTACCATTTGAGACAGAATCTTTCACTGAACTGGCTCACTGAACCAGCTAGACTTGCTGGCCGGAGAGATCTGAGGACTCCCCACCAGGCGTCTAGACAAGAGCCTTATCACCAAGCTGAAGGAAATTTCTGGCTTCCTTGAAGACTTGGTTTTGTTGTGTGATGTTTTGCTGGAGGCTGGCTTGTGAGAAGGCACATGATGTTTTGCTGTAAGCCCGCTCATGTGAGATGTGTGACTTTGGCCAGCTGAGAACGTCTGTCGGTGGACTCTGAGGAGAGGAGATCTAGAGAGGCCTTCACACAGTGAGACATCATCACTGGGCTGATCCTTGTGCTTCGACACTTGACTTCAAAGAGAGAAACGGTCCAGAGAACTTCTCTGGGCAATCCAACTGAGTCTTGTGGCTTTCGCTGACTTTGTGTTGCTGCCTGGTGTTGGCCTTTGGACCGGACTGGACTGGACTGATTACCAAACTCCTGACAACTGAGTTTGGTAATCCCCTAAAGACCCATCAACCCTAACCAGCAGAAAGTAGATAAAAGAGGTCTACAGCCCTTTTCTCTGCTAATATCCTACCTAAGGATGGGGGTTGGAAAGGAGTTTAAGAACCCTAAATAGTTTGGCGAAAAATCTAAGCCTACACCAAGTAACACCCACAGGCCTCCTATGTCCTCTATGTCACCATTTTTGAGCATTTTCATGCTTTTTGGCATAACAAACCCTTCCTAATTCCTTGCATCATTTTCAAGCACTGTGGCATTTAGACCTAGGTCTTAGTGTGCCCATTGGTACCCACATTTCTTTGTTTTTGGCTCCTCCAGTTGTCTGGAGAGAAAAACCACTTGTATGTATGTACACACACATACACACACAAACATCCATGTTTTAAAAAGGCCATGTATGCATTTCAGCACAACAGGATGTGCTCTGGTGGTTTCCCTCTCACAACTATGTTCTCCTTGTAGCAAGAACCTGGCTCCCATTGTCCTCAGTGCACTTAGTCATTTGCAAAAACATAGAAAGTGTTTTCAGAATAGTTAACTCACCATTTCAGAAAAGAAAAGCTTTAAGCTAGGATTCAGTCTTTATCTACAGCTCCTTTTGTCCTAAGCTGACAGATACTGCCATCAGGCAAGTTCTCAGGGTAGTTAGGTTAGTTCTCTCTCTCTCTCTCTCTCTCTCTCTCTCTCTCTCTCTCTCCTTCAATGTGATTTATGGTATTCTTTGAAATAGATTCAGGTAGGGCCTGCAGAGCTAGCTCATCATTTAAAAGCACTAGCTGCTCTCCCAGAGGACCTGGGTTCAATTTCCAGCACCCACATGGCAGCTCACAACTGTCTGTAACTCCAGCTCCAGGAGACCCGACACCCCAGCATACATATACATGCAGGCAAAACACCAATATGCATTCAAGAAAAGAAAAAGAAAGGGAAAAAAAATTTTTAAAAGAAAGAGCTGGTTTTTCTGTGGTCTTTTCTGTTGTTCTGTTCATGCAGTTTTATCCCATTATCTGACTATCATTGGTGTTATGATGCATTTAGTATATAAAACATGAACAATCTTTCAGACTTTAAAAAGGTACAAATCAGCATACTCAGAAAACTGTCAGCTCCGTATTTAGGTCCTCTGACACTTTCCCCTCCTGCCTTATTAGGATTCTCCCTCTTCTTTGATTCTTGTCTTATTTCTTGTACTAGCTGGTTTTTTGTTTTGGTTTGGTTTGTTTGGTTTGGTTTGGTTTCTGTTTGTTTGCTGTCAACTTGTTATAAGCTAGGGTCATTTGGGAAAGGGGGATTTCAAGTGAGAAAATGCACCTATTAATTGGCCCTAAAACATTTTTTAAACAACGATTGATGTGGGAGGGCCCAGCCCACCATGGTGGGTCACCTCTGAGAAGGTGGTTTGGGGTTGTATAGAAAGCAAGTTGTGTTAGTCACGGGGAGCAAGCCAACAGGCAGCACTTCTCCACAGCCTCTGCTTCAGTTCCTGCCTCAGGTTCCTGCCCTGCTTCAGTTCCTGCCCCGGCTTCAGTGAGGATAGACAGTAAAGTGTAAGCCGAAATGACCGCCCGCCGCCTCAGCTGCTTTCGGTCATGGCGTCTATCACAACAGACGGCACTTAAAAGCATTTTGCACAGATAAGCAGTTATACACAGGGCTTTTTACAATATATTTTTATTTTATGTTTATTGGTGTTTTGCCTGCATGTATGTCTATCTGTGCGAGGGTGTCGGAAGCCCTGGAGCTGGAGTTACAGACAGGTGTGAGCTGCCACATGGGTGCTGAGAGTGGAATCTGGATCCTCCGGAAGAGCAGCCACTGAGCCATCTCTCCTGCTCAATATGCGTATTTCTTTAATGTCTCCTTTTTTCACAATTTAATTTTATATATGTAAATATATATATATACATATGTCGTTGTATGTGTTTGTGCACATAGGTACAGTGTCAGTGGAGACCAGAAGAGGGCATTGGATCCCCTGGAACTATAGTAATTTACAGCTGTAACCTGAACCCTACATGGAAATGCCAAAAAAAGTGAAATTACAGGGCCAAAGCAAATGCATATTTACACTTGTTATGTATCACCAAATTCTATAAGACAACACTGAGATATTTTTGCATCAATATTCTTGTTTATTTGTTTGTTTGTGATGGTGCTAGGGTCAAACCCAGGGCTTCCAGCATGAAAGCTAAGTGCTCTGCCACTCGACTACATCGTATGCATAAGTAATATTGCAATTAAATAATTTTCTTAAGTAACATAGCACTAAATTACGTAACTTTATGTTATTTTTCCTGGCTTAAATATTGTTGTACTTGGTACATAAAAAACATTTCAAAACTTTGTTTAGCTTTCCATATTTTGGAATAGTTTATGTGACAAAATTCATACATTTGCAAAAATAATGGAATGAGCATTCCGTGGTACCTTTTCACAGCCTCAGCAATGTCAACATTATCAGGCAGGCATTTTCTGTTTCATCCTCTCACTCCTAGATTATTTTGAGACAATTGTCCGTAACCACACATATTTATTTCATCATATATGCTTAAAAATGCAAAGCTCTTAAACGCTAGCATAATGCTGTTGGTACATTATGGAGGGCAGAACTGTAAGATGGCTTCCAAAATTCCTGGACCCTGGGATGTGCACACCTTCTCCAGTTCACTAATCAAACACCAGGTTAGGTGCGACTTTGAAAGGATCTTTCCAAATTATTGAGACAAGGTCTTGGTAGATAGCCTAGGCTGGCCTCATTCTCTCATAGTCTGGCCTCAGTCCGTGACTGCTGGGGTGAAAGAATTTTATAGATGCAACTGAAGTCCCAAGTCAGGAGCTGGGGTTGTGCCTCAGTGTGTAGAGCTCTTGTCTCAAATGCGTGAAGCCCTGGGCTCGATTCCCAGCACCTTAGTCCTTCAAAGCAGTGGCAAACCCTATCTACTTCATGCTTGGACCTCTGAGCTGTAAAACTTTAAGGTGTGAAGTGTCTAGGGCTTGAGACTGTTAACTTTGTAGTGATTTGTTTTGCTACAATGGAAAACTCATCAACACGCTGAAAGTTAGCAGAATCCCTGTTGTTGAGCAGGATTTTTTTTTTTTTTTTTTACAAATTCAGTTTCCTAGGGAGATCTGCATCCAGCATGGCAATGGAAGCCCCTCCTGGCCACCTCTCTCAACAACAGCTACCTAGGGGGGGACCTAGGGAGTCTGACGAGTGATGGAAAGCAGCACAAGGGCTGGCTGTGTCTCAGGAGTGGAGTGCTTGCCTAGAAGTCTGGCAGATGGTGGACTGGAGTGAAAGCCTCGCGAAAGCAGCTGGCACGAGTGTGGGTTTCTCCCCCCCCCCCCATACAAGGTCGTTGGGACATCCTGGCCCTGAGTGGTGCTTTCTGTCTTTGTTCCTGTATGAGGTTTTCATTCTGAGTAAACTCATCACAGGACACGTGGGTACTGTCAACAGTGAGCTTGACAGGACCCAGAGTCACCTGGGACATTGGCCTCTGGGCATACATTACCTTGATGATGTCAAGTGATGTGGGAGGATCCATGTTGACTGGGCAGGGCGAGTCCCTCAGCTGTCATCCTGGATTGTCCGAACTGGAGAAAGTGAGTTGAGTACCAACATGCATTGCGTTCTCTCTCCTCTCTCTCTCTCTCTCTCTCTCTCTCTCTCTCTCTCTCAATAGGGTTTCACTCTAGAGCTCTGGTTGTCCTGAAACTCCCTATGCTGTAAACCAGGTTACCCTGGACTGCATAGAGATCTCCTACCTCTGCCTCTGACACTCAAGGGTTCAAAGGCGTGCACCACTGTGCCCAGCCGCTCTGTTCCTGGACTGTGGACTCACTCGATGTCCTCAGCTGCTTTGAGCACCTGCTGCCTCGACTTCCCCACCACGACGGGCTGGGCTTGTAACTGTGAGACAAACGAACCACTTCTCCCTTAAGTGAGTTCTGTCAGAGCATTGTATCACAGAAGCCGGAAAAGTGAGACAGAGATGGATATTAATGCTGCCGTCCAGGCAGCAGCCGCTCATCATGTTCCTGACCATTCCAATGAGTGTGCGGCAGTTTGTCTTTTCTGAAAATGCCTGTCACAACATCCCTAGTTCCATATGACTAGTTCTTCTTGTGAAAAAATACTGAAATGCAGCGTGTATCATTTTAACCATTTACTATCTTTTTTTTAATATGTTGTGTGGACATGCGTGTGAACATGGAGGCCAGAGAACCACCTTGGGTTTTATCCCTCAAAAACAAAACAAAACAAAACAAAACAACCCATCCACCTTTTTTGTAAGGTCTCTTGTGGGCATGAAACTTGCCAAGCAGGGTCAGCTGCCTGTCCAGTGTGCCCCAATGGTCCACCCATTTTCACTTATCATCCCAGAACTGATTTTACAAGCATGCTCTCCTGCACGCGGAGTTTTTTGTTTTGTTTTTGTTTGTTTGTTTTTCATTTTCTTTATTTCGTCACGGTTCCGAGGATTGAACTCAGGTCCTTGTTTACTGGCTGAGCAATCTCCCCAGTTCTGACTGACTGATTTTTTTTTTCTGAGATAGGGTTTCTCTGTGTAGCCTTGGACTTGCTTTGTAGTGGAATCACAGGCATGCGCCACCATGCCTGGCTAGTTCTATTTATTTTTGAGAAAAGGTTTCATGTATCCCAGACTTCTCCTTGCTACTTAGCCAAGGATGACATTGAACTGATCCTCCTGTCTCCACCTTGCCAGTGCTGGGCTTCCATGTGTGAGGCACCATATCCAATTATGCAATGCTGAAGAGTGAACCGAGGAGCTCATGCATATTGGGCAAGTGCTCTACCAACTGAGCTACGTCCCAGCCCAATGTTAAGCATTTAAAAACGCACCATTCTTCAGCATCATGTGATAGTGCACAGCCATTACCGCCACCCATCCCCCAAGCTCTTCATCCCCCGCACCGGAACTCCACACCTGTTGAGCACTATCCTGCTATTGCTTGCCTGTCTATTCTGTCTCTATGAATTTAGCTACTCTAGAGAACTCATGTAAGTGGAATCACATAGTAGTTGTTCTTTTGTGGCTGGTCTATTTGCCTCTTCGTGTCAAACCTTTGAAAGTTCTCCTTTGCTAGTCCTGTGGCAGGATTGATAGTCTTGGAGAGGCAGAGAGACTGTGATTCCTCTTCTATGAATCTGGAAGGTCTTGTGACTGTATTACTGACATCATGTCACCTCTTGAGCTTGGTCATAAAAGGCAATGCAATGTCCTTTAGGCTTTCTTGTAATGCCCACTTGGTTTCCGACACCAGATAACAAGTTCTCGAAGATCCCGGAGAGAACCATGGAGGCAGGAGCTGAAACTCCTAGACCCCTCACCCACAGCTCAGCTCACATATGACAAGCAGCCTTCCTTGCCAACTCTGGGACTGAGCCATCTTGGAAGTGCCAGGCAATGAAAGTCTGATGCCAACAGTAGTGGGATGTAGCGGTAAGGCATGCATGACAGGAGACAGTAATATTGACAGAAAAATTTCATTAACCCACCAAGGAACTAGAGCCCAGGACCAGGTGCCAGGTCCTTGGGAGGCGGCCTGGATCGTTACAGCCAGGGACCCTGCCTCAGCATATTTAACAGGGAAGGGACTGAGGAACACACTCAGCCCCAGTCTCAGTCTCCACATGCATGTACACACATATGAACGACACATATGTGAGCAAGCGTACATAGGTGTACGCATACAAGAAGAAGAACAACAACAGCAAGCGACACAGGAGCTGTCATTGTTTTCAGCAGCGGCAGAATGCGGAAACTGCATCGTAGACAGATTGGGTGTCTCTCATTGGAAATGCTCGGGACTAGAAGTGTTCTGGAGTTTAGATTTTCCCCTTAAATATATTTTTAAAATCACGAGTGTGTGTGTGTGTGTGTGTGTGTGTGTGTGCATACATGTTCACTTGCATGTCAGTGCAGATGCTCTCAGAGACCAGAGGCATTGGGCTCCCCTGAAGATGGAGTTATAGGTGGTTATGAGCCATCTGACATTGGTGCAGGGAACCAAACCTGGGTCCTCTGCAAGGGTAGTTTAGGCCCTTAACCGCAGAGCATCTCTTTAGCTCCAGGCTTTATGTTTTGTTCAGTCCTGGTTTATTTGTGGGGTTTGGTTTTTTTTATATACATATATAAGGATGTATATATGTAACGTGTGTGTGTGTGTGTGTGATGACATTTTTGTGGGTGGGGTTCAAGCCTAAGCATGACATTAATTTATATTTCATATACTTTTTTTTTTTTTTTTTTTCGAGACAGGGTTTCTCAGTGTAGTCTTGGCTGTCCTGGACTCACTTTGTAGAGCAGGCTGGCCTCAAACTCACAGAGACCCGCCTGCCTCTGCCTCCCCGAGGGCTGGGGTTACCATGCCCGGCTTCATATACATTTTGTACACGCAACCTGATGGTACATGTGTGCGGTGTATGTATATTTGTTCATGTGTGCGCGTGTACCCGTATGTGTGCGCATGCATGAGAAGGCCAGAGGCCCACACTCTTCTCAGCTGCTCTCCAGCTGATTTCTTGGAAGCAGGTCTCCCACTGAATTTGGAGCTCATGGAGTCAGCTCGGCTGCCTGGCCAGTTACCTCCAGGAACCTACCTGCCCTGCGCCCCAGTGCTGGGTTTATAGACTTGTTGCTCTTGCAGAGGACTCAGGTTCAGTTCCCGGCACCCACAGGGCGGCTCCATAACTGTCTGTAACTTTAGTTCTGGGACATCCAACCCCCTCTTCTGAGTTCCATAGGTACCAGGCATACACATGGCACCCACGCTTACACGCAGGCAAAACTCTCATCCGCAGAGAATAAATAAACTATTTTTCTTAACTCACGTCCTCACACTTCTGCTGCAAACATGCCACCGAGTGAGTCAGCCCTCGGTGCCCAAAGATGATTTTATACACTGCTCTAAATAATAATCATACAGTAGAAAGTGAGTTGATAGTGTGAAACTACCCATTTGCGTTTTCAGATCGGTGCTCAACACGCTTTAGATTTTGGAGAATTTTGAATCTTGGGTTTTTGGAGTAGAAACGCTCAAGCTTAATTACTTACAGCACAATTCCTCTTTCTACTCTGGGGTTTTTGTTTGTTTCTTTCTTTAGACAGGGTCTCACTCTATAGTCCAGGATAGCCTGGAATTTGTTATATAACCCCAGGCTAGCCTCCAACTCTCATCAGCCTTCCTGCCTCAGCCTCCTGAGTGCTGGCATCACGGATGTGAGCACCACCTGGGCTTGCAATTCCATACTCCTGCTACGTGTTACTATCTATCACTGTTGCGAATCTCGTAAGTATGACGTGCAAATAAAAGAAGTAAACACATACGAATTTGTTTTGCCATCTAAAGTTTAAGACAGGCTGATCTCATCCATGGGTGAGGAACATGGCTATGGTCATCTGGGGAACAGTGGGTGAGGAAGTGTAGGAAGAGTTTATGGGTGCTGGCCCCGATCGTTGTCAGCGTTGCGGCTTTCCCTCCTTATTTCCCTCCTTCCTTCCTCCTCTCCCCACCCCTTTTATTTTGACAGCACCTCACTGTGTAGTTGAAGCAGGCTCAGCCGCCTCAGAGAGCCCCGTGCTGGAATCACAGGCGTGCACCGCCGTGCCTGACGCGGTGGGCATCTCAGCGTGAGTGTGGCTCCGTGAACGCATCCCCTTTGCGAGCACACGGTGATCGGACAGCCACACACTTTAGTGTGCCTCGCTTTAACTCAGAAGCACTTCCAACAACAGTCTCCACCTGATTTTCATAAGACTTCAAAAGAAGGCTGGGCCCGATGTTCGCCTCTGCTCAAGAGTTTCTCTGCTGTTCCTGTGACAGATTTCGGTGTCCATGGAAACCAGACGGAGACAGTGTGGAAACAAGAGATAGGATCAGGGCCTGCGAAGTACAGCATATGCAACAAAAAACCGGACTCTCCGAAAGGCTTCTCCCGGGTTCTGGTCCCACTCAGCCTTAGCCAGATGCTGCCCAGTGTCACCCATCACACTGTCCCCTTCTGCCTGTCAACGTTTATACCCCTGAACCGGTCCCAGCCCACTGGCTGTTACTGCCTTCCACGTCGCCCAGGCAAACAACATCCTGATAGGAATCTCACATTAAAGAGGCCTCCCCTACATGAAGGCTTCCCCACACCTCACTAAGGAGATGTCCAGTGTGGGAACCTCAGCTCTGAAGGAGAAGCTAAAGGCCTTAGAATAGCCACAGGGAGCGGTCAGGAGCCACGTGCTGAGCACACACTCTTTTCTCAGGAGACTTCCTCGGAGCTTATTAATTCCTATTTTAAACATACTTATAGCACCTTGTTATTCGATTTTCTTTTTTTTTTTTTTTCTGGGTCTTCCAAAAGACACATTAGAAGTGGGTGGGTGACATTCTCCCCCGAGGGCGCATGTTTGCCTGGCTTCGCTGTGTTTGAGACTCGTTCTGGATGTATCTGGGTGTGATTTTCTGTAGGCAAGTACACATGTAGGCGTCTATGTAGGCCCTAGGTTGGTTTTAATGAGTGTGTGTGAAAGATGCGTCTTGTGTATGTTTGGTTTTGTGTGTGCAGGCTGTTTGGATGGTCGGTGAAGACATTTTGTGAATGAGTTTGTCATTTCACGAGTTTCTCTCTCTCTCTCTCTCTCTCTCTCTCTGAGTATATGTGTGTGTGTGTGTGTGTGTGTGAAATGGGATGTAAAATATGCAAATTAGAACTTACATGTTTGTGGCTCCAGAGGAGACATGAGAGAGCATTTGTGGCCACTTCTGCAGTTATCTCTTTGAGCTAAACTGTAAATTTGCATGTGGATTTATAGAGGGAAAGATCCAGGCGAAGTTTGCGAGTCATATGGCTGAGCCATATGGAATTGCCTTTTTGTGGCCTAAAAATGGTTAAAAATTCAGTGATTTTTTTTTTTTGTACGAGTCAACCTCACCGCTGTGTGCACATATCAGCGTGTGCACCTGTATGTGCACGCACCATCCCTGAGTGTGAGTTCCCATGGCCTCTGTACCACAATGGTATCTGTTATCAGAACTAAGAAGGGGGATGAGCATCAAGTGTGAGGCCTATGAAGAAGCCTCATGAGAGCGCTGGAGGAAAGAGAAGCGTAGCAAGATGGACAAACCACAACAGAGAGTCGCCACCATGGAGTGGCGGGCAGTGAGGTCTCAAATTCCTTTCTCTGCGAAACCATTTCTGACCCCCGTTTTGCATCCATGGACCCAAAGTTTGCTACTATGACTCTGGGAACTTCCTCTCCAATGGTGCCTGTCACACTGCAGTGTAGTTGTTATTTCATTAGTCCAGCTCCTTCACGAGGGAGCAAACTCCCTTTTCCCCTCTTGTTTGTTCCTATTGCAGGCACTTAGAACAAGGCTTGCTTCGGGATACAAGCTCAGGTAGAAACTGCTGAGTACAACCTGTAAGAGAAGATGAACTTCACCGAGGGACATTAAAGAATGCCTGAGTAAGCGAAAAGATAAACATCTGTTCATTGTCAAAAAGAAAAAAAAAAATTGAAAGTGCAAAAATGTCAATGTATTATGTTATGGATTTGAAACCCAGCATGCACACACATCCTTAATGAATAAGTAAACAGACAAATATCTCTTCCTCTTAGTCTACAAAGTCAATGCTATTATAAGCACAATCCCAAAAGGACCATGACAAGATGGTTCAAGTTTTTCCTGAAGAACAAAGGTTTGATAATAGGATATGTCTGAGGAAAGGACATGTTGGGGAAACATACCCTGCCAGATATCAAGACATGTTTTAACCTCTCCGAGGGTGGATAAGGATTTATCTTCTGTGTATTCAGCCCCTGCATCACTAAGCTCTTCCTTGTCTGTCGTCTCTTATGTAGCCTTGCTCCTGAGCAAGAGGCCTTTGCCCTGTCTAGCGCATCTTCTCATGCTAAGTTAGGGCTGTTGCCTCTGCTGCCTTTGCTCTTTCTATTTTCCTCTCTAACTCACCAAAGCCAATTTTCACATCAGCTACTTCATATCACCGCCAATATGTATTTGAAATCTTCCTACCTTCCTCAGAACTTTCCTGCAACTTTTTCTTGCTTTGCAGCCAGTGCTGGCCTTGAACTCACAATGTCCCTGACTCAGCCTCCCGAGTGATGAGATTTCAGGCCTGTGCCAGCCTGCCTGATATATGCCATTTTTGTTGTTGCTGCTGCCGCCGTTTGTGTTGCATTTTATCACATATAGCACAGGAAAGAGGAGGTAGAAAGGGACAGGGGAGAGGGACTTATCAGCTTTGGGATGTACCAAAAAAAAAAAAAAAAAAAAAAAAAAAAAGCAAGGGTCAGAACAGCATGTGTGATTTTACCTGTTTGTTCTAAGAATATGTCTATTTGTGGTTCTGAGCAAAGAGAGACTCTGGGAATTATAGGTTCTCTGAAGAGACAGCATTGCTACAAGTTCAAGGCCAGCCTGGGCTACACAATGAGGGCCAGTCCAAAAAAACAAAACAAAAAAAAAAAAAAAAAACTGGGCTTGCCTGTAATCCCAGTGTTCAAGAGGTGGAAGTAGCATAATCAGAAGTTCAAGGTCATCCTCAGCTATATGTTGAATTCCAGCCAGCCTGGGTTACAGTATGAGAGCCTATCTCAACAAAACAAGCAACAACAAAGCATTGGAGATATGCTTTTCATTGAACATAATTTTAGGTAGTTTTTTGGGATTTTGTTTTGGCTTTGTTTGTTTGTTAAAACTGGGTTTCTCTGTGTAACAGCTCTGGCTGTCCTGCAACTCACTCTGTAGACCAGGCTGGCCACCAACTCACGGAGAGTGACCTGACTCTGGATCTAGAGTGCTGAGGTTAAAAGCATCTTGTGCTTTGATTAAAAAAAAAAAATAATATTTAAGAAAAAATAATGAAACTTAAAGATATTGTAAGCGAACAGTAAATCAGAGGATGACAAAGAACAGAATGGTGATTTTTGTACTGTATCTTAGGGGATCAAAAGGAATGCTAGCAGGGAACAGCCTGCTCGTTCAGGCAACCATGAAATGCAATTCAGTACAGACCTTTCAACCTGGCCAAGAAGACTTTGAACATTGGTGTGTGAAGCAGAGGGGGCGGGAGACCACGCTACCGCTGCAAAAGCAAAAACCTCTTGAAAAGACGCCTGTGTCCAGCTTGCCTCTGAGCGAGAACAGATTGCTTAGTACTGGTTATTACCGGAAGAGAACCAATCTGATAAACACACAGAAGTGGGGGAGAGAAACCATTTCCTTGCACAGTTGCAAACCAGACGGTAGGTTCTTACCTGCTTCTGCCGGAAGGGAGCAGAACTCTGTGACCTCTGCTGGTTTCACTATGGAGACCATATCAAGGAGGCACTAATCAGTTTCTTCAGATACCAGAATCTACAGAGGTGCATTGGAAGGGTAAGGGCAAGGATAAAGAAAAGTACGGAAATCCTGGCCAACACATGCCAATGGATGCTGCAGAAAAGAAAGCCTCAGGGCAGTGTGTCAACCTGTGGGTCGTGACCCCTTTGAGGGTTGCATATTAGATATACTTCGTATCTGATCTTTAAACTATGGTTCATAACAATAGCAAAATCATACTTATGAGTAGCAACAAAATAATTTTATGAGCCAGGCATGGTGGCCCATGCCTTTGCTCCCAGCGCTCAGGAGGCAGGGGCAGGCAGCGTTCCGGGCCAGCTTGCTCCTGAAAGTGAGTCCAAGACAGCCAAGGCTACAAGAGAAACCCTGTCTCAAGAAACCAGTAATAATAATAGTAATAATAATAATAAGAAGAAATTTTATGGCTGAGGGGTTAGCACAACATGAGAAACTGTGTTAAAGGGCCACAGCATTGGGAAGGTTGAGAGCAACTGCCTTAGAGGCTGAGAAATGGCCCCAAGCCAGGCAACTCCGGAGTCCCCCTGCAAGGGGGGGGGGTGTCACAGGCTTCACAATAGAAAACATATTAGTTTGGTATAAAGCACCTTGACTCTCTAAAGAAAATATAGTGACATGGATGGATAATTCACATGTGGGGGGCTCTGTTAAATTATGGTATAAATTGGGGGCCTTTTCTAATCTCCTATTCTAAATAGTGACACAGAGACACAGATTTTTAAATAATCTTTAGGGCACTGGAACTGGGCAAACACTCATTTATTCTAGTTGCTATGCTAGTCTGGCTACTTCCCAGCCTCACGTGCGGAATTACTTGCCATTTTGGCCCTGCCTGGGCTGCTGCTTCTCCATCAGTCCTCATGGCCACATCTTTACTCTTCCTCTTCCTTCTTCCTCCTTACCTTGTGGTCCCTGCCTGAGGCCCCAAGACTGAAACAGAAGTCTCACCTGTTCTACCTCACCCAGCTATAGACTCTCAGCAACTTTGTTAACCAATCAGAGATTTACACAACCAATTAGAAGTTTACACAACACTGATCAATGAATGTGGCAACGCCCACATCTGGACTGCATCTAGATCTTGGGGCACAGAATTTAGCCTCTGAATACACAGCACACCAGATCAACCCCCAACATCATTCAAAAGTCAAATTAATAATCATGTGTCGTCAAGAAAAGGAAAATAAATTCAGTCATGTGTGGGGTGGGCTGTCTTGAGGGGCTTATGGAACAGGCCTGAGAGATCAAGGGCACTTTGATTGGTGGAATTCATGTAAGAAGAATGAAATTTTTACTAAACGTATTCAACAAGAACATCACAATCTCAAAGGCCCCATTGAGCTCTCACGATTGGTGATTCCCCCTCCTCCCCGGGGCTATAGAAATGACAAAGAAACAGGATGGCCCTTAGGAAAAAGAAGACAGATGGAGAAAATGTAGCTGAAGCAGCAAAGAAAGCAGCGTAGACAAATCTTTGCTCCTTAAGCAGACTCTCGGAGCCCCAGCTGTTTGGGCAGGTGTGCAGGCGCCCCCATCAAAGAGCCCTGGAGAGGTTCACTAGAGGTGCCACAGACTCATTTACTTTCTGTGACTATGTGGCCATTCATCCCTTTGCATTTTTCTGGTCCCAATTTATCAGGACTCTCCGGACCTTGGGAAGATGGCAGGCGGCTTCACGTTAGCGTTAGCCACAGCAGAGGACCGTCCAGTCAGAGACTGTAGAATTGAGGATGTCACCCAGGGGATATAGTCTCCCTTGTATGTGACAAAGCAACTTCCATAGAGTCCCCCATTCAGTATTATGGGTTCTCAGACACATCCAATGAATAACTAAGAATCTAGTATCAGCCCTAGAAGCTTCCAAAGAGAGGTGTACTCTCCAAGAGGTGTAACTCTGTTGCTGTATAACTATGGAAGGTCAGTGGGGCAGCCTGCATTGATATATTTCATTCTTTGTAAAGAGCCTAAGGGAAATATTTGCCTAAGGGAAAGGGAAAGAGTCCAGATAGGAAGGAAACATAGAATCAAGAGGAAGGGTAAAAGTTAGTGAACTTTTAATTTCTTTCAAATACTTGAAATGTTTTGTGTTTTATTGGATAGAGTTTGACTCCACACAAAGGCTAGGGACCATAGAAGCCAAGGTCACTTTCGAGCTGACCAGATTATTGGAAGCAGTGGGGATTAAAGCCGGAAGCAGGGCTGGGGAGAAAGCTCAGTGGGGAAAGTGCAAACGTAAGGACCTAAAACCCAAAGTCAGACTTAGTAGCACGAGACCATAATCTCAGCAATGTGGGAGTTGGAGACAGGAGAAGCCCTGGACGTTCATGGGTCAGCTAGCCAGGCGTATGCAATAGCAAGAGAAGACCCCACCTCAAACAAGGTGGAGAGAGAGTGAGGACCGACACCTGGACATGCCCTCTGACCTCCACATGTACACCATGACACATGCACTCTCGCTGATGAACACTCACAGCATTTGCATGTTTGTGCGTGCATACACACACACATCAAACGAGCATACACAGAGATTCTTTTAAAGTCAGAAGCAATATTTCATACTTTAAAAATGCCTGTTGAAGCAGGCGTGGTGGTACACGCCTATAATCCCAGCACTCAGGGAGGCAGAGCAAGGCTGATTGCCATATAACATTATAACATGTTCATTATTCCCCCAAACAAACCCTAGACCCATAGGCCAGATCATGGTCCAGGAATGGAGTTGTGTGAGGAGAATTCTGAGTGCTTGTGAAAAAAAAAAAATCTCCAAGAAAACAAGACAAGAGTCTTGTGAGCTCAGTTTCTTTAGAAAACAAAACTGAATACTCACTTTGCAGAGCTCCCAGGTGTAGCGAAAAGGAGTGAGTTTACTTCAGATTATTCATTGCAACTGGCTATTGTTATGTGTTTGTTTGCCTCTATGGGGAAACATGTTTTTGCCGAGTGGGACTTGCGCTTGCAATTGTACGCAGTATGACTCCCCTGAACCCTCAAAGGAAAAATTGTCTGATGTTCTGAATAAAGTTGGCTAGTGAATGAGACTTCAGTCTGCCTCATCTGTCAGCTCCGTTCTTCACTCCTCTGGAGCAGTAAACATCTATTAACAGTCATGTCATTGTCTTCTACAGTCCCCAGCCCACTGAAAGCACTAACCTGCTTCCTGTGTGTGCAGATTCACCTCTTCCAGATGTTTCACAGTAGTAGAACCATTCACGATGCACTTTTGTCATCAGCCAGCTTTCACTTAAGTTTTTCAAGGTCCGTCTTTTCTGTAGCGCACATCAGTGCTTCCTGTCGCGGTTCTATGTCTTCCTTGGTAGTATATTGGCCATTGCATTGTGGGACTGAGATTTTTGTTGCCAGCAACAAAGCCTAAAATATATAATGAGTGTGATTTTTAAATGCTTTGTGCTCCACAGTCTAAACAGAAAACAAAAGACCATTTAGGATCTTGAATCGGAGAAAAGTTTATAGATCAGCAAGTTCTCTGTCTCACTTAATCCTGGAATCACCTCATTATCTTTCCAGCTGGAGTTTTCTCCTGCTAAGAGAAGGTCATCTAATCTCTTAGAAAACATTAAGAAGGGACACGTTCCTGTTGTGAAAGTGTTGAGACAGCAGAGGGAAAGTATGGGAATGGGGTCTCCATTGGTTACTTTTCTGTTGCTGCTGTAAAACGTTGTGACGAAGGCAATTTACAGGAGGAAGAATTTATTTGGCTTGCAGTTCCAAAGGCCGAGAATCCACGGTGGAGGGGAGCAGAGCAGCATGCGGCAGGCTCGGCAACAGGAACAAGAACCTGAGAGCCGCCATCTTTAACCACAAGCGCAGAGCAGACAGCGTGAACCAGCAGTGGTGTGAGGTTTTTAATCCCAGCCCCCCCACCCCCGCCCGGCCCTCCAGGAGGTACTTCCTTTAGTGAGGCGGCACACCCAGACCTCTCCCAAACAGAATCACCAACTGGGAACCAAGTGTTCGAACGTCTGAGCCTACGAAGGACAGTTTCAGTCAATCCACTACAGGGGCATAGATCTAGCCTTTAGAGTTTTAGAAAGCTAGGTCTTTACAAAAAAAAAAAGTTTGATGTGGTGGTTAAAAATTCAAAAGGGGGATATGGTAAATAAATGGAAAAACATCTCTGTGTTTACAGGTTATAAGACTTTAGATTGTTAAGACATCATTACTATCAAAAATGATTGACAGATTCAATCTAATTGCAACAAAGTTGGGAAGTCACATTCCTTTTTTTTTTCATTTAATTAATTAATTAATTTAGTTATTTCTTGTCTATCTGCATGCACACCTGCATGCCAGAAGAGGGCATCAGAGCCAGGATAGATGGTTGTGAGCCACCATGTGGTTGCTGGGAATTGAACTCAGGACCTCTGGAAGAGCAGACAGAGCTCTTAATGGGTGAGCCATCTCTCCAGCTTTCTTCAGTCACTTTCTTAAGTGAAAACTCATTGAAAGCTATAGAAAACAAAATAGTGTGGCTTGTGGCATAAAGACAGAGATACAGAACAACAAAGGAGAACAGAGAGCCCAGAAATAAACTCATGTACTCTGTCAAACAATCTTTAACAGGAGCACCAAGACTTTCAGTGGAGAGTAGTCTCTGCAACCATAGACATGTAGAAGATTGGCTATCTGCGTGCAAAAGAATGAGCCTGGACCAACTCCTAACGTCACAGAGAAAGATTAATTCAAGATGGTCCAGAGAGCTAAAGGCAAACACTCTAAAAGCCAGGCTGGCCTTCAGCTTGCAATCATTCTACCTTGGCCTACTGAGTAACAGGTACATAGGCTTGTGCCACTATGCCCAGACTAAACAATATTTTAAATAAAGCTGTGTACCTATTGTCTCTGTTTGGGAAGAATTATGAGGGGTGGCTTTGTTAGAGGAGGCATATCAGTGGGGATGGGCTTTGAAGCCCACACCATTCCTATTTCTCCTCTCTCTCTCTCTCTCTCTCTCTCTCTCTCTCTCTCTATATATATATATATATATATATATATATATATATTACATATACTGCACTCAGAGCAAATCCCCTCTTCTAACACAGCTACAACAAACAGTCATCAAATATAACAGATGTCAAATGATAGCTTCCACAACATGACGCTGTCCTGTGCCAAAACTGAACTTAATTCTCAAAATATCTTTCCCAGACAGACTCAGATTCTTGACTGAGACTAAATCGGGACAGCTGGGGCACACAATCACTTCTGTGGTAAAATGATCCATGGTTCTTGCTCCTTGGGAGTTCCCATCCCACAGAGATCTGAATTTGGATGGATGGTGCGTATGATACCATATTACCAATTACATGACCTGCAATTACAACACCCTTGACGGTCTCGGTCCCCCTCTTCCTTTCAAAGCACTATCAAATGAACTGCTGGGCTGTGAAGCAGAGGCTATGGTGAAGAGGGTCGTTATAGAGGCGAGACATGCACACTCTGGTCCTTCTGCTTTGTTCCCGCTTCCTTTCTGGCTTCGCTCTCCTCCATGCTCCTCTCCTCTCCCTCCTACTCTTCCTTCCCTCTGCTGCGTGTGCCTCCACAGTTTGAGTCACAGGCTGCCTCCAGGCTTGAAGGCGTGATCATTAGTCAGGGACGTGGGCTCAGCCTTCCTCTGGCTGTCCGGGGACATCTGGGGAGACGACAGGGAAAGAGCTCATGCAGCTGGCACAACCTGTGTGCTTCAGAGTGTCTGAGACCAAGGGCAGTGACGGCAGCAGTGACCAGTCGAGAATCAGCACTGGCTGCTGATGCTGATGCTGATGCTGATACTGATGCTGATGCTGATGGAGGCGCTGATGCTGATGCTGATGCTGATGCTGGTGCTGGTGCTGATGCAGATGCTGATGCTGATGCTGATGCTGATGCTGGTGCTGATGCTGATGCAGATGCTGATGCTGATGCAGGTTCCAGTGCTGATGCTGATGCAGGTGTAGATGCAGGTTCCGATGCTGATGCTGGCTGTGCAGGGTGGAGGGAAGCCCCCTGGAGACTCAGAAGGTGCCTACATTAAGCAAGGGAATGAATGAGATAGCTGTGAGGCTAATGGCAGTCTCAGAGTGTCATCTGGGACAGGAAAAGCCACCATCATCAGCACCCACACTAGCCTCCAGCCTCTCTCCTCTCTCCGCTGTCTCAGTTCTCAGTGGTCCTGCCACCCCCATGGGGAAGGAGCCTTTTTAAAAAATTCTGCAAGAATTTATTTCTTGTATTATTTTATCTTTATTTTTGTTTTGTTTTTATTATCATTATCATTTATTACAATTTATTCAAATTGTATCCCAGCTGTGGCCCCCTCTCTTCCCAATCCCACCCTCCCTCATCTCCTCCCATGCCCTTCCCCAGTCCACTGATATAGGAGGACCTCCTCCCCTTCTCTCTGACCCTAGTCTATCAGGTCTCATCAGGACTTGCTGCATTGTACTCTTCTGTGGCCTGGCAAGGCTGCTCCCCCTCAGGGGGAGGTGATCAAAGAGCCAGCCACTGAGTTCATGTCAGAGACAGTCCCTGTTCCCCTTACTTGGGAACCCATTTGGATACTGAGCTGCCATGGCCTACATCTGTGCAGGGGTTCTAGGTTATACCCACGAATGGTCCTTGGTTGGAGAATCAGTCTCAAAAAAGATCCCTGTGCCCAGATATATTTGGTCCTTGTGGCGCTCCCATCCTCTCCTCGTCTTTCTGTCTCCCCTTTTTTTCATATGATTCCCTACACTCTGCCCAAAGTCTGGCTATGAGTCTCAGCCTCTGTTTCAGTACCTCGATCAGTAGAGTCTTTCAGAGAACAAATGTGGTAGTCTCCTGTCCTGTCCCCTGTCTTCTCCTGCTTCCAATGTCTATCGTGTTTGTCCTTCTGAATGAGGATTGAGCATCTTCCCTAGGCCCTAGGGTCTTCCTTGTCGTTTACCTTCTTTAGGAGTATAGATTTTAGTATGTTTATCCTATATTATAGGTTAATGTCCACTTATAAGTGAGTATATACCAGGTGTGTCTTTTCTGTTTCTGGGTTACCTCACTCAAGACGAAGGAGCCCTTTTTAACATTCAGTGTGGGGCTATGCTCTGGAATCCTCTTTGCTCAAAGTATATGAAGGAGGCCCTCAGAGGAAGCAGTCAAGGCTGCTCAGAATCCTGCAGCAAAAAGGAAGTGGTAGGCTTTCCTTTCTCCCCATCTCCAGGCTCCATTCTCAGTCCCCTTGGGGCTGATTTTTTTTGAACTTTAGTTTTGCTTCCCTTTTGAATCTTCTTCAGCTAACAGCCCATGTCACAACTGGGAGTGAAAGGGGCACAAGGCTAAGGCTGGGGCTCGGTTGATAGAGTGCCTAGCACACAGGAGGCTCTGGATTGGATCCTGAACTGGGCATGATGATGCATGCCTGCAATCCCAGCATTGGGGAAGTAGAGGCAGGAGGAACAGAATGCAGGCCAATCTTCAGCTACACAGAAGGTTTGAGGCTAGATGTGTGGGCTGTGTGGGCTACATGAGACCCTATCTTTTTGTTATTATTGGGTTTTTCTGGGGGTGTTGGTTTCTGGAGGCAGGGTTTTTCTTTCTTTTTTTAAATAATTTCTTTGTTCTTATTTTATATACATTGGTGTTTTGACTGCATGTGTATCTGTGTGAAGGTGTCGGATTCCCTGGAACAGGAATCACAGACAGTTGTGAGCTGCCATGTGGGTGTTAGGAATTGGATCTGGGACTTCTGGAAGAGCAGTCAGCACTCGTAACCACCAAGCCATCTCTCCAGCCCAAGACAGGCTTTTTCTAGGTAGCCCTGGCTGTCTTGGAACTCAGAAACCCTCCTGCCTCTTGCCTCCAGTGTGCTGAGATTTAAGGCATGTGCCTCCCATGAGGCTTTGAGGCAGAATCTCACTATGTAGCTCTGGCTGTCCTGGAACTCACTGTATAGACAGGCTGTCCTCAAACTCACAAAGGTAGATCTGCCTGTCTGCCTTCAGAGTGCTGGGCTTAAGGGTGTGAACACAGGCCCAGTGAGACACTCTCTAGGCCCAGTCAAACACTCTCTTTAAAAAAAAAAAAGTATGGTGGTGGTGATGGTGATGGTAGTGGTGGTGATGGTGATGGTAGTGGTGGTGATGGTATCGGTGGGATGGTGATGGTAGTGTCTACAGAAGAATTCCTACAGTTGCAAGCTAGAGCTGTAACTCGAGGCTCCAGGAGAGACTCCAGAAATAGTCTGAGGAAATAAATTCTCCTTATTTCCATATGCCTGCATCATTCAGAGCCAGAGTTCTGCCTCTTCCCTGGGGGTGAAAATCTGTGGCAATTGTTTAAAAAAAAAAAAAAAAAAGGAAGTCCAAGCTTATAGGACTCAGGAGAGGAAGGCAGGAATGGCCATCATACCCCCAACCCCCAAACACAGAGACCTAAGGCTGGACTCTTACAATATTCACCCTTGGGTCTCCGAAACTTGCAGTTGGGGAGACTAGCCGCTTCCCCTTCAGTGAAATGGCTTGGCAGCCGCTTCCCCTTCAGTAAAATGGCTTGGCGCCTGCGGTCAGCCGCGGTGCCCCTCCTTCTTCCGAGCCTGGCCCCTATCTCTGCACTGGTTTCCTCTTCAGATCTGCTCCACCAGAGAAGTGTGTGCTCCACGCACTCCATCTAAAAACACCAGTCCCAGCCTCAGACCCTGAGAGCAGGAGCTCATACTGTCAAATGCCTTCCTTGCCCTTCCATACTTCACAACTTTGGTTCTCGCGGGACAATTTCTCTTAGCTAGTAGTTAGGAGAAAAGCAGCTAATTAAGCTAATTCAAATTACAGCCATGAAAACCACTCTCCTTAAAGAGCTTGACGATTTCTCCTTTCTCCTAAAATACACATGCAGGGTACTCAGCTGGAGTAACGGGACAGAATCAAATCTTCCCCGCTTCTCTCTCCGATGGGGTCTCACTAGTCCGATTTACTCTGGAACTCACTATGCAGCGCATAGTCCAGGCTTTCCCTTAACTCTTTTTGTTTTTGTTTGTTTGTTTGGTTTGGTTTGGTTTGGTTTGGTTTTTTTAAGACAAGTTTCCTCTTTGTAGCCCTGGCTGTCCTGAACTTGCTCAGCAGACCAGGTTGGCCTCGAACTCATAGAGATCCTCCTGCCTCTGCCTCCAGAGTGCTGGCTGACACTAAAGGCACCACACCCCACCAAAAATATTTTATAAACTATATGTTAGTAAGAAATTATATAAGCTTTAGGAGAAGCCTGGAAAATGTCCCCAGTAAGGGTGATCAGAAGGGCACTTGACACCATAAACTCAGGGTGTTAGCAGGTGTCCATAGGTAACCCTGCGCCTTCCCGCTGACCCTCCCCCTCCTCATGATTCTGGATATCCAGGGACAGTGGTAGATTGCTGTGAGCCTCAGAAGAAACTGTGATGGTTACATGTGGTGAGGAGGAGGCTCATAGACTGCTGGAACAGAAACAGTGACAGTCCTGGATGCTCATCATTTCCAGGGCACCACCTGAGTGTGCTTTGCTCTTTTGGAAGGGACACGGGGAGCATGAAGACGACCATGGGCCCCCAAATATACTTTCTCCTCCTTCTGAGGCAAGTAAGAATCAGCCTAGAGAAACACTGGCTGGCCCCAGAGTTCTGGGAAGAGGTGGCAGGTGCTGGAGATGAGCTCCGGGGCTCCAGGGGTGGTGTTGGTGCAAGCCTGTCTCAAAGCTTACACTTTTAAATTACATGTGTGTATCATGTATGTATGCATGCATGTGGGTGTATGTGAACATGCAGGAATGCTACAGTGGACATGGAGATAACTTGGAAGGGCTGGTTCAGTTCTCTCCTTCGGCAGTGTGGATCCCAGATATTAAACTCAGGCTCTCAGGCTTGGCAGCAGGTGCCCTTAATTCACTGAGCCATCTCACTGGCTGATCACTCTCTCTCTATTTTTTTTAAACAAAAGACCAAATGAAAATAAAATTCTTCTTGCCCAGTTCTGTTTGCTTGCTTAACCAAGTACAGAATGTTCTAGAATGCTTATCTTTATTCTGCCTGAAGCTGGTGTGGTGCCCCATGCCTTTAATCCCAGTGCTCAGTGAAGCAGGAGGCAAGTGGATGGCTGGGAGTTCTAGACCAGCCTGGTCTACAAAGTGAGTCTAGGACAGCCAAGGCTACAAAGAGAAACCCTGTCTCGAAAAACAAAACAAACAAACAAACAAACATTTTTGTCTGCTTTAAAAGTTAAGAAAGGATGGGATTTGCTGACCTAAGATATTTCACAGGTGTTTGTGTTTGGAGGTTTAAACAATGTCATCAGTTGTGTGGGTTTCTCCCGCCGTTAAGTGGGCTTTCTCAGGCACGTTCTTGATAAGCCTCCGAGGAGGTGATGTGCAAACCAAAGTTAAGGCCAGGAGGGAGTCAGATGAGGTTGGAAGATGTGTCTATGTTGAGGGAGGGGAGCAGCATTTGCAAGCAGAGAGAGTAGTTCAGAGGTGCGCAGAGGGATGAGCCTCAACTGGGAGGAAGGACCCAGATTGCAGAGTCCGTGACAGGCTTGGAGGGCACAGTGTGTCCCCGGAGGATCCGAACAGAGCATGAGCACGTCCAGATCTGCAGTTGCAGACACTTACTTTGGCAGCAGACCAAGTGGAGGCAGAAAGAAGCAGAAGTCTGCTGCAGGAGAGCCCAGGAGGGGAGATGGGGATTCCTCAGAGAGAATGCTACTCGATGTCAATCAGAAAGATCTACAGCCCCAGTTCAGGCAAGGATTAAGATAATCAACAAAGGTCACGCTCCTCACACGGTTTCAGAATCACTCCGTGGAGAAACACAAAACCACACTTCTGCAAAGAAAAGATCCAGGGGCCACTGCCCTAAGGAAGAAGCCAAACAGCCTCCTGTACACGCTGATACCATCTGCCTTCTGATGTGATTCCCGTCCCAACAAGGACACAAAAGCAAGAGAGAGGCCCTCGGCTGCTGAAGAGTCCCTGCGCCAACTCAGCCCCTGACACTGAGCATCTCCCTCACAGTTTCCATCCGAGACCCCAGAACGGCGGGAGGGGCCCAGGGGGCCCTACTCTCTTGAATACCATCAATAAAGCTCACTGCACCCCCACCCCCCAAAAAGACTCATGATCTGTCTGCTATAGTCCTCTTTTTCAGAGATAGTGGATCTCGGCCTAAGCATGAGGAAACAACCAGAAAAAAATCCAGACTGTAAGGTGGGATGTGAGAAAACTGGTTGAAATCCTTTAAAACTTCATTGTCATAATAGGCAAAAATGAAAACAAAATGGGACCCGAAGGGATGGCTCTGAGTAAAAGGAGTACAGCCCATTACAAGATATGTAGTACTTGAGGAGACCTTGACCAAGACCCAAAACAGCTACCAAAGACGTTTCGGGGATCACTGGAGAATTTGAATGTGAACTAAATGTAATGCATTGGTCTTCTCTTGTGTTTTCTTTTTAATAATTAGCTCCTATTGATTTATTTGTTTGCTTTTCTGTGTGTGGTGTGCGTGTGTGTTTGTATGCACATGTGCATGCTGGTACATGCATGTGCGCCTGTATGTATATGTGTGTGGAGGCCAGAGACGGAAGACTGTGTCTTCATCTGATCCTCTTCACTTTAGTGTGTGTGTGTGTGTGTGTGTGTGTGTGTGTGTGTGTGTGTGTGAATGGTTTGCTCTCATGTATGTCTGTGTACCACTTGCATGCCTGGTGCCCACAGAAGTCAGAAGAGGCTGTTGGGCTGGTGGGGGGATCTTTTTGTGCACTGTGTAAAGATTGTCTTTGTATTATTTAAATGCTAGTTTCTGTACCCAGAGAGCTGAACACAGGCCGGACTTTCGTATTGTCGTTTTTATAAAGTGTCACCTGCCTCAGGATTTTGTTCTCCAACACCTTCTAATTGGTTAAATATAGTGCTGAACGGCCAACAGCTGAGGCAAAAGAGGATAGGTAGGACTTACAGCAGAGACAGCATCTCTGGGAAGGAATCTTGGGCATTGTCAGCCAGATATGGAGGAAGAAGTGAGGGCTGGGACTAGACGATTGCTGAGAGACGCCAGGCCACGTGGTGGGCTGTAGGCCAGGCCAGTATTGTCAGGTTACAATTGACGAGAATCTGCCCAGCTAGATTGCCGAGGCTTATAATAAATATAGTAAGTTTCCATGCCATTATTCGGGAGCTGGTGGTCCCCCCAAAAGTCCTGTCTTACTGGATTTCTGAAACTGAAGTTACAGATGGTTGTGAACTGCCTTGTTGCTTCTGGGAATCAAACTCGGGTCCTCTGCAAGAACAAGTGAGGCTGGGTGTTCATGGCTAGGCTTGATGAAACATCTCTTAAATCCCAGCACTTGGGAGGCAGGTGGATCTCTGTGAGTTAGAGGCCAGTCTGCTCTACAGAGCAAGTTCCAGGACAATTGAACAACAAGTGTTCTTAAACACTGAGCCACCCCGCCCCACTCCTGGCATTTTTATGTGGATTCTGGGATTGAAAGTCAAATCCTCATGTTCATGATGCAAGCATGTTGCCTACTGAACCCGTCTCTACAGCCCAAGGGTAGTACTAGGCCTTAAGGAATAAGTGTTGGGATATTGCCAATGTGCTTTTAAAGCATCCGGAAGATGTGCGATGTATGCGTATGTACATGTATGATCTATATATATAGAGAGATTTTTTTTTTTTTTTTTTTTTTTTTTTTTACTTTTCTTTTGGGACAGGGTTTCTCTGTGTAGCCCTGGTTGTCCTGGTACTCTTCTGTAGACCAGGCTGGCCTTGAACTCACAGAGATCTCCCTGCCTCTGCCTCCCAAATGCTGGAATTAAAGGTGAACTCCAGCACCATCCAGCAATATGGATGCTTTTACAGGCCTATGGATTGTGTATACAACACACGGACAGCTAAGAGTGATCCAAATGCTATTAATGTTTGCATTCAGGTAAATCACATGGAGCTTCTGAACTGTTCTTCAGAGGTTTTGAAGAAGGTTTTTCAAAGGTTTATGGCTTAGACACCATAAAAGAGCATGGAAAGGAGAAGAAGTCGACAAAAGCCAGACCCAAGACAGCAGTTTAATCAGTGGGCTTATCGGTCCTGGCTGCTGCATCAGAACGGTAAGGCCAGAGGACTCAAACAACAAAGGCACTGCTCAGAGCTCTGGAGGCTGCAAAGAGAGGGTGCCAGCAGTGCCTGGGTGCTGTCAGGAGCCTCTTGTAGGCTGTGGATATTGTTGACGACACACACTCACTGCCTTCACATTGCAGAGAAATGGCAAGAGGTCTCTCGGGGGCTCCTTTCATCAGGAAACCAATTCAGTTCCTGAGGGCCCCACTCTCCATATTTCATTTCCTCCTAACTCCATGCCACAGAGCAGAGCAGGACTCGGACATAGGTGCTTCAGAGGGACGCAGCTCCTTGCAAAAGAGGAGGGTTAGAGTCAAGAGAAAATAAAGGGGTATTTGGAATCTGTCCAGTCTTGAGATAGTGTTAGGAGATTTGTCCTAGTTACTTGTCTCATGGCTGGGCCAAAATACCTGACAAAAGCAGCCGAAGAAAAAGAGTTTATCTTGGCTCTTTATACCGGTTTGTTGGTATAATCTACCGTGGTGGGAGAGGCATGGCAGCAGGCGCTTGAGACAGCTGGGCACATTGTGTCCCCAGTCAGGAAGCCAGAGGGAAGAGTGCTGAGACTCAGCTCGCTCTCTCCTTTGTATGCAGTCTAAGACCCCAGCCCACGGGATGGGGCCATCCACAGTCAGGGAACGCCTTCCCTCCTTAATTAACTCTATATAGATAATCTCTCTTTTTATTTATGTGTATGAGTGGGGGCGGGGTGCCCACAGAGGTGCTAGGTTCCCCCGAATCTGGAGTTACAGGCAGTTATGAGCCATCCAGCATTGGTGTTGGGATCCGAATCAGGTCCTCTGCAAGAGCAGTAACCGGTCTTGAGCACTGAGCAATCCCTCTAGCCCAGTGGTGATTCTAAACCAAGTGAACAATCAGTCACCCTGTTGCGCTAATTTCTTGTAAGGCTGTCTTTGAATTGTTCGACTACTGATTTCTGTGCCAACAGAGAGCTGAGGACAGGCTAGACTTTGGTATTGTTATTCTTATGAAGCATCACCTGTCTCAATGTTTTAGAAATATGTTCTCCATTGCCTCCTGATTGGTTTAATAATAAAGAACTGAAAAGTCTACAGCAAAGAGGAGGGGAGAGGCGGGACATCCGTCAGAGATAGGAACTCTGGGAAATAATCGGTTTCTGGGGATTCGCTAGCTAGAAGGGGAGGGAAAAACAGGTGGCAGAAGGTAGATTAGTATAAAGGGGTTAATTTAAGTTATACGAGCTGGTTGGGAACAGGCCTGAGCTAAAGCCAAGTTTCACTTAATAAAGTGTCTCCGTGCCATTACTTGGGTGGGCATTAAGTCAAGGCAATCTGGCAATAATTAGCATACCAAATGTAGGGCATGTAATACAAACTTAGGCAGAGTCAGATGATATCAGCCCTCACCAAGACCCACCGGGAGTGAGGTTAGTTTCCAAAGATGATATGACACACTTTCATAATGCTCATAGAGGTAGAAATGTTAACAAGACTTAACTGACCCCTCTGAGAGGGCTTGAGCTTATCATGACGATCAGGCCCCAAGATGCTGGAGTTTGTTCCTGGCTCCACACGGAGCAGCCGTTATGGAAGGGAGCCTCTGGGGCTCTTCCTTGGAAACAAAACTACTGAGGCAGACATGCTCTGAGGAGCCTTTTCCGGGCACATGGTCCTAAAGTAGCCTCTCCTTACTAATGTTACCAAGAGTCACCTGAGCTAAGCGATAATGAGATTTGTCACGTCCGCCTTTCCGATCTCTTGGGCTCAATTTCGTTTTCCATCTCTTCTTGGACACCCTCTCTTGAGAGGCTGCTCTTGGCTGAACAAGGCCTTCACTGACTATTACTCTAGCCGCTGCAGCTGTCATCCTGGCTGCCAGCTCCTGACCTGTCTGCCCTTGACTTCGAGAGAGCTTCTGCCCAGACTCTTGGATATTGCTTTCTATTAATAACTCTTCTGACTTTTCTCTTTGTTATAAAGCTAGCACATTTTTATGGTAGAAAAGATTGGAAACTATGTAGAAGAAATTTTAACTTAAAATTCCATCATTTTGCTAACGCCACTAACATTTCTTTGAATGGGTATGGAGCTGTGTGTGTGCTGAATGCTGGCTCTTACGCACATACTTTTGTATTTTGAGTCTTTTTACTTAATAATATCACTTGCGCACTCTTGTGGAGTAATGGGGCAGATTGTTTTTCTGTCATTCTTTATGTATTTGTGTAAATATTTGTTGTTTGTTTGTTTGTTTTGGTATTTTTGACACTGGGGATTGAACCTGGGGCCCCACATATACTGGTTAACTCCTAACTCCTGAGCTAGGGCCCCAACTGATCATTATTGCACAGAATTTTCACGGTTTAGATGTCATTATGGAACTCATGTTTAATAGCCCTCAACATTTAAAACATATTAAACACTGGGTAAACATAACATTAAATGAAATATGGGCTCAACATCCGGGAGCATTGGCTGTTGTTCTAGAGGGCCTAGGTTGGGTTCCCAGCACCCACGTGGAAGGGCCTAACCCTGTGAAACTCCAGTTCTGGGGGATCTGGTCCCCTCTTCTGGCTGCTGAGGATTGCTGCATGCATGCAGTGCACATAAATGTCATGCCAGCACGCACATGCATGTACAAATAAATGAATTTAAATTGAAATACAGAAATGTGTTTGTCGCTGTTTGTGGCTCTATATAAGTGAGAAAAGAATCGACGCTTTTGTAAAAGAATTTGTCCAAGTGACTGGGCAGTACTTTGCCCACACCATCACGTGCTGATGTAAGGCTAGGCAGTTATATCGGCAGCACTAACTATAATCATTTTCCAGTGTCGTTAAATTAATGCAAACACATACTTAACACTTGACAGACGGGTATCTTTAAATACTTCCAAGGCAGATCTAACCATCCGCTTATTCTAACTTCTACTGATTTGATCCAGGAAGTTCAAACCACTTAATTCATCCTCATAGCTCCCTAGGGAGCGAAGAGAAAGAACCCCCATGCCCACCTCCTCCTTATGTAAGTCCACACACTCTAATTTATGAACTCCACCTGACAGAAAACGAATCTGCTTACTAACTAACCTGTATGAACTCAGTTTTAACCCTCATTACCCGGTCTATCTTTGCTTGAAATTTATGCTGTATACGTCTTGTCTCTCAACATTTTTTTTTCAGATTTACACATTTCAATCATTAGCACAGTTATTCTTTTTCAGTGGTTATATAGTAGGCGTTCTATGAGTATGCCATCAATTACTTAGTCATGTCTTTATTGTGAGAGCTTTGGGCATCTAAGCATCTAAGCTATTTCAAGTATTGTATATTTGAATTCATTATTGTGAAAATAAGGTTCCCCCCCCCCCCTTGAATTCTCTATTTTCAACCCGTTGATGCTGGCTTTCAGTTGCAATATTTCAACTTTTCTTCCTCTTGTAGGTAGACAATGGCACCTCTACAATGCTAGAATTTGCCTTCATCTATTTCTACTGATTTGTACTTCATCACAGTCTATAATTTCTAACATATAAAACTATCCTTGTCCATGGACATTTGACAAATAATAAGGCTTGCCCCATAAGATGTGATGAGCTCTATTTCGAAGGAATATAAGCTGTCATGAATAAATCACCTTCCCCTTCTGTGGAATTTATTTTCAAGAATTATTCAATTATGTTATTTTGTCATTTGTTTTTAAAAGTTCAGAAGGATGGTAACAGAACTCACTTTGTGAGCTCTTTGCAGTGAGTTCTACTGCCTCAGGAAACTTCTGCCTTAGCTCTGCAGTTCCTGCCTCCTGAGTTTTTATTCTCAGGGCAAGAAGATCGTCTATGGCTCATCATGGTCAAGGTGGCCCCGAGATAGCCCTTTACGAGCACCCTGGTGCTCTCCACTTTTCGCTTTAAAATGATCACACGATCACCAAAGTATCTGAGGATTAAGTCTCTGATTGTTCCTCACACCGTGTGGTTGAAGGTAGCACTTCCTGTGGGTCACAGGGAGAAGGAGGCAAGCACATAGGCTCCCTCACCTCAGACACTTGCTCTTTCCTCCACTGTTCTGGGCCAGACCCCAGCATCATTCACCTCCCTGGCTTGAGGCTAGAGGCAAAATCTTGCCTCCAAATGGGTCATCTTTATGGCTGATGGTAGAGTATGACTGTGTGGTGTGTGTGTGTGTGTGTGTGTGTGTGTGTGTGTGTGTGTGTGTCCATCTGTCTGTCTGTAGATCCTGCTAGAATGCACTTATTACACTTGGGAAGAATCTCCACTTCCACAATGCCCGCTGGAATCTGGTCCCTGAGGTCTGGCTGAATGGTTCCTCCTGGCAGCTGTGGTGGAGAAGCTCAGTGGTTGCTGAGAGGGGTCACGGGCTGTGATCACTCTGTGGAGTCAAGTGACTGCTCCTGGAACCGAGCTCTTTGCTCCAATTCCACCGGGGCTATGGAATGCAACCCGTGGTAGGAGCTGACAGTGGTGCCGGAGAGCTTGTGAGATCTTGTGGGCCTGAGTGGAGGGAGTGGCGCCTGGAGGAGGAGAGAGTGAGGCAGTTGCTAGGTGACTGTGCTGCCTGCCTGTTTGGCTTCACAGAAGGGCTCAGTAAAGCGTCTAGACATAAGGAAGTGTGGTGTATGGGGAAGGGGTATGGGCCTTTTAAATTTTATTTTTATTTTTACTTTTTTAAGACAGGGCTCTCTCCTTTAGCCCAGGCTGGCCTCAAACTAAAACAATCCTTTTTTATTTGTTTGTTTCTTTGTTTTGTTTTCTCTGTGTAGACCAGGCTGTCCTCCTTAGAAATCCGCCTGTCTCTGTCTCCCAAGTGCTGGGATTAAAGGTGTGTTCCACCTTCCTCTCCAAACTCCAGAGTGCTGGGATTCTAGGCATGAGCTGCCACTCCTGATTTGCATGTGTGTGTGTGTGTGTGTGTATGTGTGTGTGTGTTTATTTTATTTTATTTTATTTTTTTAATGAAAATGAAAACTGAATCACTGCCACAAGGACCTCTGAGACTTATGTCAGGGAGAAAACCACAAAAGCTGGGACTGAGGTGAGGAGAGAAAGCTGTCCACGCATAGACAGAGGAGAAAATTCAAGAACAAGATGAATGGAGACAAGACTCAGGGTGAGCACTGCAGAGAAGCAGCTGAATTTGGCTGCAGAGTTGGGAGACAAGGCCTGCTGGGCTGAGTGGAGCCTAAGTCAACTCTTACCAGCCAGTCTGCAAACACTGCTACCAGAAGACCGTTGGCTTCATATTTTTATTTGGCTTTCTTTTAAGAGCTCAAGTATCTAGATTCATCTTAAGCAATACCAGCTAGGAGATAGAGAGTCTAATATGAGGGTGATATGTTTTTGTCATACATCTTACAAATAGGATAAATAGGAGCCAGGTGGTGTGTCGGCTCATGTCTTTAATCCCAGTGTCTGAGGTGAGGAGGCAGATTTCTGTGAGTTCAAGGCCAGCCTAGTCTACAAAGAGAGCTCCAGGACAGCCAGGACTACACTGAGAAACCTTGTCTTGGCAAATAAAAAACAAACAAACAAAGATAAATAGGAAATTAACCAAAGTGGGAGACCTAGGTCTATCTCCCCCTTTCTCTGTGAGGCTCCTGAAACCACCTCATTCTCAGCTTTCCTACTGTTTGTTTGGCATTTTAACTGCCTTCCCTGTTAGACCTTTCTCATGTCTGATGGATGAGCTTTGGCTATCAGATTATATCCAGAAACAACTCAGAGGCTGGAAAGCCGGCTCAGCAGTTGAGAGGGTGAGCTGCTCTTCCAGCGGACTCAAGTTTGGTTCCCAACACCCACATCGCTCCAGCTCTAGGGATAGGGCTGGGAATGGAGGGGCGGTGAGGAGTGGAATGCAATCCCTCTTCTGGTCTCCTTGGGCATCCGTGTGCATGTGACAGGCAGAAACATACAAATACAACAGATGTTTAAAAGATATATCAGAACAATGAGCCAGGTGTGGTGGCGTGCACATTTAGTCCCATCACTCAGCCTGGTAGATATCTGTGAGTTCAAAGCCAGCCTGGTCTACATAACAAGCTCCAGGCCGGCGAGGGCTACACAGAGAGACCCTGTCTCAAACCAACAAGACAAAGTTCAGTGATGATCAGGAATGTGGCTGGGCCCCTTATGTTTAATCCTCCTGGGTTCTGGCCCTCCTCTTGCTTCTGCACTTCTTGGTACCTAATTCTGAAACCTTTCTGGGGTTTCATGACCCAGATTTTCCTGTTTCCTCACAGTTTTTGTTGTCACTTACCTCCAGCTTTCTTTGTTCTCCCAAGTCTGTTATTCCTCATCCGCTTAGTTTTTTCATCTTTCAAAACTGTGTTGTCACCTCTGATCCTATCTTCTCACCCAGTCACTTTCTCCCTGTAGGTTTTTACTGTTTGTTTTTCTTCCATATAATTTTATTGTTTTGTTTTTGGTGGTTTTATGTTTGTTTGTTTTACAGTAAATAAGAAGTGAGTAGAGCTAATAATTTGGGTTTATTTCCCTAGAAGTCTCTGTTAATGTTGTGCAGGCAATTCAATTGGCCTGCCCTTAGGAGCCTTTAGAATCTTAACAACGTCCTTCGTCACCACCTACATTCTATGGCATCACCTGGGCCAGGTGCTCCAGATATAACTGTCCTGCCACCCCCACTTGCTCTCTCACTCTCTTGGCTTTTGTTTTTCTGTTGGGGCGCCCCCCTTTCCCATTTCATGACTCACTCAGGCCCTAATTCTCTTCCACTCCTCCTCACCTGAATAAACTCTTTCGTATAAGATCTGTTGTATGCATGGCATTTTAAAATAAATACTAACCATCACCATCTGCCATTTTTGAAACTGCCCCTCCCCAAGCCCATGGTGCTGAGGAAGAAACCCAGGTCTTGAAGATGCCAGCGAAACACTACCACTGAGCTACCACCCCAGCTGTCTGTATTTTATTTTTGTATCTAAAGCTAGTGAAGTTATTTTTTATTTTATGAAGACATAATCCAGCAACAATCTTGTGTTGTCTATCAATACTCCATGAGTCTATTAGTTAAATACAAGTGGAAATAAAGATGGCCGCTATGCAGGAAAGGAAAGAGGAATCAGGGGTCGCTATCTCCTGTAACTCCAGTTCCAGGAAGTCCCTTCCACTGGCCTCCTCTGGCCTCTGCAGGCAGCCAGCATGACCGTGGTACAGGCAAAACATCCAGGCACATAAAATAGAAATAACAATCTTAATTAAAAAAAAAAAAAAAGAAGATGACCACCATGCTTTGTCTTTTATAAATTCATGTTGATACAAGGTGTTTAATTGTTTTCAAGCATCAAAATCAGAAACCCCCTCTCCCCGCATTTAACTAAGTGACTCTACTCATTGCCAATATTCAAAGCCTGGTAATGAAACTGACTGTGTCTTTCACACAAGACCAACTCAATTTGGATTCTCAATTTCTAACTTCTTGTTAAATTCCAAAATTCCACAAGCCCCGTTTCCCAGGTTCCCTTAGAATCCCAGAAAGAGATGTGTCTTGACACGGAGGTCCCTGTCCACTAATTTGGTTAAATGACTTTACTGACTGACTTATGCCCTTTTCTTCTTGTGGCTTTTGTTCTCTCTCCAGACTATTGTTGGATTTTTCTGGGGAGACTAACATCTGGAAGGAACCCAAAAATACATGTGCATGGGGGAGGATGGTCCCCTCCAGCCAGCCTTATAGGTCAGATGGGACTGTCCAGGACTTCTACTACGGAAGGAGCTCTCCAAATGCTCAGAAGGCAGCCATTGTTCACGCGGGCATGGAGGAGGTGGGAGTGGATGTCCTTTGTCGGGGACATGAAGACTGGAGGCAGCAAGTAGCCAGCGGCAGTGTCAGTGGTGACGGCCTTTTTCTGGTCACCTGACCTTAGCAGTATCTGGCTGCCCAACTCCTCTTGGGTCCTAGTGGGGTTTTGTAAAATTCATCTTGCATTTGTTTATCTGTGGGGGAAGAGACACACACAGTGTGTGTGTGGGGGGGTGGAGGTCGGAAAACAGCTTGCAGGAGTTGCTTATCCTCTGCTGTGTGGTTCCTGGACACTGAACTGGAGTTGCCAGGCTTGGAGGCAAGCAGTTTTACTATCTGGATTTGGATCTTGAAATTTTGGCCTTCCCACTGATTCTGTGAACCATCCTGATGTTATTCAAAAAAATTTAAGGGGGGGTTATGTTTGGTTTTATTTGGTTTTTGTTGTACTTGTTTATTTTTATTTTGGTGAGGCGTGTATGTGTGTGTGAGAGAGAGAGAAAGAGAAAGAGAGAGAAGTAAGAGGGGGATCTGAGGTTGCCTGGTTACTTAAGAATCCTGAGGAGTAAATTTCCTAAATTTAAAACGAAAATCCTAAATGTTAGCATAGGGAATGAAACCCTCCACACTATATGATGGTAAAAAATAAACAGGTAAAAATTATCTGTGATCCCTGCTCATCGAAGGCAGCTGCTTGTTCTTTGAACTATAAGGAAATTAAAGAACTCCAAAGAGTTCCTTTGTTGGTTCTAATCTCCTGACACAAAAAGGAACAAATTCAGGTCCTTAGAGTCTTAGATCATGATATGGATTGACACAGGCTTTCTTTCTTTCTTTCTTTCTTTCTTTCTTTCTTTCTTTCTTTCTTTCTTTCTTTCTTTCT
>NW_026585644.1:32693930-32783778 GCF_907164565.1 Psammomys obesus
TCTTTCTTTCTTTCTTTCTTTCTTTCTTTCTTTCTTTCTTTCTTTCTCATCTCTCTTTTTTCTTTTTCTTTTTAATCTGTTCTCTTTAATGAGACAAAGTTTCACTAGGTAGCCCTGACTGGCCTGGCACTTGCTGTGTGGGTCACAACCCCTTTAGGGGTCAAACAACCCTTTCACAGGGGTCATCTAAGACCATCAGAAACCACAGATATTTACATTATAATTCATAACAGTAGCAAAATTATAGTTATGGAGTAGCAACAAAAATAATTTTGTGTTTGGGGGTCACTACAACATGAGGAACTGTACTAAAGGGTGGAAGCATTAGGAGGGTTGAGAACCGCTGCTCTGAGGCACATTCAAAGACAGCTCTTAGGGGAATCTAATTTCACCCGGGTGTGGTGGTGCACGCCTCAATCCCCAGCAGCTGGGGAGCCAAGGCAGGAGGATGCCTGAGTTGGTGTCTAGCCTGGTCTACCTAGTGACTTCCAGAATGGCCAAGGCTACAAAGAGAGGCCCTATCTCAAAATAAATAAATAGATAAATAAATGATAATATAATTTCCTAGAAACGTGAGATGGAGAGGAATGGAAGCCAGTTTCTGGAGTTGTCAAGTTACAAAGTCAGCCAATTTCATAGCTCACCAGGTCTCTCTGTGAAAATTGGGGCACTGGTCAGGAAAGCATTGTCTCTCGAGAGCTGGAATGATAACATAAAAGTATTTGAAGACCCTGGGAAGCTTTGGGCCAGCCACACTGTTTCCATCACCAGCCAAAACAGAGCCTTGTCCAGTGTCTAATGAGGCTGCTGTTGCTGTCCATGAAGATGAACCTGAGGGACCTTATCTTGCTCCCTTACGGAAGGAAGCCAATTATCTGTATCCTCCAATCCTCATTATCTCCAAGGGTGTAACTGGAATTAGGAGCCAGCATACCTAGGGGGCCAATTAGCAAGCACAACCCAGAGGTAATGGTTAGCACACACTGTGGACAGGGGACACACAGAGAGAAGGAGAAATAGAGAAAGACAGACCAACACAGACACAGGCACACATACGCGACGCACAGCATCTTAACCACTTTTCAGACTCAAGGCAGCTTATAAAAGAAAGCATTAAGTTGGAGGTTTGCTTACAGTTTCTGAGGGTGAGTCCATGACTATCATGGCAGAGAGCATGGCAGCAGACAGGCATGGCTCTGGAGCAGTAGCTGAGAAGTACATGTTGAGACAATCACAAGGCAGAGAGAGAAAGACAGACAAAGAGACAGACACACAGAGAGAAGAGATAACCGGAAATGGTGTGGGTTTTTGAACCTCTAAGCCCATCCCCAATAACACACCTCCTCCAACAAAGCCATACCTCCTAATCCTACCCAAACAGCTTCACCGACTAAGGACAAACATTCAAATATGTGAGACTATGAGGACCAGTCTCATTCAAACCGCTACATAAACTTGCTCATAAGATACACACAAGAGAGACTAAAACAGACATGCACACACAGACACACATTATTCTAGTTTGCTCTCTGTTGCTGTGGCAAAACACTGATCAAAAACAGCCTGGGGAGGAAGGGCTTATCTTACAGATCCCAACCGAAGGCCATCACTGAGGGAAGCCAAAGCAAGAACTCCAGCAGGGCAGGGACTTGGAGGCAGGTACTGAAGCAGAGACACTGGAAGAACGCTGCCTCTAGGCTTTTTATTCATGGCTTGTTCAACTTGCTTTCTTATGCGACTCAGGACCACCAGCCCCGGGGCGACACTGCCTCTCATGTCAATCACTAATCATTTTTGTCCCCGTGGCAAACCTACTGTTGTTATTATAATAAGTGGGCACGGTATCCAGCTGCCCTCTACTTTCCTATCTCTCCACCCATAGATTAGTGAACTCTCAGTCCTCATCAGAGAAGCTTCCCTGTGCGGTGGATGGCGGTTAAGGCAGAAGCTTACGATGGGTCCAAGTTCAGAGAGTAAGTGTCTGTGGCCTACTCAGCCATAAACGAGACATCTGTATCACGCCACTTACTCTAAGGTTCAGGGAACATCACAGAAGAAGGGGCAGAAAGGTTGTGAGAGACAGAAATAGGGGGAAGGCTGGGATGAAACAGTGTCTTTTCGACACTATGGTAGTGATAAAACTCACCCAGAAGTGACAAGAAGAGACATGAGCGAGTTTATCTAATGGTATTCAGCCGTGATGGTCTGTCTGATCCATCCTGGCCTTTCACTTGCTGGTTGGACTGAAATCCCTAGGCCTTATGCTTAGGGACGTACAGCTGTTGGACAGTTGTTTGGAGTCTATTGTGAAAGTCGGGTTTCAGTCCAACTATCTATATTACTGTATGCCCACTATCTTTCCAAGCGAGCCTACATACAACAGTGGGTGAGGGCAGAGACCTCCAGGCTCTGCCAGCCTGGCAGTGGTGGCACACGCCTTTAATCCCAGCACTTAGGAGACAGAGGAAGGCGGATCTCTGTGAGTTCAAGGCCAGCCTGGTCTACAAAAGTGAGTCAAGGAGAGCCAGGGCTACACAGAGAAACCCTGTCTTGAAAAACCAAAAGAAGAAAAAAAGAAGAAACCTCTTTGCTGAGCTAGGGAATACAGAAGCCAGAAAGCTCTTGGCCCAGAAGCTTGGAGCCAGAGGCAGCTCCAAATAGTGTGTCATTTCCTAGCTCCTGAGACTGATGGACCTCTGAGACGTGGTAGCTCCTTCATGTCCTTCCCCTGGGTGTTCCTTAGTTATCTAGGAACACATTTTGAAGGAAATGGATGTTTTCAGAGTTCTTCTGTAGCAGCTGAAGCTGTCGACGACTTTGCTCTTAATCATATGCATAAACTACGTTATTCAGCTATGCCACATCATCTCAGCTTTTTGTTGGAAAAACATCTGCCACCCCCTGCCTCTTCCTGTGCGTCTTTCTTTCTTTCAAAGACTTATTTATTTATTATTTATACAGTATTCTGCCTGCACATATGCCTGCAGGCCAGAAGAGGGCACCGGATCTCATCATAGATGGTTAAGAGCCACATTGTGGTTGCTGGGAATTGAATTCAGCCAGTGCTGAATTAAGCTAGTACTCTTAATCTCTGAGCCAACTCTCCAGCCCAAACAAAGATTTTTTTAAAAAATATTTTATTTATTTATGTATATGAGCACTCTATCTGCTTGTACACCTGCATGCCATAAGAGGGCAATAGAGGACATAGATGGTTGTGAGCCATCATGTGGTTGCTGGGAATTGAACTCAGGACCTCTGGAAGAGCTCTTAACCACTGAACCTTCTCTCCAGCCCCCTATCCTCTTTTTTCTGACTTTGACATGATAGAGCAGTAGCCGCTTGATTACAATGTTTTTTGTTTTTGTTTTTGTTTTAATCACCTGCATTGACACAGTGTTTGAGTTGTGTTGGATCTAAGCGGGACCCTATAATGGGAGGAGGGTTTATTTTAGGCTCCTGATGTTAGAAGATTACAGTCCGTCCTTCCTGGTCGGGAGGTCAGGCAGTGGGACACATCATGGAATCAGCTCCCTCCTGGCCAGAGCTGGAAGAAGAGATCAAGATCAGCAGAGAAGGGACGGGCTATACCCCCAAAGGCTTGCTCCACCAGCCAGGCCTAACAACCTCCACAATCAACACCACGGTCCAACCGTGCGCGCAAACACCCGAGGCTGTGGGAGACACTACAAAGTCAAACCATCACAGGTGCAGTGTGAGCAGAAAAGGAGGCTACCTAGTATGTACTAGGCCTGCACCTACTACGCATCAGGCCTGACAGCCAGAAGGAAATGGCACATGTCAGTTCCTTCCCCTGCCAGTGCCTTCCCTTTGTGTGTGTAAGGGACACAGGAAGGTTACCAGCTGAGCGCTCTCTCTCTCTCTCTCTTGACTAGCCCAGCCCAGCCCAGCTCCCTCCTGCCATCCTTAGATTCCTGAGAGGTGCCACAGGACTCATTGCAGATGAATCCCGCCCTCTTCATCCATGATTAAGGTCTCTCTCTCCAGTCTCCGGGTAAGAAACCTCCCCGCCCAGCTAGGGAGTGTAGAAGTCAGAGCAGCCCTTCTGTCTTGCCCAGGAAGCTGGGAGTCAGAGGAAGCTCCGAATGGTGTGTCATCAATTTCCCATCTCCTGAGCCTGACTGAGACCTCTAAAACTCAGGCAGCCTCCCAAGTAGACAGTATGGACCATTTCTTGCCATGCTAAGGACCACTTTCTAAGTGGGGAGAAAGGGAATGTACAGAAATGAAGATGAGTTTTATAATCCCTTCCCACTCCTTCCTGAAAAGATTAGGAAGGGAGAAAATGTTCTGTGCAACCTTGTTGTATATCTTTTCTTTTCTTTTTTCTTTTCTTTTCTTTCTTTCTTTTTTTTTTTTTTTTTTTTTTTTTTTTTTTTGGTCAAGGTTTTGCTTTTTGGCTCAGGCTGACCTTGAAATCATGATCTCCTGAGTGCTGAAGTTACAGGTGTGTGCCAATGTGCCCAGCTTCTTTGGTGCTTTTGATGCTAAGACCTCACAGTTGGCAGAGGCACCACCTTGTCTTCTCCTCCTCCGCCTCCTCTGTCTGGGTTCAGCAGTTCACACTGTTGATGCCCCATTCTGTTTACACTGTTGGCAGAGCCCTCCTCACTAAATGAAGGTCATGCTCCTTTTCTTGTGCCCCAGCCCTCAGACTAAGTCAGAACCCACCTTCTTTACTGCGTCTCTGCCCATATCCCTCCAGTTGGCATATGTTCTAAGCACATGAGCCATTTGCCTTTCCTCATAAGTAAAGATGACTTCCCAGCACCTGCCTTTGCTCATGATATTGTCTAGAACCTACAATCCCACCTCTCCAAAGCCCACTCCTTTCAGAAGGCTCTCATTCCTTGCCCTCCACCCAGGTGGGATCTCTTTCCTTGGCTTTCCCTAGTTCTCTCTCTCTCTCTCTCTCTCTCTCTCTCTCTCTCTCCTGACAAGATCTCATTTATTCGAGGCTGGCCCCAAAATCCTGTAGCTAAGGATGGCCCTGTTCCTCCAGCTTCCACTTTCTGGCTGCTGAGATGAAAGGTATATATCACTGTTCCTAGTTAATGTAGCTCTAGAGATCAAACTCAGGGCTTTATAGATATTAGGTGCTTTTGTTTCATTTATCAAGATGATCCCCCATAGCCATGCCCACAGGCCAACCTGATGTACACAGTCTCTCACTGAGACTCTCTTGCCAAGGGAGTTTAGACAGTTGACAGTTAAAACTAACCACAAGACCAGGCAATCTCCGAGAGACTGTGGTCTGTTAGGACATCAAGGATACTCTTATTTCTCTCTGTGTATTGTGTCTACCAGGAATACAAAGTATTTTTAGCAGAGGCACATTCCCTGATAAAAGTAACTGTGAGCTGACATGTGGGTGCTGGAAATTGAACCCAGGTCTTCTCTGCTGAGCTATCTCTCTAGCACTGTCCGGCACTAGTCTTTGGACCAGGTTATATGACTGAAGTGAGCAGCTACCCATGAGCCAGAAGAGTGAGCTTTAGAATAAAGGTCTAGAAGCTAGTAATTGGAGCTGAATATCAAAGGTAAACCAGTCCTGTGGCCAAAGAGAGCCAGGGTGAGAGGTGGTGCCCACGGCCAGGGCTGTCTGACTGCACAGGTGAGTGTAAACATCAGCACCACGTAGAGGGGGAAGAAGGGTGGTTTCAGAGTCCCAGCCTACCTTGAGGCACCAAACACACAGGGCCTGGGAAGCATGGTTTGGCTCAAGGGGTTCAGGGAAACTCCTTTATATTTTTGGAACCAAGTTTCTGGTTGGTGAGTTCCTTCCGTGTGTTTGAGCCATCCTTCTGTAAGGATAGCCACCCCGCAGCCCAGCCTAGCACCCTCCCCTCCTCCAGGCTATGCTAAGATACAGTTTTTCTCTTCCATGGCCTAGAGAACCGTACATAGCTGACTCTCACAGCAGCTGCTGCTCCCTTCCAATTCTTTTTTTCTTTTTCTTTTTCTTTTTTTTTTTTCTCCAATTCTTTTTTCAGTTGCAAGTGATGTCTATTAACAGTTCAGATGGAGACAACACCATAGGCTTCCAGTTCTTCTAAGTATGGGTAAGCTCCCGGGCTCCCAGTGGGATCAGATATTACAAAGGCTGGAGGAGAGCAAGGAGATAGGATTTCCCTGATCTTAGGCTGAGCTGGACAATGGGTTTTGAAATGCCTGTGTGTTGCCAGAAGTAAGTGGTTATAAATTTGAACTTTATTTGGGAAATGGGTCTCCAGGGACCAGAGGGAGTAGTAGTTAGAGAAGCAGGGGTGGGGGCATATGAGGGGTGTGGAGAGTGTGGCCTGAGCTGGGTGTGGTAGCAGACACCATTAATCACAGCACTGAAGAGGCAAAGGCGGCTGCATCTGTGAGTTCAAGAACAGCCTCATCTGCAGAACTTTCCAGGACATCCAGGGCTACACGGAGATACTCTGTCTCCAAAAAGAAAACTTCAAAAACTTAGGGGGTGGGGAGAGAGGTGGGACTGCCCCTGTCCTGCAGAGCAAACACAGGGAGGCCTAGGGCAGCGCAGTTGTTAATATCTCGAACTCGCCTCCACCACGGTCAAATCTGGTCTGTGACAGATGCTTTGGCCTGCCTACTCACTTCCCTGCAGGCAGCTCTGCCTCCTGCGTCCTTCCTGCAGCCCAAGGTGGCTGATAGCACCTTGGTGACCGGAGCACACCCTTCCCACCTGGCTGCTGAGCTGTTTGGGTGTTATGGAGACCTTTCTTTAGCCTTTAGAAACCTCTACTCCTGTACCTGGGCATTGTTTTTATAGGCTGTTCTTCCCCTGTGGCCTATGAAAAGTAGGTCAAGGCAGTTAACCTGCTTCAGGGAGACGTGCCAGGGTTCAAGACACCCAGCCTGGTGTCAGGACTCTTGAGTTCTATTTTCAGCTTCACAGCTAACAGCTGCGCAGCAATCCTTCCAAGCGCATTCTCCCTTCTGGCTTGCCTTCAGGTCTCAGGATTTTCCCCCCTCTGAAGCTGCACCCCCCCCGGGGGGGGTGTCATTTTTTCCTCTCTTCCCTTCATCTGTGAGGTCATGCTTTAAAGCTGTCCCCTGCTCACTGCTAGTGCCTGGAGCAAGGATGAGGATGAGAACTGCAGCTGATGGAGAGATTAAAGGCTTCGGGTGGGCACAGCTGAGTGATGGGGCCTGGTGAAGCTAGCTGTCAGAGTGCTTTAGGACAGGCCTTGGGAATATTGCATGGATGCTGATTTCCTAGATGTGAAGGGAGGTTCTTGGGCTATGTGTGATGGCTGCTGCTTGCCTTCTATTTTCTAAGTCTTCCTTCTGTGGAACAGAGAGAAACTGGTTTGTACAGAAACTGGCAGGGGAGACTATTGGAACCGCCACCACAAAGGGCACTGTTAAAGAGAAACATGAAGCAGGGTGCAGTTTGGCTAAAGAATGATAATCTCGTCTTAGGCCTGAGCAAACCAGCCAACACCGAAAGGAACGGAAACTGGCAGATCTAGAGAGGAGTGCAAATGAAAGGACCCAGTCTGCCATAACCCTGGAACAGATAAGGCACGGGGATTAATGCAGGTGAAGGGAGAGGAGGGGGCAGATTATCTCAACCGCGAGGAAGAACCGCCCACTTACAGGGCAGTCTTGTGCATCAGTGTGCACTGCAAAGCTTCATCATCCAGGGCATCCCGAGCCTGCACCCCTACCCAGCTCCTTGCTGGAAAGCTGCGGAACCTCTCTGCACCTCAGCCTCGCTGTAAGGTGGAGATGGCAGTGTGGGTGCTCCTTGGCCGACAATGCTGTTACACCCTGATAAAATCATCGTAGGAGCTGCTGGGGATGTGGCTCAGCTGGCCAGGCTTTGCCACACTAATGGGAAGGAAGGCCCGAGTTTGCACCCACGTAAATGCTGGGTAGAAATGGCAGCCTGTAATCCCAGTTCTTGAGAAGAGGTGCCAGGGTGTCCCTGGAGCGAGCTGACTGTCTAACGAGCAAATTCTGGGTTCAAGTGAGAAACCCTGGCCCAATGCATAAGATGAGAGGAGAGCAACAGAAACAAAACAAAGCATGACATTAGGCTCTGGCTCTCACATGCAAATGCACACATGTATGTACACACACACACACACACACACACACACACACGCACACACAGCATACGCATACACACCAAGAAGAAAACATGGTAAGAAGAAAATTCACTGACTTCTGTAGCTGGGCTTTTTGGCTACTTTATTGGGTTTTTTATCTACCACACTTCTCCACCCACATACCTTCTGACCCCTCAACACTAGGTAGGAGAGAAAGAAGGACAGAGGGAAGGGGGCACAGATCTCTTTAGACTGCTTCCTGCTGATTAGGGTGTTGAGTTCCTTGGGGCAAATTTGATCGTCAGAGACAGGATATCCAATGTCTTCTACTAGTCTCTTTGACAACCCACAGCAGCATGGGGAGCAGGCACCACTTTTTAGGAGCACCTCCAGCCCTTCTCGAGGCTCTGGCATTTATAAGAGTCCCCCCAGAATTCCAAACATAAGCTATCCTCAGCGGGCAAAACCACACTCCTGAAGCAGAAGACACACCAGAGTCAGCAGCTGTGGACAATCCGAAGCACCTGGGATTAAATCGAAACCACAGTCACATAACTGAGCTTTAAAAGAAACCAAACTTCTCACTACGTACCTCTGCCAACCTACGTCAAAACCTAGAACACTGTGCTCTGTAGGCCACTGCTGTCCTCCCCTCGTGAGCCAAGAGCTGACTAAGAGCTGGGGGCTCATTGTCACTGCCCAGTAGCAAGAAAGCATGCCGTGCTAGGCTGAGAAAAGATCAAAATTCCAAGTGCAGTTTCTACTCGAAGGTGTATTACCTTCACACAACATAAAGGTTGGCCACCATAAGTCACGGACAGTCTGTACCGAGATCTTCATAGAGCCTGGCACAGACCCACTGCAACTGGGCCATTCAGCAAATGCAATTTCTTTTACTTTACTCTCTGTCCTACCCATTGCCTTATTTGGGATTCCTGCAAGGAAAATCGAACCTACTTAAGATAGAAATCCCAGTTCTGAGTTTCATCCATCCTATAGCTTCCCTAAGTAGCAGATTTCTGTTCCGTCTCCTCACAGTCACATTGCCTCAACAGACCAAGGAAACAATCCCTTCCAAGTCTCTCTTGGAGAATCGAGGACTTCACTGGGGTTCCTCACAGGACCGTGAGGAACTAGGCGGTTGCATCACTGGAAAACCGGCCCATCATGGGGAGTGGCCATAAAAGCTGCCTCACTGAGGCTCCTGGTATGGTATAGGGGCAGCAATACCACTGGAGGGCCTGCCCCCACCCACCCCCCACCCACCCTCCGGAAATTGCTTCCTGGTTTATGCAGGAAACCTGTTGTAATGGAAGTTTTGGTTTCTCTGTAAACTCAGTTATGTTATGTAAATACGTTTTCTTGTTTTAATCCGAAGTGTGGGGTTTTCGTTTGGCCTTTAGTTTGTCTGCAGCTGATTGATTAACCGTCTTGTGTGGGGCGTGGCCTCTGCTAGCAGCACGGGAGAGGGGTGAGGCCTAGGACTCTGAGGGCTATAAATCTGAGAGCCCAGAAGGAGAAGCAGTGGCCTGTGGTGTTGGCGTGGGCCCTGTAGCAGTTTGGAGTGACCAGAGACGGACAGTGTGGCAGATGGAGAGAAACGTTTCAACGCAGCTGCGGCTTGGAGGAGACTGCTGGCTGGGCTTGCTGTTGACAGAGATTGGTATAGCCCCAGGGGAACCCATCAAGCCTAAACAGCTGGGAGAAGTAAAGGAGCCAGTGCCCCATCTCCCCACTAACCTTCTCTCTCCTATCTAGGGTTGGGGGGTTGGAAGGGAGAGGCTTTGATGAGCCTCAAGTAGAGTTTAAAAACTAGCGCTGTATACACCCTGTCTCACTTGCTGTTATTGCTGGGATAAGACATCATAACCAAGGCAACTTATAAAGGAAAGCATTCAGTTTGGGGCTTACCATTCCTGAGGGTAGCCTACCCCACAGCCATCATGGTGGGGAATATGGCAGCAGGAAAGCAGCACGGCTGTGGATCAGAGCTTACATTTGACCCACCAGCATGAGGCAGAGAGAGCGCCTACGGGAATAGTTCGGCCTTGTCAAACCTCCAAGCTTCACCCGCAGTGACACACCTCCCTCCACAAAGCCACACCTCCTAATCCTCCCCAAACAGTTCCACCCCAGAGAAAAATAGAAATGCTGTTTAGGGTGCAGTGAGCTCTGTCTCCTGACCGGGGTAATGGATCTCTCCAGTTTTATCCTTGCTTTTGCAAAAAAAGGGTGGAAAACAAACACTGTGAACTGTAGGTTTCAGAAAAGTTCTCAACAGGAAGCAAGGGTCAAAGAGGGCAACGCAATAACCTATTATATTGGACGTAGCATAGAGTATGTAGGAAACAGAACACAAACTAACTTCTCAAGGGTAAGTAAGGTATTAATAGATGAAAGTCAGCCTGGCATACACCTTTAATCGCAGCACTTGGGAAGTGGAAGCAGGCAGCTCTCTGGGTCTAAAGCCAGTCTGGTCTACATATCGAGGTGCAAGGCAGCGAATGCTAATACGCAGAGAAGCTGTGTCTCAAAAAAACAAAACAAAACAAAACAAAATGAAGGTCATTGCCTCCACCAAGAGGCAAGAGGAAAAATCAAGAAACAGAGAGAGAAAGGCCCGGGAAAGAGAAGGCAGAGATCTCCAGGGCTTGGGGCGTTGGCCTGAGGTTTCTGCCCTTTCGTGTCTGCGTCTCACCCAGTCAGGTCGGGTGGAAGAGACGGAATTCAAATCAGCTCTGGGCTTGATAACTACACAAATAAATCTGGAGAGGAAAACCCAGGCGACTTCCAGAGCCCTTGGGGGCTGAGAGTGCACTGTATTTCCTGCATACCTGGCCCAGGTAGCCAGCATCTAGAGTTTGGAGACCCACGGAAAGAAGAAGGTTACGGTTCAATTTCTGCTCCTTCGCGCCCCTGGCTTGGTCTCAGCAGCCTGAATAGAGCTGGAGGAGGGGTGCACCTGCAGCTTCAGCTGCCCTGCTCACCTCTGGAGAGGGAGAGGGGTGGGTTGGAGCGGAGGGCCGGTCATCAGTTTGGACGATACATAAGCGACCCGCGTAGGGTTGGGCCGGGACCTGGAATTCAGATGGAGGATCCACCGGGTGATTGCGGCAACCAGAACCCAGGCTCCCCGCTGGGGCGTCAGGTTGGCAAAAGGCTGGCCCCAGGCTGGGGAGGGGAGTGGGCTAGGATGGAGGCGGGGCTCCTAAGGCCGCCGGCCTGTGGCCAAGGGGAAGGGGTGTGGCGGGACACAGCTCCGCCCCCTGCGCGCCGCCTCGCCTGCGGACGGGAGCGGGAGGCGGCGGCCAGCCTCGGCGCTGAATGGGCGGGTGGCGTCCCGCCCGCCGCCGGCCCCCGTCGGCTGCTCCCGCCGCGCCCGGGTCTCCGCCCGCAGCCGCCCGAGCCCGCCGGGCTGTGAATGAAAGGCAGGCGCGGCCGGGACTAGCTGCCAGCGACGCGGCGACGCCGGCCTCTCGGGAGGCGCGCTCCCCGCGGAGATGTACGGTAAGGATGGCTCGGCGCCCCGGCTGGGGCCCGCAAACTTCCAGGACGTGGACCTTTGTCCCCCCAAACCCCCTCCGGAGCGGACCACGGCCAAAAGCGAGAGCGCCGACTTGGTGCCAGGCTGGGCTGTTTCAGCCGCCCGTGAGCGCGCGTCTGTGCCGAGAGGACAAAGATGCCTCCGGCCGGGGGACTATCTGATCCCCTGAGATCCTTCGGGCCGGTGTGTGCTGGCGCTAGGGGCGGTGGTCCGTCGCCGGGTAGAGACTCTAATGATGGAGAGGCACCGGCTTTGGGAAAAGCGAGTGTCTCTGGAGCTGAACTGACAAAGAGTGTTGGCGGAGGTGATCGTGTGACAGTAATTGCAGAATTAACAAAGAGGCTTATGCTCGGGAGTTTGATGCGCGAAACTGGTCCAGGGGTAGAGGGTAGCTGCTCTTTGCCAGCCTGATGCCGGGCTCTTTGGATGTGGGAGGCGGAGCTGGCAGCGCAGGAGCTGGGGAGCGAGCTGGCGCTGGAGGTTCATCTCTCCGAGCTGGGTGGACTTGGCCTCTGCCTCACTCGGCTGCTTGTGGTATGCAGGCTCCCCAGTTTCCAGACTGGCCCTGCGGAGGGCTGAAGGGGAGAGGGTCTCTCCCAGTTCAGGAGCCACCGCCCCCACGGATGTGTGACAGTTCCAAGACGGCTCTGCTTGCTTATTTACCAAGAATCCCTCTGGCTTCTGCAGGCAGTGTGGACGAGGAAAGCGCTCCTTGGGTCCCACTTTGCAGATCGTGTAAGAGTGGAGCGCTGGCAATCTGGACCAAGTCTAGGAATGGGCTTCCTTGCAGAACCTACCAAGGGTGCACGTGTGCGCGTATCCCTATGGACACGGTCTGTTAGAGCCCAGGTCTCTGGTAGTTCTTCTGGGGTCGGCGTGGGAATTGAAGCCGTGTTCTCCCTCTCCTAGTGCGGGGTGGGGGCTCGGGCTGCACCTGAGCGGTGAGCGATCTGGAAGAGTGTTCCCAATTTAACCCACCTCTGAGGCTGCTGGCTGCCTCTGCGAGCAGCCCATGAGTCACGAAGTTTGCTGGCACAGAGGGAGCTGACAGCGTGCTGAAAAGGCTCAGCAGTCGGCGGCCCCCCCCCCCCCCCCCCCCATTTAGAAGACGGAGATTCAACTTTTGCGTGTGGCATCTCCTTCCCTGGCCAGTTGACTGCACAGCCACGCTGTGATTCCTGTAGAGACATCGGCGACTCTTCCTTCTCTTGGGTGGACCGAGTGGGGGAGGGGAGACGACCTCAGTGAGGACCCTGAAGGAAGGTGACTGGACTTTGCTTTGCCTGTCGGGGAGGTAAAAAGAGCCATATACCTCTTTTATTCTGTCTGTCTGCCCCCCCCCCCTTCTCTTCTGCAGAGGGAGCAGCCTGAAGCTGCAGATCACTTGACAAAAGCAGGTGACTGCAGGGGCACCTGCAGCAGGGAAGGAGTTAGGACAGGCCCATCAGTATGGGCCAGAATTAGCAGCCCTGGGTCACCACGTTAGTAGATGATGTAATAACTTACTGAGGGTGTCTGAGAATTGGGGTGGGGAGGGGTTCCTGGTCTGCTCCTGCTGGAATTGCTGGCTCCAACAGAAGGATGAACTGGGGAGCCGGCCTAACTGCGTGCTATTTTCAGACGCACCACAGAATTTCAGTTCTCTTTAATAATGTTTTCATTTCCCCAGATGCCAACAGAGCCGGGGCTAACCTGGGTGATTCATAGAAAGACTATGATGAAGGACTCCTGGGGAGTTGCCTACGGCACAGGGAGGTCACATTAGTGCTGGGTGGGAGCTGGCCCCTGGCAAAGCCTGGTCTCTGGAGGCTTGCCTGCCTGCGTCTTAGTGTGGTCCTGCCTTGGTGAGATGAAAGAGGCCTCTAGAGCTGTTCACCTTTTCTCTAGAAGTCAGTGGTGAACAGGGATGAGAGAAGAGGACAGCCTGGGCTCCGGGGAGAGTTCTGGGTTAGCAGGACTATACAGGAAGAGGCTATCGACATGGGGAGAGACTAAAGAAGAGAGAAGGTGAACGATGTCAATAGAGAACTGAGAGGTGCATGGCATTATGGACTTCCTACCCATTGTTCTTTCACCTAATTTTTGAAGTGTCCTGTCCAGATGATATGGGTAGGATAAGGTGAGGTGACATCAGGCCTCTTGGCTTAGTGCTGGCCCCTTGTTCCCCTTTCCCTAATGTCTCAGGTGAATGCATATCGTAAGATGCCACCAGGCATTTTATGAACCGATAGTAAGGACATATAGAACCAGAAGCTGCCTACGAGCCGTGGATAAAGGTGACCTTTGACCTCCCACCTTGGTGATTCACTCTATTATGTGTTCAGACCCTTGAACTGTGTCCTGTCCTCACACTGTGTCCTCACCCCTTGCCACTCCAGACAGATCTCAGTTTCCTTCTTGTCCGTCCCCACCTTACCATTGTCCTCCACACTCAGCCTGCCTCCTTCCTTTGCCCTCTTGTCTTTCCTGGAGGGCACAGTGGGATCCTAGGCCTGGGATCAGTGCATCCCAACCCAAGAGCCATTCACAGCTCTGTGGCCTGAGGCAAGTGGGTCAGGTCTCTGGTTTCCACTTCTCTATAAATGGTGAACTACCCACCTGCCTCCCTGGTCTGATGTGCCCTTCAGAAATCCAGCAATGGTAAGAGGGTCTACACTGACACAGAAGAGCCTGAGCCTTTCTCGGAGCCTCTTGCTTCTCTTCTCTGCCAGCTCCTGAACATGCCTGTTTAAGTCTCCTCTCACCACAGCCGAAACAGCCATGTCACCTTGACCTTGCTAACTATGACCCACCAAACAGCTCCCCTCTTCCTTCTTTTTTAAGACAAGGGTCATATTATACATCCCAAGTTAGCCTTGGACTCCTCTTCATACTCCCACCTTTGCCTCTGGAGTGGTGGGATTACAGGCCTGTGAAACCACACTCAACCGGAGCTGTTTTTTTGACCTGTCTAGGCTACTACTATCATTCACTCAGCTCTAAACCACAGTCTTTCTTTCTTTCTTTCTTTCTTTCTTTCTTTCTTTCTTTCTTTCTTTCTTCCTTTCTTCCTTCCTTTCTTTCTTTCTTTCTTTGTTTTTGTTTTTTAAGACAGGATTTCTCTGTGTAGCCCTTGCTGTCCTGAACTCACTTTGAAGACCAGGCTGGCCTTGAACTCACAGAGATCCTCCTGCCTCTGCCTCCCTGAGTGCTAGGATCACACATGTGCGCCACAGTACCCAGCTGTCGGTTACTTTATTAAATGGCTCTCCAAAGGGACACAATTACTTCCTATAGTCTTTTTTGTTTGCTTGTTTGTTTTTGAAAGAGGGTTTTAAAGATGTGTGCTTCCTCCATCTGACCCAAAGTCTTGATTGTATCTCTGAATGTGGATTGACAACAGTCATGGAGAAGAAAAGTACTTGGTCCTAGGCAGGGTGAGCCACCAGACAAGTTCTCTGCAAAGGTGGATCCTGCTTTCTTTTGGTTGGGATTCTATAATCAGGATTTAACCTATTCCTGTCACCAGGGCCAAAGCCATGAGTGTTCCACTTCCTCACTGAGGTCGCTGCTTCCTGAGAAGAGCGCCTCTAGAGACAAGGGCAGCTGGCCATGGGAATTTCCCCCCCACACTGTGGTTTGGCCATGCTGGTCCCACTGAAGCCAAAGCTGCTCTAGGTGATTCCTCTGTATCCTCAGCTGGTGCCTCCCTCTCTGCTTTATGACAGAGAATGTTCACTGTGGGGAGAGCTTTGGTATCCAGCTTTTGAAACTGCTCAGTGCAGTCAATATATTCTGTACATGCTGTTGTAAATGGGGCAGAGAAACTGCAGGGCCAGGCTGACTCTCCTTGAGGTGCAAAGACTCACCTTTGTAGAAATCTGCCTGCTTGCCTGCCTGTCTCTCTCTCTCTCTGTCTTTGTCTGCCTCTCTGTTTCCTCTGTCTTTTTCTGTCTGTCTCTTTCTCATGCACACAGGCACACACACACTTTCCCTCTCTCACACATACTCACACACAGTCACCCTCCCTCCAAACCTTGAGCCTCCTGCTGCTCCTGGCACCATGCATGGCTTCAGCTGTGTGGCCTGCCCTTCCCTGTATCTCCATTCTTTATTCTCCTTCGGAAGAGGCCCTGTGGGCAGAACCTGTTTTCCGTCTCTTGCTGCTCACAGTTCAGTGATTTCAGGCTGTTGCAGTGCTGTTCTTTCATATCAATTAAAGACCGAAAGTTAATATCACCTCAGAGAAGATCTGGGGAAGAGAGCAGGGGGGAAGAGTCATCCCTTTACTGCTGCCCATTCAGACCTGTCTTTTGGGTTTGGGATTAGCCCAGTGGTAGAGCCTAAGGTTTGACCCCCAGCACTCTACTACACTACAAAACAAACAAAAACCCTAAAGAACCAACTATGAGCAGAGCAGTGGTGCTACATGACTTTAATCCCAGCACTCAGAAGGCAGAAAGCAGGTGGATCTCTGAGTTCAAGAACAGCCAGGGCTACAAAGCAAAACCCTGTCCCAAAAAACAAAAAACAAAAGAATTAACTACTGACTAAACCCCACCAAAGCTTCTGGTTTCTGTGTTAGTTTACATGACTGCTATAATTTTGCCACCTGCCCAAATCCTTTGTTCTTTATTTTTGTTTTCTTTTTCTTTTTAATTTCTTTCTGTATCTCTGCTGTGTTTGTTACTCTTGAGCATCGATAGTGAAAGAGCACCAATGACCCCCTACCCCAGCTGGTCCCCTCAGGTAACCTTGAACCAGAGCTTTTCTTAGTGTGCACACGCGCGCACACATACACACACGTTCATATTCACATGCTCTAAAAAGAACACCCACCTCTCTATAGAAATTAATTTGAACAGGAGTTGCTCCCATTTTCCCCCTTTCCTCGGTTCTTCTCTGCCTCTGTCTTAGTTAGGGTTTCTATTGCTGTGAAGAGGCACCACGACCACAGCAACTCTTACAAAGGAAAACCTTTAATTGGGGCTGGCTTACAGCTTCAGAGGTTTAGCCCACTATCATCATAGCGGGAAGCATGGCAGCATGCAGGAAGATGTGATGTTCTACATCCTGATCCACTGGCAGCAGAAGGAGACTGTGTGTCGCTGGGTGTGGCTTGAGCATGTGTGAGACCTCAAGCCCACCTCCACAGTGACACACTTCCTCCAACAAGACCACACCTCCTAATATTGCCACTCCCTATGCACCAAGCATTCAAACACATGAGTCTCTGGGGGCCATAGCTCTTCAAACCACCACAGCCTCTTAATTTTATTTTATTTTGGTGTTTCAAGACAGGGTTTCTCTGTGTAGCCCTAGATGTCCTGGCCTCGATTTGTAGACCAGGTTAGCCTCAAACACACAGAGATCTGCCTGCCGCTGCCCCCCACACGCTGGGATTGAAGGCATGTGCCATGACACCTGGCACCACAGCTTCTTGGTTTTATTTTGTTTGTGTCTATGAACATATGTTTATGATGTGGGGGGACATCCATGCATGTCATGGCATGTATGTGGAGGTCAGAGGACAGCCTCACATGTGAGCTCTCGCCTCCCACGTTGTCTTGTTTGCCACTCCACTGTATGCCAGGCTAGCTGGCCTGAGAGCTTCCAGGGTCTATGCTATCTCTGACTCCCATCTCACCCTGAAAGCGCTGGAACTACAGATGTGTGCTGCCATGCCTGGCTTTAGGTGGGTTCGGGAGATTTGCACTCAATCTTCCCATTCACATGGCAAGATACATTTTACCCTCTGAGCCATTTCCCCACCCCCCTTTGCCTTTAAATTTATGAAAAGAGGCAAAAAATTAAATAAGCAAATGAAAACATATGCCTTGTAGATTAAGACCAGTGCTGGTTATATGTTCCCCAATTCAAACAAAAGAAGCTTAGTAGGTTTTTTTTTTAATGACCTTTATTTTCTTTTACTGCCACTAATAATGACCTTTCTAGAGAATCTGAAAATAGCACTAGCAATAACAAATATTGCCAGCTCTTCTGTCTCTTCCCACATGGCATGTACGTACCCTCCCCCAACCTCAAATTAATGAAAAATCTCCAGTTGTTACTTGAACCACATATTTGCATGGGTCTGGGCTGATGTAGCTCAGCGGTTGAGTACAGACTTGACGTGCCTGACGCCCGTGCATTCAGTCTCGTTTTAATTAGCTCTCCATGATTGCTGTGACAAATCATCTTAAAAGAGAAAAGGTTTATTGAGTCACAGTCTTAGAGGTTTCAGGCTATGGTCGGTTTGGCCCCACTGCTTTGGGGTCTGTAGTGAGATAGGGTACCGAGGTGGAAGCTGGAAGCTGCTAGCTCCGTAGTGGCCTGGGAACACAGAGGGAGGTGGGCAGGGCCAGAGTCCCAGTGTCTTCTCAGGGGGAAACTAGGCCTCTTCAACCTGTACCTTCTTCCCTCAGGCAGCCTCAGAGCCTGCACCACTTCCAATAGGCCTACAATTTATGGGCCTTTGGGGAACATTCCAGACCTAAACTGTAGCAGATTCCAGCACTGTGTGTGTGCACACTCATGTGCATACTGGGGAGCCATGTGATATTTACATATATGTTCATATGTATTATTCTGTTCAACACTAAGCATATTTAGTTCCTCACAGGTCATTCCCCTGTGGTGAAAACGTTCAAAATCCTGTTATCTAGCTAAGAACTATGTACTGGGGGCTGGAAAAATGGTTCAGAGGTTAAGAGCACTTGTACTTCCAGAACTGAAGTTCAAATCCCAGCACTCCCGTCAGGTGACACACAACTGCCTACAACGCTGGTTCTCAACCTGTGGTTCACAACCCCTTTTGGGATCAAACAACCCATTCACAGGGGTCACCCTAGACCATTGGAAAACACAGATGTTTACTATCATAACAGTAGCAAAATTAGTTATGAAGTAGCAATGAGAATAATTTTATAGTCGGGGTCACCACAACATGAGGAACTGTGTTAAAGGGCCACAACATTAGAAAGGTTGAGAACCCCTGGCCTGTAACCCCAGCTTCAGAGGACCCACCGCCCTTCTGACCTCCCAAGCATGCGCACTCACACACATAGGTGAAAATAATAAAAATAAATTTGAAAAATAGTCCACTATCATCATCATCATCATCATCATCATCATCATCATCATCATCATTATTATCTATAGTTACCCTATACCAGAGAGCTGCCATTTTTAAAGTTGGTTCTCTCCTTCCACTTTTACGTGGCTTCTAGGGAGCAAACTTTGACAACCAGGCTTGGTCGAGTCAAGCCTTTCCCCACTGAGCCTTTTTGGCAGCTCTAGAGTTTTTTTTAAACTGAGTGTCTGCCCTGGAACTCACTATGTAGAGCAGGCTGCCGTGGGCCTCAGAGATCCTCTCACTGGGATTACAGGCTAATGCTACCCAGCCCTAGGCTGGTTTTTAAAGGCTATGGTATGGTACACTGACTGGAGAAATGCCTGGTGCCCAAAGCTTTTTCTGAACTCTGGAAGTTTTCCTTTCGATTATAGTCAAGGAATGAGTGTGTGCATAAAACATTTTACAGACTTGCTACTATTGTCAAGTTTTCAGTTTGTGGAAGCAACACTCCTGTTAGCAGTTATCCGAGTGCCTGCCTTCTGGCGTCCTCAAAGGCAATAAACACTGGGGACCAGCCAGGGGCTCCAGTTAATGCTGGGGCTGAGGGCGTGGTGGATAGAGCACCTGCTTCGCATCCCTGAGGCCCGGTTTCTTATCTTGGTTAACCTGCTCTGTTTATATCTCTTGAGCTTGCATTCTGGGTGCACAGTCTACGTAGGCAGTTGGGTGCGTACGTAAGTGTGTAGAAGGCAGAGGTTGACACTGGCTCCCTCTGTCACTTTTTGCCTTATTTTTTGAGACAGGGTCTCACAGAATCAGAAGTTCATTGCTTTCTCCAGGCTGCCTGCTATTGACCTCGAGGGATTCCCCCTCCCATCTCTGCCTCCCTAGAAATGGGGGTACAGACACATCCTACCGTGCCCAGCTTCTATGTGGGTGCAGGACTCCTCACTCAGGTCCTCATGCCCACGTAGCAAGCACTTCACTGACCGAACCATCTCCCTAACCCGCTAACTTCTATTTATTACTAACACTTTTATATTTTTTAAGCGTTTACATTTCAGTGAATTGTAAGACGGTGAGTGTTATATTTATTAAGGGTATTAACCATTTGATTCTCATTTGGTCGATATGGTTTTGAACCTATCATTTATTGGTGCTATACCAGCTATGTGTGATAGAACAGATTGTATCCCAGGGAACACAAAATATATAAAAGTCTTTTGTACCAAGATTGTGATTTAAGGAGCCAGGGAGATGGCTCAGTAGGTAAGACTGAATTCAGTTCCCAAGACCCACATGGTGGAAGGAGAGGACCAACTTCCGCTATACTTGTCTTCCGACTTCATGCATGCTAAACAAACGTAACAGATTCCCTTTTATATTTTTGCATGTTTTACAAGGATGTGCTCAGTACATGGCACACAGACTGTTTAGCAAGGTGGCTGGAACTTGATCCAGTGGTCTGCCAGCAGTATGCTGAAGTGGGAGAGACTTGTAAAATGAGACATTAGGTGCTAACTGACTTATCCTTGCCTAAATTCTATAAATTGGGATCATCATTTCTGTTTTCAAACTGAAAGAAACTGAGCCATAGAAAGTTGAATGAACTTTCTATGCCCACAACCACCTCCTTGGGGGATAAGGCTGAGAGTTGAACTTCGGCTTTCCAACCCCAGCTGCCATCACACTGACCACAGACCACTAGAACCTTCCAGAGGAGAGAGGCCTTTCTTTGCGGTGCTCATACTCCCTCAGACCCAGGCTTGGTGAGCTGGGAAGAGCAGAGAATACGGAAGGGGAGGTTTCTAAAGGGACACGCCACTGTTCTCTGGCTCCAGGCCATCCACAGACACTTTTGGATGGGGTCTGGCCTTGCTGCATACTCTCTATCATTGTTTTGCTCGAGGAAGAACCTGGAGGTTCTTCTAAATAAGTAAGAAAGCCACAAAGACAGATACACAGTGGTCACAGAGAGCATGGGCACATGTGTCTTACAGGCAGACAGGCAGGCACCTAGGCACACAGACAAAGCAGTGCAGCTGGCACCTCCAGGACTGTCATGGAGTGTTAGGATGGCAATACCCTTAAAGAGGACTCCTAATCTGGGGGTCGCATGCCAACACTCAAGGCAGAGGCAGAAGGACCAAGAGTTCAAGATCATCACAGGTTATATATAGCCTGTTGGAAGCCAGCCTGCCCTATATTGAATACCCTGCTTTAAAAAAACAAAACAAAAAACAGTGTTTGGCCTGGACAGAGAACCTTCTAGAACAAGAGGTGGTTCTGTTTCCCTGAGAATTTGCCTATGAACTAGACCTTGTCCTCCAACCTCAGGTCTAAGCAGCCTGGATTTGGCCGCTGCTACCTCAGAGGTAGGCTTGGAGCTACCTCAGAGGCAGTGTGGAGCAGGCCTGAGTCCTACATGGAGCCCATGCATAGACTGTGTACCCATGCCCTGTATGGGCCTGGCTAGGATCAGGGAAGGGACAACTGAATAGTCTTGTCAGGTCACAGGACTCTGGGCACCTCGTTCATGTTTCTAAGTTCCAGTCATTTGTATGTTTTTGAGACAGAGTCTTGAGATGTAGTAGCCTAGGCTGACCCACTGCCAAGCTTCCTGGGTACGGAGATTTCAGGCATGCACCACCATGCCTGGCCCAGCTTTCTTCATTTATAACTCGTGTGAAGGATTATCCCTTAAATTACAAGAACACTTGTATAGACTTCGCCTTCAGATCTCTTAAAATGACAGAATGCCAGCCAGCATATCCTAGCTTCTCACGACCCGAGCATGAGAGAAGCTTCTAGAATGGAAGCGTAGAAGAGGAGGCCGGGGAAATCCAGAGCTGTACTACCGGGCCTTCTTCGTGCCCCCGGGACGCTTCGTCCTTTATTCTCGGTTATGTCTTCATCACAGTGAATGCCATTTATTTCTTTATGCAGCAGAGCCTCCTGAGTCCCTACAGAGCACACAGTCTATATCATTTAGTTCTGTTTTCCCAGGTAGAGAACTGGGGCCTGCAGTGAGAACTCACCGGCTTTGTGTGCTGAACTTGAAAGCTGTCACATGTATCATTCATACACACGAATGTGCCTGGCAGCCCACCAGCCCATGAGCCAGCCAGTGCATTCCAGGAAATGAATAATGAGGGGCTAGGAGTCTCGCTGAGGTCTGAGGCAATCCTGAAATGATAGCAACATTCGCCGTCCTAATTGTGCTTCCCCACACTGGTGATAACTCCGCAGAAGGACAGACCAGCGTATAATCATCTGGCTTCCTCTTCCCCTTTGAGGTGTCAGTCTTGGGAAACAGCCCTTGGTTACCTGAGAGATGTGGTCAGGGAAGCGAGACATTTGCAGGTCTTTACTCTTGGGTCTGAGCAGCTCAGCATTAATGCCACAACCTTTCTTTTCAAAAGAGAAAGGTCGTCCAGTGGCCTAAGCAGGGGCGGACCTTCACTTCTGGTTTCCCTTCCCATTGCTTGCATAGTCCATCACAAAACAAAGATGGAAAGGCCCTTCGAGCGAAGCAAAGGCAGTAAATGTGTTTCACGGTGCCCGGAAGCGCCGGCCTCAATGTTCCTGACAAACCGCAGGCCTATGCCCCTTGAGTCTGAGAGTTCAGGGGAGTGCGCATGTGTAATAACTGGGTCTTCCGTTGACAGTGAACCTCTGAGAATGTGTGGCCGGGCTAGCAGGCCTGAGCCGGGCAGCTGGTGAAGACAGGAAAGCCATCTGACGGTCCGGAAAGCTACTCATCAGGACTGCTAGTAATGTCTCCTCCAGACAGCACTCTTGGAGAATGGAGCTGAGTGTTCTGGAAAAGCGTGGGTGGTGCCGGGCATCGGCCACACTGTCCTTCTGCTTCATCAAGGACATTTCTGGAGTGTGTGGGGGCGGGGAGTTGGCCATCAGAACCGATTCCGGCTCTGTTGCTGTGTGAATTTGGGCAGGATTCTCTACCTCCCTCAGCTTTAGCTTTTACCATCTGCAAATAGGAAGAGCTGGACTGGATGGTCTTGAAGGGTTTCCAAGCTCTTACAGCTTTCCAAGGGATTGGCAAGGCTGCTTTATCCCCTGACCCAGGCTTCTGAGGCCCACGTGCTCCCAAAGCCAGGGAGGGTGGTAGGGAGGGGATGGTGGCGGGAGGGGGCAGGCGGCGTGGTAGGGAGGATGTAAGGATCTTAGTGGGAACCAGCCAGCTCAGGTTCTTTCTGTAGAGTGGCTAGGCATCCGTTTCCTGGCTGCCAAGTAAGGACTAACGGTCTTTTACACTCAGGCTCTGTCCTGGGCCCTGATCAATAGGATCATCAGACTGACAGGTATGCTAGGCCAAGGTTCTTGGGGCCACCATTCTTGCTTTACATACGTTCAAGTCTCATCCAAAATGCTGCTTGATGGGGGATCCTTTCTTCATTTCTTCTTTCCACTTTCAAGGATAATAAGGTCTGAGAAATTAGATGTCTTGTGCAAAGCCACTCAGCTTAACTTGTTGGCATAGCTACGGGAAAAAAAACAACAATTGGCTTTTTATCTCACGTTGACCCATCTTCTTCATGGATGCTTGAAAACACCATTTCCAATTGGGCTATATCAAAATTCAAAACACTGTGCCTCTAAGGACACTACCAACAATGAAACAGAAGAAATGACAATGGAAGAAGATCCCAGCAGGTGATATAAAGAACAAATTACAGAATTTATAAGGAATCTAGGGAGCTCAACAAACACTAAAGACCTTGATTTTAAAATGTACAAGAGATTTGACTAAGGAGGGATGGTACAGCTCACTTAGGATATATGAGGGCCTGTGTTCAATCCCTCATGCTGCAAAAATAACAACAGGAAAAACACACGATGAGCTCTCAGAGGGCTCAGTTAAGCCTTCTTAAGATTTCTGCCACTTGGGGCCAGTGATGGCCCACACCTTTAGTCCCAGGGTTTGGGACGCAGAGGCAGGTGGATCTTTGTGAGTTCAAGACCAGGCTGAGTTCTAAAGCAGTCAAGGCAACACAAAGAAATACTGTTTCAAAAAGAAAACAAATAAACAAAACCAGAAAGGGGCTGTAGCTCAGTTGGAAAAGTCAGGCTGGGTGATGAGGCGGTGGAGACAGGAGAATCCCGGTGGCTCTCTAGGCCAATCAGCAAGCTCCAAGCCCCAGCTAGAGAGCACGTCTTAAAAAAATTAAAGGTGGTTGGTTCCTGAAGCATTCCCAGAATGGGGATCTGGCTACTGGAAGAGGGAGGGTGTTCTTTCATAGTAGCCCAGGGGAAGCTATTTGGTCTTTTCCCACAGGCCATTTGTGCAGAGTCTAGATCAAGATGGTCGGGTGGGCTCATCTCCATCTTGCCAAGCAGTAAAGCTCATAGTATAAGTTGTGTGTGTGTGTGTGTGTGTGTGTGTTTGGTGAGGCTGGCTATTTCTGGATCATCAGGGGTTTGGTTTGGGGCGTTTGTGTAAGATATGTTAGGTGCTAGAATCAGGCTCCAAACTGATCAAAGTATGGGAATATTGCCTTTAGTGTGAAAGCTTTGCTCTACAGACAGACGAAAGGCCGGTCAAAATGTGGGGTCTACGTGTAATAGAATGTTACTTGGTTCTGAAAAGGGAGATCTGGGGATGGATGCAGCTGAGGGTTAGGGTGAGTGCCTGCCTGGCGTTCACAAGGCCCCGGGTTCAACCCCAGTGTTAAAAAAAAAAAAAATTAAGAAGAGAACCCTGGAATTCTACTATTCGGATGATCATCCTAGTGGATTACAAAGGAAACTAACCATTCACAAAACGACACATACACGCTGGGGAGAGGGCTCAGATGTTTAGTTAAGAGCACTGGCTACTGTTCCAAAGGTCCTCAGTTCAATTCCCAGCAACTGCATGGTGGCTCATAAGCATCTATAATAACCATAATGTATATGGTTATCTATAATAGCCATCTATAGTGCCCTCTTGTAGCGTGCAGGTGTACGTGCAGGCAGAGCGCTGTATACATAATAAATAAATAAATCTTTAAAAACGCACATACACACAAAGAAGACACGTGTTCTTTCTAGTTCCTCATTGGACTACTAGAGTCGATCCATCCATAGAGACAGAAAATGGAATGAATCCAGGGGCTAGGGAAGACAGCTCAGTCAGTAAAGCTCTTGCCATGCAATCACGAAGACCTCGGTTCGACTCCCAGAGACCGCATACAAAAGCTAGGTGTGATGCTGCCCGCTGGTGACCCCAGCGTGAGAATGGGGACTGGTGGGTCCCGGGGTGCCAAAGTGGGAAACCTTGTTTCAAAGGACAGGCGAATGCCTGAGGGAGCACAGGGAACGGTTTCATGGGTAGAGAGAATGGGAAAATGTTTAGTGGGTAGAGCATCAGGGTTTTTAAATGAAAAGCACTCAAGATGGACGTATCGATGGCTCTAAAGCCGTGTGAATGGATGCAATACCACTGGAGTACACTTTCAAAGAATTAAAATGGGAAATTTAGTGTATTACCTAATTTAAACTTTTTTTCATGTGTGTCGGTGTTTTGCCTGCATCCCCCATGTCCGTGTACCATGTGTGTGCGCTGCCTGTAGAGGCCAGAAGAGGACATCGGATCTTCCTGAACAATTATGAGCCACCATGTGGTACTGGGAATCCAAGTCGGGTCCTTTGCAAGAACAGCCAGTGCTCTTAACCACTGGGCCATCTCTCCATCCTCCCCCTTTTGAGGCAGGATCATGCTGACCTCCGACTCCTTGGCCGGGTCTAGTGCCCCTACCCAAGCCCCCATGTAGCTGGTGCTAACGGTATGGGTGGTTGTACCCAGCTTATATAAATTTTAACCACAATTTTACAAAAGTTTTGCCAGCACGTGTGTGTGCACGTGGCACCGTTTTCAGATCTGCTCACGCCCTCGCCACGGGCCATGCCGACGACTTAGCAACAACCACCTGTTATTTAGGGGTGTCTATAAATGAAGGCTCAGCAACAGGCTCCCTCATAGTCTTTGGATGTCTGGAGAACGTCATCTCTAATTAAGAATGTCATTAAAGTGCAGTTTTTAAAGAAACACAATTTTTACCTAAATCAGATTAAGGGCATGTCTGCTGCTGCTTTTTCTGCAAGTGGCTAGAGGTGATTGCCAGGTTTGAGGCATAGGTCTGGGATGGGCCGCCTTAACACCAGATGAATGCTTCACCTGGGCCTGTCTCTAGGAGCCGTTCTCCTGAGTAGCGAAGCTGAGATGCTATGAAAGGCCCACGGGGCTACTATTGGGGAAAGAGGAGAGCCAGATGTTCTCCAGAGAAGATCAGCATAAATTTGGATCTCAGCTTTAACTCAGCCACAAAGGTTGGTCCTTGAATGATGGGTTGATTTTTTTTTTTTTTTTTTTGATTGAGCTACCTTGCAAGGGCAACTTTAGCTGCCTGCTCTGAAGTGAGCAGCAAGCTTGGAGGGAGGCGGAGAGCAGAGGGAAGAGGGGGAGGGAGTCGGGAGAGAAGAGAAGATGCAGCTAATGCCATGCTCAGGAACTGTGATAAATGCATGCATAGGTCCTAGCCTTGACAGAAACACATTGGAGCTCCAGCTATGGCTAGGAAGACCGTGGATGATTTTAATTTACTTAAATTTTTTTTTCATACTTTGTATAATGAGCATTTTAATGTCAGGGCATAAATATAATTAAAAGTATATTTCATCACTAACAGCCTTGTGGGTAGTTATCTAGAGTCTTCTAATTATGCTTAAGAAGTAATTATGCAAGGATTTATGCAAGAACAAATCTATGTTGATTGGATTTAGACCTCAGTTGGATGTAGGCATTGGTTGGAAAGGTGAACTTTTTAGGGGCTTGGAGATGTCCTATATCTTGGTTGGCTGTTTACACAATTTAAAAACACTTGTCAAAATTCGAGATATTGAACTCTCGAAAATCTGTGCCCCTTTTGCATGTTAATTATATCACAATAAAGGAGTAGGAAACCCAGGAAAAGCAGAAACCAGGCCCCCAGACAATCACAAGGCTGTTCTGTGGTCCAGGCAGTGGGTGTGCTAGGAAATAGCCAAGGGTCTGTGCCAGCCTGCACCATGACTTTTACTCATAGCCCAAGATGATCCCTGGCACCCTGGTCAAAGGGCTCTTTGAGAGCTTCCTGGCAGAGCCCACGACACAAGGCAACTTCCATGTTGGGTAGCAAGTGGGGGGAAGCTGATCCTGCAAGTCCAGTCCATTAGCGGCTGGAAGGCTGACGGTGCCAGCAGGGTGAGTGGGCAGAGGGCCATCTGGGCGGAGGGTCTGCCTTGGGACCTTGCTGACTCTCAGGGGACCAGAAATGACAAGGCCTGGCTCTAAGATGCCTTTAGCAATGTCTCAGGCCAGCACAGGACGTGGCTGAGCAGGGCCAGCTTGTGTGAAGGATCGATTTTTCGGGGCTTTTGTGACGGGTTCAGCCCACAGTAATGTGATCCTTTTAAGAATGCACAGCCGTTAATGGGCTTGTCACTCACTAATGTCTTAATAATGTGCTGGTTGGTGACATCTCTGCACAAAGACCTATGTCTCCATGGCTTTAAAAAAAAAATGAAGTTTTGCTCCAATGACATATCGGAATGAATAAAATGTCAGTGTCTCCCTTCCAGGATAAGTATACTGACCCCTAGCCCCCAAGAGACATATAGCTTTGGGATTGAATTTAGCTACCTCATCTAGCACCTGGCTGCCTTTGAAAATGTTACCTGCTTCACGCCTCATTTTCCTCATCTGCTAAATGGGACAACAGACTTCCCTCAATGGGATTGGGAGGGGTAGAAAAAACAGCCTTCAAGCCTCACAACAGTTCCTGACACTCAGGACCACGATAATGAACGGTACATGGTGCTGATGGGAGAGGTCACCACACATTTTCCCATCAGCCATTCCATTATGATGACAATGTCCCAGTAACGCACCCCCTCCCCGAGATGCTTTGGAGGAATGCGTCTCTCCGCACGTAGAGCTTTCGAAGGAGCCCTTTGCCCACCATTCCTGCTTGCTGGAAGGCAAAGTCCCTTGCTGTCGAGGGACTTTGTTCCTCAGCCAGGTGTAACAGAACGCCCATGCGCACCAGAGCGCTGCTTCATTGAAAACGGGTCTTGGCACTCACTGCTGGGGCCTCGGCTTGCTTGTCGCTTTCAGCAGGGCTCAACTTAGTGGTTTGCATTTACCGACCCTCCCACCCTATGAAGAATCCCGATGCTTCTTGTTCAGTTTTGCATTTCAAACGCCTCACTTTGGAGACTTCCCTTTGGCACCAGGACCACCCTGGGCCCTGACTTCTTAGGTTGTATCTGCCCTGGGCACAGTGCCTGTCTTGTGCTCTGGCAACCCACACATGATGCAACAGACTCCCGATGATCCATCTGGACGTCTGGATAATTGATCTCGGGTTCTTGGCCTCCGAGAGCCCGTGCCTCAGCTCTGTTACCCGTCCGTGTAGTGGAAGCACTTAGGCTTGCCCTCCATCAACTTGGCTCGGCGACAGCCAGGCTTCCTCGTTTGTTTCTATATTCGCCAGCGCGTGTTCGTTCGGAAACTGGTGGCGAGTAACCCTGCTTTTTATAGGCCGCCCGTTGACCACAGTAGGAAACCGGGCGTATTTTAGGACGGAGGGAAGCAGAAACGTGTTGTACTTTCCGAATCCCGATTCCTGGCTCCTGCCTCCCAGCTTTAAAACCAAATCACCAGTGATACTACGGACGCCCTAGTATTTGTCTGCGGTAGCTTCCTGGTGCCGCAGGCTCTTTAAGAGTAGGAGTTATTTGTTGGCGCTTTTTACATCCTGGCTCGTGTGAACGGGAAGAAATAGAGCGCTGCCAGGTATCAAGGTATTGGGAGGAACGAATCACCAGGAGAAGCTCGGATCACCTCACGAAGAGCTGGGCACTTCAAGGACGGGCTTTCTTATTCCCGAGCTCTCATTTGTTGACATTCCTGGGACTTAAAAAGCTCACAAAACATTCCCGTAGTTGACACCGAGAGACTGCCTATCCGGGTAAATGCTGTTTCTGAAGTGAGGGCCTATCACCGCTACGATGATGGAGCAAAACGCCAGTTCTCCTGTGGTGATTTGAGGCACACGGTGACAAGAGAAGCCTGGGGTCGCAAGGTTACAAATGCTGAAGCCAGGGGTTGGGCCACCTCTCAAGTTCGCTCTAGCCCAGAGCAGGTAGGCTCCCAAGGGCCTGCACAGTCGCTTTTGGAACTGCAGTCCTGGGGACCCACAGCTGGCCACGGTGCAGCTTGGAAAACTATGCCCTCCCGAGTATGTAGAGCTGTTGTCACATTTGAGATTTGTACGACATTTTAGGGAGCTCCTTGAGCCTGCGGTGATGCTTTCTTCTCCTTTCCTGGCGGTTCTTTACTTTCACTCTAATATTCCAATGCCACTCCTTCCTAGAGCCTCTCTAGAAGATGGCCAGTGAATGCTAGATTGACAGGCATTCCTGCTGTCTCTTCCTCTCCGGCCGTTGTTTCTTGGTGAAATACCCTTTCCCAAGATGGTTAAGAGCAAGGGCTGCTCTTCCAGAGGACCCAAGTTCAATTCCAGGCTCCCACATCAGGTGGCTGGCCATGACTGTAAACTCCAGCTCCAGGGGGATCCAACACCTCTGGTCTCTGCTGGCATTTTCACTCAGGTCCACATATCCACTGACATAAACACATAATTTAAAATGATAAACATAAGTATTAAAGAATGATTTAGCCAGGCGCTGGCTGTGCACACTTTTAAATCCCAGCAATCAAGAGGCATGGGCAGGTGGATCTCTGAGTTTGAGGCCAGCCTGGTCTACAGAGTAAGTTCCAGGGCAGCCAGGGCTACACAGAGAAACCCTGTCTCATTCTCTCCAACTGCCAGGGCATGATGGCCCCTTGTATCCTCTCCTCGCCTGGGTGATTGTAGGCCTCTGTTTCTTGCTTGGTCCAGCTCATCCATGTCACACGCTAAGAGACCAGAACAACATTTTGAAGGTCTGCCTGCGTTCTCCTGCCCTCCTCTGCCTCTAAATGCCTCCCCTAGACGCCTTGTTCACTCCCCTCCATCGGTGCTGGTTCATTGTCTTATCACCTTGACACGAGTAGGGTCACTGGGAAGAGGGAACCTTCACTGAGAAAATGCCCCACACCTGTGGGGAATATCTACGCTAAAACACGTCTGCCCTCCGAAATGCTGCTGCTCTGCTCTCTGACTCACCTGGCTCGTGCACAGACAGCCCTCGGCTCTGCTGCTGCTTATGCACGCGCTCTCCCTCCAAGACTCCAAGACTCCGGAATGGTGGCTCCTGTTTATTTTTACCCTCATCAGTATCGATGTATTTAATGCCTTTAGGGTTGCATGCATGTGTATGGGAAATAGATAAAATAGATAAATAACTTCTGAGTCACCAATCAGCTCCTTCAACCCAAAATTCCAGTAAGAACAGAGCTGAGCAAATACAGAAAAGAGTCTCTGTGGCGGGGGTGGGGGTGGGGGTGGGGTAAAACTCTAGGAATCCAGATCTTTGAACAGAAAAAAAAAAAAAGAAGCAGATTTTCAATTTAACTTGGAAAGAAAATGAGAGATACATTAAACTTCATATTTGTTTTACTTTAGATAGATCTATAGAATGTTTCCATGGGAGCCAAGAAACACAACTGAAAATTAAAGCTCCAAGTCAGAGCTGTCTGAGGAAACTTACTAGAAAGACCCAAATATCACATGTCTTTGCTGTTCAATACAGTAGCCACTGGCTGTGCATGGCTTTTTTTTTTTTTTTTTTAGTTCAAAAGGTCTTTTTTAAATGTATTCTTTAATTGATACATAAAGGCATAGGATTCTACATATAAATGGGGTACCATGTAATGTTTCCAATGTAATTACACATATACACTAAACCTGTTTAAATCAGGTTGAACTATCAGTTAAAATATCTGTCATCCTCTATTAAAATGTGTGTGTGTGTGTGTGTGTGTGTGTGTGTGTGTGTGTGTGTATCAGTGTCTGCCTGCCCGTATGTCCACCACATGCATGAAGTGCCCTCAGCAGCCAAAAGAGGCCTTTGAATCCCCTGGAACTGGGGTTATAGCTGGGTTTAAGCCACTCAGTGTGTAGACTGGGAACCAAACTTGGGACCTGTGCAAGAGCTATCCCTTCAGCCCCCAAGAATTTGTCATTTCTTTATGGAGAAGTTAGGAAACAAAACCCAAAATCATCTCACTCTGTAGCCTTGGCTGGCCTGGAACTCACTGCACAAAGGAGGCTGGCCTCGAACTCACGGAGCTCTGCCTGCCTCTGCCTCCTCCTCTGGCTTTTGAACACACGCAAGTACTAATTGTTACTACGCTGTTGCAGTACCACACCAGGACCTCCTCCTGTGGTCTACCTGTGGCTTAGTACCAACCGGTCTTCCGTTCCGGTCTCTGGCTGTTGGACACACAAAGTGAAACTGATATACTCAAAGGGCAGAGTTTTGACCTCAGCTTATGAAGGCTTCCCAAGTCACCATCTCCCTGTGCCACCAGCTCCTGGCAGGGGGGGGGGGGTAAATCACAAGGTTGAAAGTTTGAGACCAGCCTGAGAACCTCAGCAAGTCCCCATGTGAAAACTAAATAAATGATAGTAAAATAGAACTTCAAAATCCAAGAGACTACCATACTGTGTGGCGCACTCTGAGACCCTCCCCTCCTCCTCTTCATCAGTTGCCATTGTGCTTGGGTCCTTATGGGGTTTTGTATATTTATGGCATATTTTACACGCACACATTTACAGACAGGCCTGGTTTCTTGCACACCAGTGATATCATGTCACCCGTCTTGTCCCACAGCTCACAGGGCTGTAAGAGGCAATACTCACAGTCCCGCGTCCCTTGTTTCAGCTGCCTCAAGGCTGTTTCCAGGGTAGGCAGCCTAGTCTTCTCCTGAGGAGCATTCCATTGTTTCCAAACAAAGCCACCAAGGCCACTCCTGACCTGCTTCTTTGGGGTGTGAGCAGGGACAGTGTGGAGACATGGGATGTTGTGCCTTTGGTTCTCCCATCCTGACTTCTGGCCCAAGCAGAGTCGGAGCCTGTGTGGGGTCAGCCTTGACTCTTGAGATGCCGCCAAAGAACCAGCATTTATTTTACGGTAGGGAGCCGGCAGCCGTGTCCTACTCTGATCTCTTGTCACTCCTCATGCTGAGAAGCTGAAACCAGGATTCTACCAAATGGATGGTGATGAGGTCTGAAACTACTGAGACATTAATCACAAATCAAGATGACAGCACTCCTCCAAAGGCTGAGCTGAGCGCAGACTCCAGGAAGACCCAGCATGCTTATAGGTACCTTGTTTGTTTGTAGATGGGGTCTTATGTGGTCCAGGCTGGCTCAAACTTCTGCCAATCCTCCTGCCTTCACTACCTGCATTCTGGGATGGCAGATGTGTACCATCATGTGGCCTTGGTGGCTTTGTTTGGAAACAATGGAATGCTCCTCAGGGGAAGACTAGGCTGCCTAACCCAGGAAACAGCCTTGAGGCAGCTGAAACAAGGGACGCGGGGCTGTGAGTATTGCCTCTCACAGCCCTGTGAGCTATATAGGACAAGACGCGTGACATGATATCACTGGTGTGCAAGAAACCAGGCCTGTCTGTAAATGTGTGTGACTAGGGTCTTGTTTTTAAGTTAGATTTCTAAAGTTAACTCACTACACTCATCCTGGGGCACAAGGATAAAAGCGGGGCCTAAAACCTAAGGCTCACATACTGCAAACATTTGGGTATTGGGTGTGAAGCTGCAAATAAAACACATATCCATCACAAGTTGTGTGCCTGGATCACTTTCTAAATGGGTCTAAATGAGGAAGCCAGTATAAATTATACTAAAATGAGATGTCATTACCTGCTTAGGAGGGTCCCAGGGTACCTTATCCAGTGCTTTTACCCTACTGACCTTCCTTTCCTGTTTGTTTTCTATACTGGAGACTGAACTCAGGGCCTCAGTACTCTACCAGTGAGCTACCAGTATCCCCTCTCCTAATTTCAAAGTATACTGAAATAAATTATTACTAGAGATTCCATGTCACGCTTTTCTCCCCCAGTGATTACTGGGAGCATACGATGATCTTAAAAATTGACTCTTATGGCTAGGTGTGGTGGCACACACCTGTAGTCCTAGGTCTTGGGTTGCTGAGACATGAGAATAACAAGTTCAAGGCCAGCACAGAGCTCACAGCAAGTTCAAGACCAGCCTGGGCTACACAGAATTCTCTGTCTCAGATAATGGGACTATGTCAGCTCTGGAGGAGTTGCTGATGTCTGGATAAGCACCGGAGGAGAAAAGTAGTGAGCTGAGGGCAACCTCTCCGTTCAAAATGCAGCTCCTGCAGCCAGGAGTGGGAGTCACTTGTGAACTTTCATCCAACAAAAACCTGAGAAAAGAAGAAAGAATGAAAGCCTGAGCAGGAAAGGGTAAGGGCAGGATAGACGCTGCTACTCTGTTTCACGGATAGGCTCTAAAGCTGTGCTCTGTGAAAATTGTCTTCTGCCCTCCACCCATGCTGCGGCACGCATGCACCTGCCCTCACACACGTACCATACACACGCACACAAATGCATGTCCAATGTTGCAAAATTATTCAGAGTTCGATACTCCAGCGATCAACCTACTTCCCTTTTTATATCCTGTCCTGACTTAATGATTCGGGCTTCTGCTATAGATACAGGTTAGTGAAATGATGGTTTAGATATGACACGTTCCTTTCGGAAGACTCGTGTATTAAAGGCTCAGTCCTGGCTGCTGTTGCTCTTTCGAGAGGTTCTCAAAACTCGGAGGTTGGATCTAGTTGGAGGAAGTGCCTCATCGTCCCAGGCCCTGTTGTGTCTGTCTTTCTCTTGCTTCCTGGCTGCTGTGACGTGAGGGGACTCTGCCACATCTCCTGCCGCCGTGATGTTCTGCTTCATCATAGGCCCAGAATCCACAGAGTCCAGGACTATGGACCGGCCCCTCTGGAACCATGAGCCAAAGTCAATCATCCCTTTCCTTGGTAGTTTTTATCAGGTGTTTTACCATACCAACGAGAAAGTCTAACCCCAAGTACCACCTCCCGTTGGATATCTGAATCCATAGATGGTATTGAATCTTAAGTGGCCTGTTTCTTATTCCTGCAATACATACCCTGGATAATGACAACAATAAAATAGAACAACTATAATCACGTACTATGTAAGCTGCTAGCATCACTACCTTTGCACTTTGGGTCTGTTTTCAAATAAAATAAGGTTTAGTAGACCACAAGCATTACGTATTGCAACAGTCGGTATGATAACAGAATGTCTACCGTGTGGTTGTCTGGAGGGTAGTGTATACAGAGTGGATACGCTGGGCAAAGAGATCATTCACATCCTTGCCAGGGTGGAGTGAGATTTCCATGAGATTCCATCATGCTACTCAGAATAGCCTGCAATTTAGAACTTAGGAGTTTTTTTTTTTTTTATTTCTGAAATTTTCCACTTACTATCTTTGCACCAGGATGGACTTTGGGTAACAAACTTCAGAAAGAGAAACTGCAGACAGCCAGGGACTGTTGTATAGAGCCTATTATTATTATTATTATTATTATTATTATTATTAAACATTTCACCCCTAGGAATTTTTCCATCGTGTCCCCTTGTCTTCAAAATAATGCCAGTGAAGTTTGCACTTAAATTATTTATTCAAACACATTTCAGCCATCTGGCCAAGTTTCACTGGGAATGCCTTTGTTGGCAGACATCACAGCAAAAGTGTGTCCTGTGCCTATGTTTAGTGAGAACCTGCAAAATACATTACCAATGTTGGAAGCCTTTCTCCATTGTTTTCCCTGAAGATTACTAGGTAGTTTTCAGACTCTGGTCCCAAATCACCGTGTGCCTTGTGCCTGTTTCTCAAAACCTCACGCAGCACTCTGTTGATATGAGAGTATTAACATTGTTGGCCTGGGATGTCCAAATGGCTTAGTGAGTAAAGGCACCTGCTGTACAGAGCTTGGTGATTTTAGTTCGATCCCTGGGGTAGACGGAAAGAATTGACTTCCACTGTTGTTCCCTGACCTCCTCATGTGTCCCCCTACTCACATGAACAATAGAAATAAATGAAATAAATTGAAAATTTTTTTAAACATTTTTTAAGATTTATTTATTTATTATTTATACACTATACTGCCTGCTCATGTGCCTACAGGCCAGAAGAGGGCAACAGATCTCATTATAGATGGTTATGAGCCAGCATGTGGGTGCTGGGAATTGAACTCAGGACCTTCGTAGGGAAGAACAGCCAGTGCTCTTAACCTCTGAGCCATCTCTCCAGCCCCATAAATTGAAATTTTTTATTAAATCTTCTGGATCTTTAAAAATATATAATCATTCCTCAGGGATGAGATGACTTCTGGTCTAGCTCTCGGGACCAGTGTGGCTAAAGCACCCTTGGAAATGGAGAGCCAGCCATTTTTCTCAGTAGCCCCAAGATTGTTGGCTTGTCCCTCTCTGTGCTGTCAGCCAGGGTTTGGCCCTCTGGGCTCTCCATCCTGTTCTTCTAGCCCTCTGCCCTGGTTCTGGCTCCTTTTTGTAACAGTTTCCATTCTATTCACTCTAAGCTCAGATCCATCCAGCCAGGTTTCTCTTGACAGCCGGCATGTCTCTCCCCTCACCACCCCTCCGGCTCCAGGCTGCCTTCCTCTCCCTCCTTAGCCCAGCAAACAGAGCACCTCCAGCCCCCAGGTCCTCTCCTGATACAGTGGGGACCTGTCCTGCCCCTGAATTCAGATGCTAGAGTCTTTCTCCAGCTCATATCTTTAGACTCTGAAAATCCACCCTCAGGGAATAATCTAGAAAAATGAGGACAGCTGTAACATCCGTACATTCTTTCCAACATTATTTTTTCATGCTGTTGCATGGAAATGTAAACAAGATAAATGTCAAAGAATTTGGGAAAGGATGCAGCAATTCTTGTGGGTCTCGCTGGAGTTTGAAACACCCATTCAAATGCTACCTTGACAACAGGGAAAATGCATATGAGATGAAGCCCTCGTGTCTGGAACTTAATTGTGGGAGTTACTTTGAGCAGCTCTTGCAGGCAAAGAAGGCAACAGAGGGCTTGAGTGACGCGGCTGAAGGTACATAGATCCGTCCTAATTTGATGAACTCTAAGGCCTGCATTTCCTATGTAGTACACATTCTTAGATTGTTGTTTTGGTGTTGTTTTAGTCGAGGTCTTGGCTGTCCTTGAACTCTCTATGTAAGACCAGGCTGGCCTTGAACTCAGAGATCAGCTTGCCTCTGCCTCCGGAGTGCTGAGATTACAAGCAAGCACATTTATTTATTTGTTTGTTTGAATGCATATGGGTATTTTTACATATACTATTTATGTCCCTGATGTCTGCAAAGGCCAGAAAAGAGTATCTGATCCCCCGGAACTGGAGTTAGAGATGGTTGTAAACTGCCATGTGGGTGCTGGAACTTGAGCCTGGGTCGTCTGTAGTAGCAGTTGGTACTCTTAGCCTCTGAGCCGTCTCTCCAGCCTGTTCACCATTCTTAGGGGAAATCCTGATGGAAACGTGCTTTCCTCCCTCCTTCCTTCCCACCCTCCCTCCTCCTGAAAGACAGGGTCTTGCAATACGCCCTATCAACTTCTCACTCTACGGTCTAGGCAGCCTTGAACTCGTGATCCTCCTGTCTCTGTCTCCAGTGTAGTGGGATAAAAATGGCATCACTATGCCTGGTTTGGAGATGATTCTTTAAAAATGGCCTTTTGTGAATATTATTTAAGATTTTTCAGACATTGTAGTGAGTTCTTGCTCTACATTGAGACCTTGGCACTCCAAGGATTCCCAAGCCAGCTTAGGTTCCTAGGACACTTGCCCGTGTGACCCTTTGCCCAGCAGCCTCTCTTGTCTGGATCCCCCCCCCACACACACACACACTTTTCTTCTCTTCACAGCTGGGCCCACATTCTTCAAGGCTGTGCCTGACATTGCTTCCCCTGAAAGTCCCCCGGCCTGAGTAGCTCCTGGAACCGCTAACGCAGGGGACTTTCCCAGAAAAGCATCAACACACACCCACCACTGTTTTATTTCTGATTGGATCTAAGGGTCACCGGGGGAAAGGGCACAAAGACCATTCCTGTGTCCTGTTACTGCTCCCTGTCCCCGAGTAACCGTGGTCACTGCGGGGGCCGTGGCTCCAACAGTGTATTGGCAAGCCGTCTTTCTCACTTCACTAGTGGCTCATCTAGTGCAAGGCCGATTGTCACTCAAAGAGGAGGGCAGGTGTAGGGGCCCAAAGAGCAGGGTCATGCTCTTGGGCCCCTATGTGTGCATGAGGCTTCTATCTATATCCAGTCTCCTTGGCAGCTCCCGTCTCTGTCAGCGGAAACATCTTTGCCTTTATTACATTAAATTAAAAAAAAAAAAAAGTGTGTTCATAAATAGAGATTACCAAGTAGTTGCAAAAAACACACAGGGAAACCCCATGTTTCTTTTACCCAACATCCTCCCTGTTGACGGGTTCAGTATCGATACAAGGAACACTGGTCTCTCCCACAAAGCTGATTTCAGTGTCATCAGATAAATAACTTTGTATTTTGTTTTAATTTTGGGAGGTGTTCAAGATAGGGTTTCTCTGGTAACAGCCCTAGCTGTCCTGGAACTTGCTCTGTAGACCAGGCTGGCCTCAAACTCACAGAGATCTACCTGCCTCAGCCTCCTGAGTGCTGGGACTAATGGTGTATACCACCAGGCCCGGCTTGTTTTACTCTTTACATTTCTCTGTTGTGTGTATGGGTGTCTAGGGGTGGGTGGACGCATGCCCCAGACTGCAGTGCAATCACAGGACAACTTGGGGGACTTGGTTCTCTCTCCCTGCCATGCGGGTTATAGGGGCAAACCCAGGTCATCGGGCCTGGCGGCAAGTGCCTTTGCAAGCCATCTCACCAGTCTTGTGGACATACTCCTTCTCACTTGAGATCTTTCTATTCGAAATTGCTCTGAAGTTTGAAAGCTATTCTCCCTCCCCCAATTCCTTGCTTGTGGGATTTGGGGGCCAATGAAAACCCTTTGGGCTTTGGTCTTCTCATTTAAAGGGTAGCAATAACAAACTCACGAGATTTTTTTTTTTTTGTTCTCAGTGTGAAATGCTTGAGTTAAGCACATGAAATATGACACGCTTTGGGGCTAGAGAGACAGCTTAGTGGTTAGAGTACATACTGCTCTTGCAGAGGACCCACGTTCAGTTCCCAGCACTTATGTTGGGTGGCTCACGAGGGCCTGTAACTCCAGCTCTGAAAGATCCGACGCCCTCTTCCGGCCTCTGTGGGCACTTGTACCATTGCACACCTACATGTGTGTGGTGACGAGGACATACATGCACACACAGAATAAAAAATAAGCACACCCAGGAAATGCGTTTTTCTTCTACCCTCCTTCACCGAACACTGCCCTCTTCTCACAATGTAGTGGAATTCTTCTCTGAATTAATATTCAAAATTACTCTCCCCTGACACTTTCCCATCCCAGCTCCAGTCTCCTCAGCAACCCAGTCTATGTATGTGTGCATAACATTTCATGTGTATGAACCTGACTATGCATTCCATACTCCTTTTGAATATATTCACATCTCTATTTTTTACCTAGCAACAATATGAGGTATTTGCAGGAGAGACCTCAAATCTTTCATTTCTACAAGTCAACATATTGGAGAAGAGCCCGGCTTCGCCACCATCTGGAATACAAAGATAATTTTACCAACCTCAGAGACTGCAAAGAGTCACTGAAAGAAAGCAGAGTGCCCAGCGCAGATGAGCTCAGAACACGCCTGCTGTTGCCACTGTTGGTCACGGTTGTGCCCTTTCACCGGTGTTTCCCCACAGAACTTTGCCCTTGGGCATCAGAGAGGGGCTGGGCGTCATCTGGGCTGGGATGGACTTTTTTTTAGCAGCTCTCTGTGCTTCACAAACTGTGCTCGCTGGCTTTATGTCAACTTGACACGGGTTGAAGTCATCTGAGAGACAGGGACATCAATTTAAAATACATCAGGTTATAAGCAGGCAGGCCTATAAGGCATTTTCTTGATTAGTGATTGATGGAGGAGGACCCAACCCATGGTGGGTGGGGCCACCCTGAGCTGGTGGTCCTGGGTTCTATAAGAAAACAGGCTGAGTAAACCATGAGGAACAAGCCAGGAAGCAGCACCCTTCCATGGCCTCTGCATCAGCTCCAAGTCCCTGCTCTGTTTGAGTTCCTGTCCTAACTTCCTTTGATGATGAATAGTGATATGGAAGTGTAAGACAAATAAACCCTTTCCTCCCCAACTTGCTTTTTGGTCATGGTGTTTCATCACAGTAACCCTAATCAAGTCATAATCCAAGCATAAAACATAGAGGGGCTAGAGAGATGGTTCAGTAGCTAAGAGCACGTATTGCCTTTACCAAGGACCCAGGTTTGGTTCCCAGAACCCACATACTGACTCATAACCTTCTGTAATTCCAGTTTCTAGGGATTCCTTGCCCTCTTCTGGCCTCTGCAAGCACCAGATACACATGTGACACACATGTGTACATACGGGCAAAACACTCAGACACATAAAGTAAAAGCAAATCTAAATAATAATCATTTGTCACAGTGCCATGTGGTGGCGATGGTGTGGTGGGCGGCGGTAGCAATGGTGATGGTGGTGGTGGTGAAGGCCGATAGTCACTGAGTGCTTATCTTGTGGCAGAAACTGCTAAGAGCTTCACTTGTTTCACATTGGTCTCTGCTATAGCCCTGAGAAACAGATTTTCTCTGTCCCATTTCACAGAAACCTTGCCTCACTCTATACAATTTGTCAGAGCTGGGACCAGGGTTCAAAAGTCAGACTATTGGGCCCCTGGACATGGTTGAAATAAACGTTTCCTACTCTCTGTGGTCCCACGAGTCAGCCAATCGGAAGAAATTCTGTTTGGTTTCATTTGTTATCTGTTTGGAGAATGGGGCTATCACCCTTGGGGAAGCCCACAGGTAGTAAAGAATTGAAGTCTTGACATTAAATCAATCAGACACGTTTCCTTTTAAACTCCCCGATCTCAATGAAGGTGGCAAGCAGATTAACTGAGATTGGCTGGAAAGCATTGAGCATCTTGGAGGCTCTGGAGCATGAAAGGTTAGCCTGCTACTGCCAGCTCCTGAATCGTCTGCCTCCCCGGGGAGAATTCAGCTGCTGCAGAATTTTTTTTTTCCAGTGGGATCTGTCTAGAAACCAGTTCCTGACTCCTTCCCCAAATTCATTTTCACCCGAATCTTCTCTTGTTTTTCTCCATCCAGAATCTTAAAAGGGTGAGAGACAGGTGCTGGCACCCACCACTGTGTCCCCCAAACATACAACTGTCCTGCAGCCACACGGCGCCATCAATGTTGTTAGCACAACTGAGCAAACCCAAGCTTTATCTGTAGAGCTCCCTGACTTTAATTACCCAGGGCAAATGGCTGCCTCACTCTGAGTAATGAGAAATCAGGAACAACAGGGAATGATCAAATAAACCGGCGTCTTGCAAAAGGCTGAATAATAAGAAGCCATTAAAGTTTGGGGAAAAAAAAATATCTAGCAAGAAGGTCACGGAATTTCTGACTCGAGAAGAAAGTAAGCCTTGACAGTACCCTGTGGAACCTGAATTTCATGCGTGTGTTTTTAAAATCTGTGAAAACATGGAAACAAACCTAGAACAAACGCCCCCACCATGTCAATCATTATCTCCAGATAATCGATTATAGTGTTTTCATTCGTTTTTATGTCTTTGTAAATGTTTCTCTTTGAGCACGATGATTTTTTTCAAATTAGAAGCAAGGGAAGTGGGGAGTATCGTTAAGGGAGCTTTGATGGTTTCTCCCCAATCCATGGCATGAGTTTTCATTGCATGCTCTACCTCTCAGGATCCAGTTCAAGTCTTGCCTCTTTGGCTGGCTTTCAGGGTTTATCCACTTCCAATATCTCCAGCTTGGTGGACCCCCTGGACTCGGTGGGACACGCCAGCAACTAGGTGGGGGTCTCCTGTCCCCAACCAAAGGACGGAATCCTTGAAGGCAGCGTTTGTTTACATTTAACCTCCTTCTCCTGGCCACATGGCCCTGCAAGCTACTGTACAGCTGCTGCCGTTTAATCCGTGCCCAGTGAACACAAGCTGGGTCCTCATGGGACACAGTGCATGGGGATAGCCCGCCTTTCTCTCTGAACTTTGTCCCATTTCCTCCAATTCATCAGCAAGGGCTGTCTGTGTGCCATTAGCCCTGGGTTAGACTTTATTGTGAATTGTTTAGTTGTTTTTTTTAAATTCCATTTGCTTTGGTAGGGACAACCAAGTCTAGCCCTTGTTTTCATAGGGAGATTATAGGAGAAAATAAATATGGACTATTTTGAGCAAAAAGGCTTGTGTGTGTGTGTGTGTGTGTGTGTGTGTGTGTGTGTGTATGGGGATAATGGAGCTGATGTTTTTTTAAGACAGAGAATGAGAGCCAAGAGGAAAGGACTTCCTTGGGTCTCATGATGATCAAAGGCAGATGAAGTCACACTCATGTCACTGTTCCTCAGGGCCTGCTGTGCTCAGGATACTGTACAGAGGTCAAGGGTCTTGCAGGATGCAAGACCCGGGCAGTTTACAGTTTCTCTAAAGGAAGAAAAGATGAATCACTGGAATAACAGCCTGAACAGCCTGTCTCTGCCTGTGTGGCTCAGTGCAAAGGATGCACAGACACAGACTCCGGCTGCCGGAGGCGTCAGGGATGGAGGTCCAGTATGTGCCAAGCTCTGAGTCCAGGTGCTTACTGCTGCTGGTCACCACGCTCCCTAGCTTGTACCCAGGATTCCTGTCCTCATTTGTTGCATGGCTCACCCTCTGTCCTTTTAAGACTTTCTATTAGCAGGGTGCAGTGGCGCATGCTGTAATCCCAGAATTCTGGGAGGCAGAGGCAGGCGGATCTCTGTGAGTTCAAGGCCAGCGTGGTCTGCAAAGTGAGTCTGAGACAGCTGAGGGTACACAGAGAAACCCTGTCAAAACAACAACAACAAACTTTCTATTATATTGTCTGCCATGGCCCTGCACCTTGAATGGGCTTCCCTGGTTAAATGCTAAGTGAAAGGGTTGAGATCTTGATGCAGAAGTGGAGCCTCACTAACTCTTTGACTGGGGAGCAAACTAGACCAGAGTCACCTTAACACTACCCCGGAAATAGATGGAAACAAGACTGACTGATGGCTGGATTGACAGGATGGTGTCAAACATCCAGGTTTCAAACCCAGTGACAAAGAACACTACAGAATGAGCGTGGGGAGTGGTTGGAGATGCATTTTAGGTATAGTGATGAGAGAATCAGGGAGCCTCCTGTTAAAGAGATAAACCCATGCTGTGAGGTCTCGGGCAGGATCATCTCTCCTATCGTCTCTCCGATCCTGCCTCTCTCTCTTAGAAGGTCAGGACAGGTTCTGTGTGAAATACAAAGTACTTGGCCTGGTGCTTAGCCCAAAGCAGGTGGTCCACCCTGGGGCTTGTTGGATATTAAAGATGAGCCTAAGGGAACCAGAGGCAGGGAGGCAAGAGGACAAGGAAGCCAAAGGGGACTGACTGCCCTGCGTCTTGAGGGACCTGCATGTCATACGGGCTGAGAAGGAGGAGTCACCAGAGAAGGCCTAGATTTTGAAAAGTTCGCAATGTTTAGTAATGTGGATATTGTTTCTTTCTTCTGCTTGTCACAGGCAGTTCTGGCCAAAAGGACAGATTGGTCAAGAACACAGGAAGGGGGCAGGCGGAGCCAGGAGAAAAGGCTGCAGTGGGTAGGAGCTGGCAAGGCTGACAATGCTGGCAGGCCAGATGATGATGCCAGCAACCCCGGATGTTCGCCATCAGATCTAGGACAGCCAGAGTTGGGCCAGTGCTCTCGCTATGGCTGCGCACTAGTCTCTGAGCATTTAAAGCCTCTGCCCTCCTCAGCAGCAAGGGGTCATCTGATGAGGAGGCTCAGGCCATGCAGAGGCCAGCAAGGTAGGGGGAAGGCCAGGGTATGTGGCATGGGCAGGCAGGAGAACCCTGACCTCCAGCCACCCATCTCTACTATGTCTGTCTTCTTCAAAGACCCTGTCCTGTAGAAAGATAGAACTCCAGTGGCGTGAGCTGTGAGCCAGATCTGGGGTGCTGGAGGTAGTGGTAGCACTGTGGGAATTCAATGCCAGGGTCTTTTCCAGGTCCTCCAAAGCCAAGGCGGGCATATATGGAACGGCTGCTGAATGCCTTAAGGTGCCCTTGTTGGCTGTTTAAGTCACAGTCGTTGCTTCATTCACGAAGCGTGTACCTGAACCTCCTACCACCTTCAACTGTCCAGTTCCAGGGCCAGAGCAGGGCCAGTCCCTGCTCTTGACAAGCTTGCCTCCAGGGGACATAATGTGGGTAAGGACAGAGGGAGTCATTCGGGGGAACATGCTATGAGAACGAGTGACTTGGTACAGGAAAGGGAAACGCGGTGAGGGAAGCAGCATCCCCAGTTAGGCTACTTGTGGGCAGACGCCCTTGAGAAATGAGCTCAGTGCCCCCCCAAATGGTGGAAGAGCACCCCGTCAGCGGCAGTCTTCAATGCCCATGTCTGGTGAGGAGTTCTTGCATCTGGGCAGATGAGTCCTAGGGAAGAAGGAGAGGGGGCCAGAGCAGTCAGGACACGCATAGTTTTCAAGTCGTTGGGTGCCACGCAAGCCTTGTAACTGGACAGTCTGTTAAATGCTGTTAATAGTTTGTTTGGTTTGTTTGTTTGTTTGTTTGTTTGATTGATTGATTTTTAGTACCCAGAGATAATATATAATGGGAAGTTGGCCAGGTCACTTTTCCTTCATTTTCCTTGACATAGGTATAAAAATAAAATAATTAGGGGAGTGAGATCTTAGCGCCCGAAGAGCTTCCTTTCGAAAGTGACCTTTGGTGCGTGGAGATTGCATCTGCCAGGTCTGATCTCCAGAAAGAGAGAGAGGAGCCGGTGGAGAGCGGGTCCCACCATCAAATGAATCAGAATTAAAAGGTACATTACAGACAAGTGGCTTCAAGTTCGTCAACACCCGCTTCTGTGTGATAACATTGAGGACCAATGCTCTCCGGAGCAAGATTAAAGAATCATAGGCGAGCCTATTGAATCCTCACTCCAATGAACTGTTGTCAGTTGCATCTTAATGCTTTTTTCCCCCTAGCTCTGAGTCAGGGAGAGAACTCAGTGAGGGGCTAACGGGCTTCCTAGCACCTCCTGTGCCTACCTTTGGCCCCCAGAGGCCAGGTCTCAGCCCAGACTCCTCAGCTCTTTGCCTTATGTCTAGGCTGCTCGGGGAGTACAGATCTGCACAGGGCCTACTGCACTATGACTGAGGCTCCAGAAAAACCCCTCTAGCTATGTGGTGATGCCTGTTCACTTTCTAAAAGGAAGCAGGTAATAAGTCGCCCATGTGAGTCATCCCTGAGCCGAGAGTCCTGCTGACTTCTCCGTCAAGATGCCCCGAGCTACACAGCTTTATATTTATCATACGGTGAACTACTCATAACTGACAAAACTAATGCTTTTTTTTCTGAGCTTTTCCTCCCTCCCAGGCCAGGTTATTCGTGTCACATCCCCACCTTCTTCTAAACCCTGTAAAGGTTTTAAAACAAACAAAACCCCAGCACCCAACAACACAGAATGGGTTGCAGACACCTGTAAGCCGCTTTCTTCACACAAACACCCTAACACCCAAACATCTAGAAAGGTTCTACAGTCTGGGATGATTTCCTTTGCCTTTCCCTTCGGGCTTTAAAACAAAACAAAGCAAAAACATGCCGATCCTAGAAGGCGGCCTCTTAGAGACCAGCAGCTTGGAAGTGGGTTAATTAGATCTCCTCCGAGATGAGATGTTAGCTTTCAGGGGCTGTTCATGAGATCGATAGGAGACCAGAGTCAGTCTCTCCCCAAGGCTCTGGTGTCTGGGTTTGGAGGACCTCAGGAAAGAAAGGTGACATGCTTTATGGAAAACTGGTGGAGATCACCGGCCCTGTCCTTTGCTTCTCCCTCCCGCACCCCTCCCCCACCCTAGCAGTGCTGTGGTGCTTCTGAGCTGTTCAGGGGCCCCACCCAGGCAGACGACCTCCAGGACTTCAGTCCTGTGTGTAGAGCATTCTAGATGCCACCCGCCAGCCACCTGTCGTCTCCAGTTCTGTAAGGTGCTACTGCGCTCTGGGGTTCTTGCTTGTATAGGGTGCTCACGGTCTGCCAGACTCTGCCCTCCCTGTTCTGTCTTGGCAAGTCACTCAGCTCAGACCTTTGTCCCCAGTCTTTCGTGGCTCACCCACACAGCTCCCTCGCCAGACATCTCCAACCCCCGGGCCATCCTGCATATCACATGGGGTGGGACTTTAATGTCACCTGCTGCTCAGTCACTTCCAAAGCTCCCTGTTTGCCTGTGCGCAGCGGCCCTCAGTCTGGCCCCACCTGGTCTTTGTGTCTTTCCTTCCAGGATGCTGAACAGGAAAGATGCAGCAGTGTCTCTTGGGGTCCCATAAGGGGGACCCTATGAGGAATTGTGCATTTGGGTTACACACGGTTATACAGTGAGAAACCAGAAGAGCTGGGGTTTCAACCTGGGCCTTTCTGACTCTTTAGTCTAAATCACTAAACCACCACGCTCTGCCACTTTGCGGGCTCCATAACTGGAGCATCACTGTTGCCTAGCTATGGGCGCAATGCAGCACCTCAAGCGCATGTGCACTCTTCTGCTCTGGATCCCGTCTCTGCACGTGTGCTTGGAGTTTTCCTAGCTTGGTAACCGTCACCTACCCAGCTCTGGTACAGGGCTTAAGCAAGTGCTCTCTGAAGCTAGATTTTTTTTTTTGGGGGGGGGGGGAGGACAAAATCCTGGTTGGCCATATATTACCACTGTGCATGTCTAGGCAGATCATTTGCCTCTTCATGACTCAGTTTCCTTATCTGTAAAGCAGGGATAACTCAGTACCCATTCACCCCATGGAGTTGTTCTAGGGATTTAACGAGTTGGCATTCGTCCTTCCTGGGTACCTGGAGAAAGTGTTGGAAAAGCTGGGTCAGAGAGATGACAGTTACAGTGTAGCCTGTAGCCTGGAACCCTGGGCTCTGAGGCCCAGGAGAGGCACTGTGTCCCCTTGAGAGATGACCCATCATAAGAAATAATCCTGGGTGCCAATGAGAGACCCTAAATGTTTTTCTCCCAGAAAGAAGCAAGGAGAAGACGGGGACAAACCCAGGAAGTGTCTGGTGGCCAGAGGAGCCTGGGGTTGGGAGCAGAGGGCCACGAGGTTTCCTCGAGGGGCAGGAGTGGGACTCACAAACCAGCTCCCTGCTGCCCTGCTCTTCAGGTCCACATCCATCCCACACACCTGCATCAGCAGCCCTGGGTGGCTCTCTCCCAGCCAGAGCTGCCAGCATGCTTCTCCCCTGGCCCAAGCAGAATTCTTTGTGTGGTGGTGGAACTCCCACTAAAGCAATTCATTCTTTCCTCAGTGACCCCCTAATCTCCCCCGCAAACATTTGCATTTCAAGTAGAAGGCAGGCACAAACAGAGCTCATCTATAATTGGCGGATGGAGGGGACCCTTAGTTTTCTTTGTGGGAGGGACTTTCCCAGGGCCCCAACAGGCTCCTCTGTGATAGCTCCTCCCCTCCACTTTCTACCCACCCCCCACTCTCCCAGCACAAAGGAGCTGGGGTTCAGCCCAGGAAGGTCCTGCCTGGGGAGAAGGCTGAAGAGGACCGTTTGCAGATGTTTCCATTTCCTTGATCCATTAAGTTTCTAACGGTGGGCCTGCAGTTGTTTTATTAGCTTGTTTTACTGTCGATTTCCATCATTTTGCAGCCGCAGAGATTCTGAACGGAATCATTTGGGTCTTCTTGATGAAATAAATTTAGCTTTGTAAAACCCTGCCACACTGTTCTTAGTTTTTCCATTTGGCCACTGACTGGTAAAAGCCTGGCAACCAGGGACTGGCACGGAGAGCTAGCCTAGCTTCTCCTATGCAGTTTCCAATACCACAGACAAGAGCCCTAAAGATGCATTCCCTGTTAATAGTTAACGATCCTGTTCATTTATCACAGTGTCAGGACCATTCTCCAGTGGGAGTGGCACAGGAAAGGACACTCAGGGAAACTGAGGCTTGGGACACAGGGAGCCAGTGAAGGCAGGAGGAGCACTCACCCTGCACATGGCTTTCATCCTCCCAGGACATTCTAGACCAGCAGTTCTCATGCTGTGGGTCATGACCCTTTTAGGGGTCAAATGACCCTCTCACAGGGGTCACATATCAGATATTCTACCTCAGATGTTTACATTACGATTCAAAACAGTAGCAAAATTACAGTTATAAAGTAGCAACGAAATAATTTTATGGCTGGGGGTCACCACAACATGAGAAACCATTAAAGGATTGCAGCATTAGGAAGGTTGGGGACCAATGCTCTAGACTTATGTGCTGCAAAAGGAGGTTTTATAGCCCAATCTCAGAAGTTCATGGGGTGGTTGGGGTGGAGGTGGACTGGTGGCAGTGCCTGGCCTCAACATGAGCTCCTGTCCATGAGGTTTTACCTTCCAAGTGTCCTTTAGAGGCCTGGCTCCCTCCCACAACCGTCCCCAGTCCCTAAACTAGGCCCGTGTCTTGGCAGGTGGGAATCAGCAGGAGGCCTCTGCTCTGTCCTCTCCGGTCCTTGTCTCTACAGAGAGGACCGAGTCTCTACAGCCTCGTGATGAGGCCTCATTCCTAGCTCTTTCTTTTCCCGTTCCAGGTGTGTGCGGGTGCTGCGGTGCCCTTCGTCCCAGGTACAAGAGGCTGGTGGACAATATCTTCCCGGAAGACCCTGAGGTGGGTCACATGGGCTGCTGCCTGGGGAAGGGCTTCGGGAATGGTGAGAGGCCCTGTCCCATGGAGAACGGGGACACTTGACTCCTCCGGAGGCTGGGTGTGCAGGAGGCCATTGGGAACGTGTTGTGTGCGCTTGGGCTGTTGCTGTACAGTTGACACTTCCTTCTCACGCCTGTCTCAGCTGCTCACTCTCCTGATGGAAATGTTTTCCTGCCGTTTAGGGAAAAAAACGTGCCCTTGTCTAGTGTTTGGCTCAGGAAGCCATGACTCCCCTCCCCCCACAGCTCCCTCTGGCATCTGTCAGGTGTCTGGCTGCGCATTGCGGGAAGCCTGGCTTCTTGGCTTCCAATCTGTCACTCTGCGCGTCATACTGTGTTACCCATTGAGGTCTGAGGATGTCAGGATTTGATGGATTTGCCTTGCTGTTTGAGAATTGGATGGGCAGCTGGAGGATTTCATTTCCATTATCCTCTGGAGTTTCCTCGGAGCTGTAGAATTGCCTTCGTTGTGTCGTTGGTGGGAACTATCCATTTATACCTCAATTCTGAACTTCTAATGATGCCTTCTCCTTCATCCACACACCCGTGTATGTCTCTGCACCCACAGGTATATACCTGAACGCATACACACACATATATACACACACGTGCATGTAAACCTACCTCTGCCACTCTTTATGTGTGTGTGGCATGTATGAGTGTGTGCACGCACGTGTGGAGGACAGAAGCTGGCCACGTTATGTACCTTTCTCTATCACGCCACGCTCCACTATGCTCTTTGAGATGAACCTCTCAATGAACCTAGAGCTTGCTGTTGTGGTTCAACTGGGACCACCAAGGGAGCTTCCTGCTTCCCCGCCCACCCAGCCCGTAGGTAGCTCGAAGGTTACAAGCGGAAGAGCTGCAGTGTGCAGCTTTGACATGGTTCTGGAGAATCTGAACTCAGACCCTCATACTCACACCACAAGCACTGTGCTATTAAACCATCAGTCCGGCCCCGTGCTGGGAGGACAGAAGTGCCCTTTTCTTCATTTCGGTATTGCTGACGGCCAGCACCTGTATGATAGACACGCTATAACCGTCAGTTCGGTTGAATTGGTATGGTATTTGCTCCAGACTTGAGCCCTCCCACCGGAGTGCAGCCATGGTGATTTTGAGCTGTCTGTCCTTCTACAGGATGGTTTGGTGAAGACCAACATGGAGAAGCTCACCTTCTATGCCCTCTCGGCCCCAGAAAAGCTGGATCGAATTGGTGCCTACCTCTCAGAGAGGCTCATCCGAGACGTGGGTCGCCATCGCTACGGGTAAGACACGAGGGAGGGAGACGGTGGCCTTTCAGGAAATCCATTCCGTTTTTGGGGATAAGATAGTGGAATAACATTACAAGAAAAGTTATGGGGTGAGTTATTGGACAGATTGGGATTGGGGGCAGGGCTCGCATGCTCCTTCTGAGGCGGGTGAACTTGGATATTCTGTGGAGATTTGGGAAGAGGGCATCCTGGCCGCATGGGAATAGCCGTTTGGCATGCACTGAGTTGCCGTGTGTCCATACAGAACTTACACAGCCAGTCCGACCTCAAATGCTGGTTAATCTCTCTTCTTACTGCCTGAAAAAGGGAGGTGGAGCCAGCTGTGCTCTGAGAAGGTAAGGCTGGAGTGGTTAGTCCACCAAGAACACACTTTAGGGAGTCTGGGAAGGTGGCTCAGTTGCTAGAGTGTCTGGCATGCCGGAAGCCTCAGGTTCAATCCCTAAAGCCGCATAAACCTGCCACAGTGGAGCACACCTGTGATCCTAGCACCCAGGAGGTGGACGCAGGGGGATCAAAAAGTCAAGGTCATCCTCAGCGTAATAGCAAGGCTAGCTAGCCTAGGAAATGTGAGATCCCATCTCACAACAAGACAAAAACGCGCTTCAGTGAAACATTTATCCTCCTTCTGAGAGGAAAGGACTTTGTGTGTTAAAAAAAAAAAAAAAAAAAAAAAAAAAAATCTTAAAATGATCAATACATTCAGCTGTTTAAAAATTTAAATATGTTGATGTCAAAAGAGAAACCATCAAAAATTTAAAACAGCAAAGATAACTATTATCCACAAATAAGGCAAAGGACTCAAGGTCGCACATCGACCAAATAGTCCTGGGGAGGCAGGAGTGGGACAGGAAGGGGGCAGCTGGGGAGAAGAGTTCCAAGGGTCCACTCGGAGAGCCAGCATCACCTGGATGACGTTCATCAGACTTACAGTCCATGGCCAAACTGCCTGATCATCTTATCATCAGCTTTTCTCAAGAGTAACTATTCCAGTATTAACCAGGAAATGGGGGGCGGGGTGGGGAAGGAGGCATTTTCACACTTTACTGGAAAGAGGACAAATTGGTTGAAATTTTCCAGGTCATGAAATATGTATCTAGATCTTCCATAGCACTTAATACTCTTCATCCTTTTTCTGTCCATCACTTCCCAGCTTAATCATCTCCCTTGTACACGAAGATGGCTTTTTGCCATGTTTTCTAATAAAACCTTGGTTTGGTTTTACTTCTTTGAAACAGAGTCTCAAGTTGCCCAGGCTGCCTTCAAACCCGCTATGTAGCTGAAGATGTCCTTGAACTCCTGATCCTCTTGCTCCCACCTCATAGGTACTGGAATACAAATGCAGGGCGCTGTGCCCAGCCTGTAGTGCTTTTAATAACAATGAAACACCAGAAATGGCTTAAGTGTTTGGCAAGAGAAGAAGCCAGTAAGTTATGGTTTGTGTCATTTGATAAGATGTTATCAACATAATAGAAACAGTGTTTATAAAGATCCTAGCCAGTGTTATTAAAAATACGAAAACTTAGACTAGAATGGCCACACGCGAAGTATTTAAGGTCAAGTTAAAGAGAAAAAAGCGACAACAAATCTCAGCGGCTAAAAAAATAAAGGCCAGATGCCAGGTGTGTTCAGAGCATTCACTCTGTGAGTGACGCGGTTGGAGGGTTTTGTCTGTGTTTCCTTGTGTGTTCTCTTGCTCCCTTAACACTGACTATTGGGCTTATGTTGCTTCCACAATAGAAGAGTGGACCTCGGTGCCTATGTGCTTGCTGTGGCCCTGCCATCATGACACAATCCATAGGCTAAAGAGCCCTCTAACTCTGAGAAGCCCGGGCAGTGTTATTCATGGGGCAGAGGGGTGAGCGTATGATGGGTAGCTGTGGTGCCTAGTCCTGTGGATCCTACTCTGCCTGGGTCTTTCTCTCCAGTCTCCGCTTTCTTCTGCTCCTGACTTTTTTGTTTTGTTCTGTTTTCCTTCTGTTTTGGGTGGTAGTGGTGAGCAGGAGGACAGGGTTTCATCTTTCCAAAGCTGGCTTCCAAATCTCTATAGCTAAGGATGAGCTTGAATTTATAACCTTCCTCTGCCTTCACCTCTCCAGTCCTGGGGTTACATGAGTGCTCCACCATGCCGGGATTTGATGCTTTGGAGACCAAACCCAGGACTTTGTACCTACTAGACCAAAGGAACTACATCCCAGCCCCAATCCTGCCTGTGTGTGTGTGTGTGTGTGTGTGTGTGTGTGTGTGAGTGTGTGAGTGTGTGTGTGTGTGTGTGTGTGTTTCAGGCTTTTAATCTGTTAGATTAGATTACAATAGGGACTCGTCTCCCTACTGTCCATCTTCCCGTTTAGTCTTCCCAGGCTACTGCTGCTAGACATGCTCTTCACCTCAAAGACTGAAAATCCTTTAGAGTCAACTCCAGGCTCCTCAACTCCAGGGTCCTCCACCACCCAGCCTTGCCCTTCCATTCCCACACCTACTAGATAATCAGTATCAGACAGACGGGTTGAACAACCCTAAGATTGAGAAATGAAGGGCTGTCAGTAAATGCTGGGGTCGGGGAGAATGCTGGGGATCAAACTGAGGCTTTGTGCATGCTAAGAGTGTGCTCTAGCCCCAGCTCTGGCAAGTCTCAAACCAGGCTACCCCGATGTGAAAACAACATGGGAACTGATATGCTTCCATGATCGCTCTCTGTATAACAACATTAGGTTGCCACCCATTAAGAGGAGGAGCATGAATGCTCTGTGAATACTGATTATATAAAAAGCCTTGACGTACTGTAAAAGCATATTCAAGCAAGTAAAAATGGCTTTATCCTTGACTGAACTGAAAGCACATGTGCCAGTGATAGCATTAAACATTTAATACTGATTCTGCCCTCGCTCTCTGCAGTGATGGTTCTTGTGATTAAAAAAGTCCATAGCTGACAGAGGCCCTTCGGATCCTTCCTCTGCCTGTGGAATGACAATTCAAAATTGCCATCATCCTGTTAAAAATAGCCCTTGCAACATCAAGGTATTTAAAGCCTGAAGGAGGGCTTTGATCATAAACATTTGGAGAAAGGTCTGTTAGAATCTTCTTTTCTCCTTGCCCTCCTGTATCTCCCTGCCCAACACAACTGGTCTCTTCCTTGTTATAGACGGAGGCCTTGGAAGAGCAGCATTTTCACATCAGACAGTAGGAGGAGCTGTGTCTTCCTAGCACGATGCCAGTGTATCTGCTTATGGTTTGGTCCCAAGAACGTGACCCTTGGATATGGGTCCCCTGGCAGAGCCACACTCTCATGACCACTGCCTTCCTGCACTGCCACTGTGTCACAGCCATTTGGCGGTCCTGGTCATGAGTGTCTGTCCCAACAAGGATGCCAGCTGTGAGCAGGGGGAGAGGATGGGGGAATTTCAAGGTGTTGGGTAGGAAGGATGGTACTATGTAAAGGAGCAAGACCCCAGCATTTCTTCTGCTTCTCTCCTTCCTCTCACTCCCTTTCCAGATCAGCCCAACACCTCTGGAAAGTGTGTATCAGGGGAGAGGATGACAGTGCTAAGACAGACACCGGTCCACCGAGCCCCGAGCACCGAGCATGGACCGCAAAGGTGCAAGACAGCGTATTAGATAGGCTCAGGGGTCCCCAGTGCCTGGAGTTCTGCCCCAGCCCAGGAAAGAGCATTGAGGAGGGGGACAAGTAGGGTGGGCTGCTCCAGCCTGAGGACCCTGACCCAAGCTGACCCAGCATTGTTTCCTAGAAGGACCTGAAGCTAATGGGAGGGTGGGTTGGCCCTTCAGAGCAGTGCACTGCAGACTCTTGCTACATGGAGAGGGTCAGCCCGTTCTTCCTTAGCTAGGGCCTGTTCCCTGCTCCTGGGCCCCTAAAACACTCCGAAACCTCAACTCAGGAATGGGCTGACCAAACATACCCAGAATGCCCAGAATAAGAGGCCCTTTGTCCAGGGTTCTGGCTGCCCTTTGAGGGATGAGCCAAAGTCTCTGACTCCAGGTCCATATTTCTCTCCAACTGGGTGAGGCTCCCTGCCTTTTCTTCCCAGTCTTCCCCTGGCTCTGCAGGCCTTCCTTGGTTTCTCTGGCTACTTCTGACCTGGAATAAGGTGTCCAAGCAGGGCCAACCACCTCAGGGACTCCACAGAGAGGCTTTTCACTGGCTCCCAGGTGCCAGGCACCTTGGTTGCTTTTCCCTGTGGTTGTCATGCACCTGTGTAGGTCTCTGAGCCTGACTTCGTCCATCTATAACCTACCCAAAGTCCTGCTGCCCATGAATCCCCGTCTGTTCCAGGTCACTCGTGTTTTGTCCTCTTCATCTTTGGGAAGCCTGCGTGGTATATTTAGGGGCAGATGTTTGCTGCTGCAGCAGCCTCTACCTGTCCCCATGGCCCAGCTCCATCCTAACCCACCCTGCTCCAAGTACCCAGGTAGGCCAGTTGAGACTCTCAGACCTGTTACTACTTTGGACCCCTTGCAGAACTCAGATCCAATCCCTGATGTTGGTAACCTTATCATGGGAATCCTGTTGATGGACAGTACCCCCAAAGTCCCAGGCTCTATTCTAAGAGCTTAGGTCTGACGGGCTGGGCACATGGGGGAAGGGAGTGATAAAATAGGACAAATGCTGAGATCATGAGTTGGGGGGGGGGTCTGAATTCAAGTTCATAATTAAAACCACACCATTCTTAGCTTTGGAGCATCAAGGATATGTGTTTAGGAGACTAAGCATGAGGCTTCTTTATTTCTTTGCATTTCTATTTCAATTTTATAGTTTTCACTTCATATCAAAATCTCTCATCTTGGTCAATAGCCTTTTTTTTTTTTCCAGTAAAGAATAGGCCTTTTTTTTTTTCTTATCAGGATATTCTAGATTTCTTCCCCCCCTCCAAAAAAAAAAAAGCTTTAATCTCTGTTCTAGGGCTTTGGAGGCCTTCTAGTTTCTTTTTTTGCCTAGTTCCACCGACCCCACCTCTTCCTTTATTTATTTCATTTAAACTCTATTAAAGGGTAAAATGTCAGGAGAAAAATGCTGGCGTGACCCCTAAAAAAATGGAATTCCTCTTTGCCCACCATATTTTCTAACTGTGTTTGGTGACTTGACCGTGTCCAGGTGTCCCTACAGAGAAGACCTGTCCCCCTCTGGCTTGTCCCCTCTGTGGGGTTCCAGCCAGTTTTCTTTCCCAGCTTAGGTGACTTGAACTCTGTGAAATGCCAGGCCTGTAGGAGAGGTCCTTCCTGTGACTAGCTAGTCTGTGGAGGACAAGGTTATGGAGGGTGAGTAGGAGTTATGCCAAGCCAGGGCTCCCACTCACCAGATGAATTCTAAGAGCCAATGCTGCCTCTGTGTTCCAAAGCCTCCACAGAGAGCTGGAGCTATAGCTCAGAGAGAGAGTGCTTAACAAGCATGTGCGAAGCCATGGATTCCACCCCAGCCCCTCAAGAAAAAAGAATAGACCTTTGTAGATAAAAGGATGGCACGATCCATTTTTTTTGAGTATAGCCACAGAACACTATTTCATGATTCATAATAATAATTGAATTTAGTAATATTCAAGGATGTAACAGCAGCTAGCTCAGCTCAGAGAGATAAATTGTATGAAAGTAGAAAAGATTCCCAAGTATAGAGGCTTTTTAAAAATGGCTATTTTGTGCAGACATTAGTGCAAGGGTGTTGGAGAACTGGTGTCTGATGGCTGCTTTGTAAAAACAGATTTAGGGACGGGGGCCGTGGTGCACGCCTGTAATCCCAGCAGAGAAAGAGGCAGATGGATCTCTGTGAGTTCAAGGCCAGCCTGGTCTACAAGGCGAGTCCAGGACAGCCAAGACTACACAGAGAAACCCTGTCTCAAAAAAAAAAAACCAAAAAACCATAACAAAACAGATTTGGGGTCTGGAGAAATGGCTCAGTAGGTAAAAACACTGGACGTTCTTTCAGGAGAACCTGGGTTTGATCTCCAGCACCCACAAGGCTGCTAAAAACTATTTGTAATTGCAGTTCCAAGGAGCCAATGCACTCTTTTAGCCTCCAAAGTCACCAGGCACACATCATGCAAGCCGACAAAACACTCGTTACACATAATTTTTTTTTTAAATCTTTAAAAATAAATTAAATTTAATTTAATTTAAAAACAGACTTAGAAGATGCCATGGGTTCTGTTACTTTATGTGTGAATGTGCAAAGCAGCTGGCCTGGGCCTCAGGCAGTTTGGCTACACAGTTTCTATAGTTGGATGGCTGCCACACGAAATACCACAAGAAGTGTCAGGGCCTGTATGGGGTCAGGCCATCTCTCCTTAGGCATTCTTTTTGTTGACTGAAACATTTTTTTTTTTTTGAGACCAAAAAGGTCAAGAGTTTATAAATATCAGTGTCTTGTTCAAAGGTGGACTTCATCTAGATTGATAAGGAAGAAACGATCTCTGGGCTCATCCTTGCTATACATGTAACACATGAACTTGACTGGGGATCCTTAACATTTTTAAGGCTCCCTCGAAGCTCTCTGTCACATACTGCCCCAGCCAGGCTTGATAGTGGGCAAGAGCAAGACCAGGTGAAGCCATGATGCCTCTGTCCTCAGGTACGTGTGTATCGCCATGGAGGCGCTGGACCAGCTGCTCATGGCCTGCCACTGCCAAAGCATCAACCTCTTCGTGGAAAGCTTCCTTAAAATGGTGGCCAAGCTTCTGGAGTCGGAGAAGCCGAACCTGCAGATCCTCGGCACCAACTCGGTAAGGGAACGGAGGGGGTGGACGCAGGCCGGGATGCATTAGAAGGCCTCTGGAGCAGGCTGTCCCATCTTCACTGCTTTCTGACCCTAAGCCAGTGGTTTCTCACCCTTCCTAACGCTGTGACCCTTTAATACAGTTCCTCAGGTTGTGGTGATGCCCCAACCATTAAAATATTGCTGTCGCTACTTCGTAACTGTAATTTTGTTACTGTGATGAGTCGTAATGTAAGTATCTGATATGCAGATGTGATACGGGATCCCCCAAGGATCAGGACCCACAGATTGAGAACAGCTGCCCTAACCACAGTGTACCTTGTCCCTTTTTATGTGAGCAAAGAAATGTTTTGTGTTTTTAATTTCAGTAAATATGCTATTTATATAAGCATAAAATAAAGTACTTCTTAAAAATAAAATTTATGGGTGCTGGAGAAATGGCTCAACAGGTAAGAGCATTGGCTGCTCTTCCAGAGGTCCTGAGTTCAATTCCCAGCAACCACATGGTTTTAACTAGCTATAATCAGATTCAATGCTCTCTTCTGGCATGCAGGCTTTATATTCAGATAGAGCACTCATATACATAAAATAAATAAAGAAATAAAAATTTTTTAAAAAGGCCAGGTGCGGTGGCGCCTCCATGAAGCAACGTTTGAAAGCTGGTCTTAGTCATGCATCCTTCAGAGAGCAAGAAGAGCACATAGATGAAGGCCCCAGAGAAGTGGGAAGACTTTGAGGGAGCAGTAAATAGGCTGTGGGGTTATTTCTGTCCTTTCCCGGCTGGGAGACTCGGTCTCTGTGGGTCCCCTGGGCTCTGTTGCTGGCTGTTAGGAGTTATGGGGGAAGATGCGGTAGATGTGCTAAAAAATCCCACTGTCATGTGTGTATCTAAATGCTCTGGCTGCTTTCTTTAATCTCTTGCCTTTTGTCTTACTCCCTCCCCTCAGAGCATACTTTAAGTCCCAGGTCTTTGAGCAACTTAGATGCAACTATTTTATAGTTCCGGAAGTCCTTTGTCTTTCTGCAGAGAGCAGAATAGAAAAGCAGGAGGCTTTTCCCTTGGGCTTCCCAGCTAGGTGTTTCTGAACATCGCTTTAATTTTATTTTATTTTTTTAATGTATTGGTTTACTTGGTGTATTGTGTGGGCATGAACGTTCCATATGAGCACGTAAAAGTCAGAGCACGATTCACAAGAGTTAGTTCTCTTCTTAACACCCTCTTGGTCCTGGGGATTGAACTGGGGTCATCAGGCTTGGCAGGAGACCCCTGTCCTCACTGAACCATCTTACTAACCCTGTTTCTTAGTTTTTATCACACAGGCCGTGCCTTTTTTCCTACTCCATGGAAGAGTTGCTTTAGCCAGAAGAAAGTCTTCTAAGTTTTCTTTGCAGGGCCCAGTATGACAGCCCTTCCTTCCCTCTCCCTTCCCCTTCCTTTTCCCTTTGCACCAGCTGCCTTTGACAAATTAAATACACAGCAGCTAAGGTCAAAGCCCTTTGTCGTGTTGCCCCGGCAACAGCTTCATGTACTGTTTTAGTTGTCTTGTTTAAGATAACCACAGTCTTGGAAAGAGCATCTGCATGGAAAATAAACCAGTCACCCTGGATCCACGGGGGCCACAGAAGCAGGTGGCTGACAGCTCTTGTTTTCCTCAAAGTGAATCCTAGCCCAGGACAGGTATCCCTCTGAATTCTATGTCCCAGTGACCAGCACCTCTGTCGCTGTGAAGATTAGCAGGGCTGGCAACCGTGAGCGAGTTCAGTCGAAAATGTGCAGTGGGCTGGGATTCCTACTTGGAGGCAGCCTTTCCTAGTATTGTTCTTCATCTGGACGTTCTGGTCAGCTGCCTGTGCCAGGACCCTCAGAAGAGCCCTACTCACATCAGTTTAGACATGCTGGGTCTGCAGTGCCTGCCTTGCTCTGCCTTGGGATAGTTAACCCAGGAGTGTCACCATGGTCTGCGCAGGTATCCGAGGCTTTGTGGGAGCTAAGGAGCCTGGAGGAAGAGGAAGAAGAGGTTCTGGGTCCTTTCCTCTTTACCCAGCATGCAGCTCCTTTTAACTATGTGTTATAGGCACTGAAGCACTTTTAACTCAGATAAGAAGGCTTTTCTGCCAGGAGAAGAAAAGAGAAACCAGATATGGTAGGACACACCTGTAGTCACAGTGCTCAGGGGGTCATGGGAAGAGAATGTTGAGTTTGAGGTCAGCCTAGGCTACCTACACTGTAAAGACAAAACGCAACAACAAAAAGGTGAGAGGAGCAGATGACATGAAAGTCCAAACAGCAATGACTGTAAAATCTGCTGTCTAGCTAGGACTGTCTCGTAGGCAGAGGTACTTCCCATTTCCCCTTTGTGGGTGGAAGCAGCAAAAAGGCCTCAGCCCCCAGGCTGCAAGAGAGGTGGGGTCCTGCCTCTGTTCTTACTCAGGGCCAAAGCTGGTCTGTAGAAGACCAAAAGGCTAACTCTGCTTGGAGACGCTTTGTTGGTGCCAATGTGAACCCAGCCAGGCCTTTTCAGGCCAGGGGAGAGCTGTTTGTGCAGAGTAACTCTTTGGAGTAAGCTTTCTCTTTGTTTACCAAGCCCTTAATCACCCTCAGTTCTCCACACATTTGTGAGAGGTATTGTGAAGGCTAGTGATCTGCTCCAGCAGGCTTGGCGCCCTTTGTTACATAGAAAGAGCCAGAACTTTGATCTTGAAAGGGTGGCCCTAGCAGTGGTCCTGGTTTTTGAAATGTCATGTGTTCAGAACTGTCTTTTTGTTGTCATGGAGACCTTCATCTGTTCCAAGAAGAAGAGGAGGAAGAGGAGGAGGAGGAAAAGAAGGAAAGAAAGAAAGAAAGAAAGAAAGAAAGAAAGAAAGAAAGAAAGAAAGAAAGAAAATTTCAACTTTATTCTTTCATGACTTCATACATACTTATGTATGTATACACACAGAATTAGCATTTAAAAACAGACCATGACTGGGGCTGGAGAGATGGCTCAGTGGTTAAGAGCACTGGTTTCTCTTCCAGAGGATCTGGGTTCTGTTCCCAGAAGCCACATTAGGATGCTCACAGTGACCTATAACTTCAGCTCCAGGGAGTCTAATGCCTTCTCCAGCACCTACATTCATGTGCATATTCCCACCCACAGATATATGCATTCACATAATAAAAAATAAACCTTTTTTTAAAGAGTGGCAGGTAGGGCAGGTGGTCATTCTGATAATAGTATACATATTGTTAACCACATTTTATAGGTGAGACAGTTGAGGGAGCCTAAGTAACTTGTCCCAGGTCACCCTACTGATAATCAGAGGAGTTGGAATTCAAATGTATAGCCAGGCTCCAAACCAGTCCTCAAAATACTAACGCCAGAGATGAAGGCGGTACCAGGTACAGTGGTACATGCTTGTATTCCCAGCACTTGGGAGATGGAGGAAGGGGAATTGTTAATTTCAAGCCATCTTGATCTGCAAACCAAGACCTTTGGTTTTGGGGCTTTTTGTTTTTATTCTTGGTGGTTTTTTGTTTGTTTGTTTGTTTGTTTGTTTGTTTGTTTTTGCTGAGCAAACAAACAAAACATGAAAAGCTAGGCATGTAGGTCAGCAGTAGAGAGCTCTTGTTTGGACCACCGTCCGTTCTCCAGCACTGCAAAAAGCAAAGCAGAAAGAAGGAGAAGGGAAGGTCCCACTCTAAAGTTCTGCGGCAGCTTGAGTGAAGTGTGGGTGTTCTCTGTTTTGATTATCAGGCTCGCATGGGGTAGGCCATTGCTCACTTGCACGTTACTTCCCATTATGCATCTGTGGGTTTAATGATATGCATGCTCAATTTTGCATAGTCATAACATGGCAAATAGAGGATTCACCCTAAATGTTTACTTGAGGACACAGTTTTGCTTTATTGAACATTATTACCCAAGACCAGTCTAGGCTAGATGGGACCATTGGCCCTAGTTCCATAAAAAATGGGGCATTATTGTGGGGATGCTAAAAGGAGTCATTTATTGCCATTGTTCAAAGCACATATAGATACAGCTAGATGCAGGTCCCTGTTGCAGTCAAGGTTGCTAAGGCATCCCTTATGCTTGCCTCAAGGGAGTAAAGTCTCAGAAGTTACACAGCTCCCGTGCTCCATGACAAAGCAAGAATGAGAAGGGCCAGGTGCTTGGTAGAGCACTGTCAACTCTTCTAGACTCTAGGTCAAGCTGGCATTTCAAAAGAAAACTCATGGTGGTACACTCCTTAATTCCAGCACTTGGAAGGCAGAGGCAGGCCAGCCTGATCTCCATAATGAGTTCCAAGCCAGACAGGGCTACATTGTTTTGCTAAATAGACACAATATCAAACTGCCCTCTAAATTCTTTTCTCTAGACCCATAGGTTAGTGCAGTTCTCAGTCCTCATCAGAGAAGCGTCTCTGCGTAATGGATGGTGGTTAAGGCGGGAACTCACAACTGACCAGAAGTACAGAACCAGGAAGTGTGGTGTGCTCAGCCACAAAGGGAGCGCCCATATCATCCTCCTCTTCCCCCAGGGCTCAGGAACCATCTCAGAATCCGGGGCAGAAAGACCGAAAGAGACAGAGATAGGGAGGGCCAGAACAAAACAGTAATATTCTGGACATGACAGGACCAAGGGGCTTATCAACTCACGGCCGCTGTGGCTGTCCACCCAAGACCTGTACAAGATCAAGCAGTCCACACTCCAGCGTGGAGGAGGGGCACCCCTAAGAGGCCCAAGCCTCGCTAATGAACTATTGTTAGTTGGTAGCTTTGGGGAGAGGGAGAGGGAAGTTTTTTTGTTGTTGATTTTTTTTTTTTTATAGTATGGGCCCTGGTAGGCTGACCATCTTCCCATGGATGGTCCCACACCCATGAGTGGATGAGCAGTACAATTAAGATTCACTGAGGTTTAAATAAAACAAAACAAAACAGGATATAAAACTGGAAGGGAGTGAGAGGCATGGGAGTGGATCCGAGAAGAATGAGGGAAAGGAGTCGGGGCTAAAGAGGATAAAACTATTATAGGCATGTATAAAATTTTTAAAGGGTTAATAAAAATTTAAAAACTATACTAAATAATGGAATTAATGGAAGCTGCTAATTTGCATCTAAGTAAAGTTAACAACTTCTGGGTAGTTAAGTAGACACAAATTGACAATTAATGCCAAATACTATGAAAGTATACCAACTAGATACTTTGATAAAAATAGTAATATATATTTTAAACAAACCAATATTTGGGAAATTATATGACTTATTATAAATATAGGCTTTTTTTTTTCTTTATGGAGATAGGGTTTCTCTGTGTAGCTCTGTCTATCCTGAAACTCACTCTGTAGACCAGCCTGGCCTTGAACTCAGAGCTCAACCTGCCTCGCCCCTGCCTCTGCCTCTGTGTCTGGAGTGCTGGGATTAAAGATGTGCACCACCACTGCTCCGCTTTGAGACGGGGTCTTATGTAGCCCAAGCTAGCCTGAGGATGTCTATAAAGTTCTGATCCCCCTCCTGAGTGCTGGGATTATAACTCTGTGCTGCTAAGGTCAGTTTATCCAGTTCTGGGGGCGGAGCCCAGGGCTTATGCATTAAGCATTATATCAATTGATCTGTAGCTCCAATCCATTAACCTAATCTTCTTTTGGAGTTGTTTGGGGATACTAACATTTATATCATCAAACGAAATAAATTATGTTAGTCTTTAGCAGTTTAGCTTGTGCGTAATGCTTGCTTCTCTGGGGGACTTGATTGAAATGAATTTCCTCTTCAGCACAGTACAATCCAGCGTCGGAGAATGCTGCTAAAGATAAGAGCTAAGGCTAGGCACAGGGAGAAATACCTATAACCTAGAATCAGGAGGTACGGGGAGGAAGATCAGGTTCAAGGCCAACATCTACCACATGAAACCTTGTCTCACAAAGAAAGAGTCCAGGCGGGAGGAAGACTACCAAAACGGCAAACTTTAAATACCCAACGACTTCGAAGCCAAATGTTCAGATTTGCTCTCCTGTTTCAGAATCCAGTCAAGCAGGTGCTCCATGCTTTGACCCAGCGTGTGCCTAACGACCATTCCTCCTGCAGGGGTTTGAGCAATAGTGTGGAGGGGGTCACCTTTCCTTAGTCCACCCTCCACATCCTTTGCCTTGTCTTTCCTCCTCTGCCCCTTCAACAGGAAAGGTCATGGTTCCCAGCCTGTTGTGGGCAGGAAAGCTGAGCATCATTTGAACTCAAATCTCCCAAGTGGACTGTTACAGACAGGCAGGAGCTGGTCCCCAGCTGGTCTGTGGCTTTTTTTTTTTTTTTTTTTTCTTTCAACAGTTGCTTGGGACACTCAGAACCAAGGAGCAGAGCAGCTCCCTCTCATGCAAATTCTCTTCCTCTCCCTGACAGTTTGTGAAATTTGCCAACATCGAAGAGGACACCCCATCCTATCACAGAAGCTATGACTTCTTTGTGTCCCGATTTAGTGAAATGTGCCACTCAAGCCATGACGACTTGGAAATCAAGACCAAGTGAGTATGGGGAGGCAGGGGCCCGTGGCGCTCCCAGCACAGTCACCAACGGGCCGGGAAGGGCTTTGGCACTGGGTGGCAGTCTGCCTTCCTTGGCTATGCTTCTGGCCCACTGCTGCCAGGGTGGGTTGCTCTCCACCAGAATGGAGCTCCCCGCATATGGTTCTGAAGTAAAAAAAAATCTTCTGGGCCAGAAAACAGGGCAAACTATAAGATAATGGTCCTCTGAGCTGAGCTGTGGGCCAGGAAGAAAATGCCCATGCACACACACCGTCCACTCACTCCTTTGTTAAAAGCGTGCATTGAACACCCCAGAGACAGCCTGCTCCACAGTCTCTCCAAGCCATCAACAGAGCTCAAGTCATTCAGTGGCTCTTCCTCACTCCAGCTTCTGGGCCCTCCCATTTGCTCACCCTCCTTCAGCCATGCCGCCAAGGACACTTCTGCCCCAGAACTTTCGGTCTGTGCCGTGTCTGGAAACCTTCCTCCGTGGATCTCGTGGCTTGCTGCATCCTGTCTGCCATGGCTTTGCGCACTTTGCTCCCCTCAGTGAAGCCTGCCCAACTGTCCCCACACTCACCCCTTTCCTTCTGGGCCCCCTTTTCCACGGTTTTCTTCCCCTTTTAACAAAGTTCATCGTTCCCATCTTATGTCTCTGACTCCTCTGTCTCTATTCACTAGCTTATCAGCTACAATACAGGACAAGGGTCACGTTGTTCATTGGTGTATTCCAACCAGGCTGAAGCCCGTGAGGAGGAGGAGCAGCCTTTGAGAGCAGTCAAGTCCCTAGACCTTGCCCTGTGCTCCTCTCCCGGCTGTGGGGATGCTCAGGCTTTTCTCCTTCCAGAATTCGAATGTCAGGCATCAAAGGCCTGCAAGGGGTAGTGAGGAAGACGGTGAATGATGAACTGCAGGCCAACATCTGGGACCCACAGCACATGGACAAGATCGTGCCGTCCCTGCTCTTCAATCTGCAGCATGTAGAAGAGGCAGAGAGGTGAGTGGGGGTGGGGGTCGGCTCTTGGAGCACTGCCCTCACACCCAGGCGCTGGAACACACTTAGCTTGGGCTGGAGAGATGGCTCAGACATTAAGAGCACTGGCTGCTCTTCCAAAGGTCCTGAGTTCATTTCCCAGCAACCACATGGTGGCTCACAACCATCTATAGTGAGATCTGGTTCCCTCTTATGGTGTGCAGGTGTACACACAGACAGAACATTGCATACATAATAAATAATTTAAAAAAAAAATGACTGCTTGACCAGCTATGGCTACTCATGAGTTACAGATACTGGATTTCAATCTTAGAGCCCCCAAGACGTCAGACTCACTGTCCCCCGACACTTCCTTTCCCCCGTAAAATGGGATGGAAGGAAAGGTTCCCACTGCTGTCCCACCTTGCCTTAGTGCTTAGAGGCTCAGTAAAAACGCACTCAGTGGGGTCTAGACTGTCGACTAGAAACGGAATGTAAGTGTGCCCCCTGGTGCCTATTTCTGACATAACAGCCCACTGATGTGCCGCTGTGGTCTCTTAGAAGGGGGGTTCCGTTTAGAAAAGTAAACTCTGTGATTCGCATACCATTATGTCATGCCCTAGCCAATCACCTTGCCTTTCCTTATGTCTCTTTCATCTTTATCTGCCTCTCCTCTTTTCAGTTCTTATGTCCCCCTCTCTGAACCCTTGGGGTCTGCAGGCCTCCCACGGAAGCAGTCCAGGCCACCCTAAGTGTTTCTGCAAAAATAACTATCACCTCCACCTAGCTTCTTACTCTGTTTAATTGCTGGCGTCCATGACTGCTCTATGACTCGGTGTAGCGTGCCTCAAATTCCCGCTTGTCCTGAGCAGAAACCCGAGGGGTATACAGTCCTTTCTCCACGCGGCTCTGTCTCCACAGCCGGTCTCCCTCGCCCCTCCAAGCGCCAGAGAAGGAAAAGGAGAATCCAGCAGAGCTGGCTGAGAGGTGTCTGAGGGAGCTGCTGGGCCGGGCAGCCTTCGGCAACATCAAGAACGCCATCAAGCCTGTTCTCATGTGAGTTGACCCAGGAAACGGTCCACCCCCTGAGCACTGTTCCAGCCTCCCCTGTCTCCTTGCCAGCCGCCCCAGATCCCCTCTATCAGCCAAGGAGAGAGGAGAGGCGATGGTATTGTCGTCAGGCTGTGGTCAAGGCCACCTGCCACGCGGCGGACACCTGCAGTGTGCGGTGATTTATGGGGGGGGGCGCCCAAAACTGAGCACAGGTGCCACCCTTGTTGCTTGTGTCAAGCTGTGGAGCCTACACTGTAAGCCCTTCCTTGACTGGGAACTGCAAGGGGCCGTCAGGGGCCACTGTCCCCCAAGTTCATCTCCACTCCCCATCGCTGAGTCTTCCAGTAACCCCCCCCCCCCCGTGTTTTCTCCCCCGCAGCCACCTGGATAACCACTCTCTTTGGGAACCCAAGGTGTTCGCCACCCGTTGCTTTAAAATCATCATGTACTCGATTCAGGTACGGTAGTCTCCCTGCCCCAGCACGTGTCTCTGCGCAAGGGCGCTTCCGGGTGCTGGACACCTCTGACCTCCGCCCGAGACCCCCGGCTGCCGCAGACCAGGCTGTATCGCCCGGCTGTGAGGGAAGGCCGGTTTAATGCTTAACACACCCAGCCAACGTCTTTTTAATGAAACACAGTGGGAACTAACTCCTCGGGAGTTTGCCTTCCTTCTAGCCCCTCATCCCAGCAGCGGGGGTTGCCAGACGGACCTGGAACTGGCACTGGGGGCCCCAGCCACACTCTGAGCTGACCCATGTGGGCTCTCACGGACCTTGCCAGGCGGACCTGGGAACAGGGAGAAAGGAAAGCCAGTATTTTGAAATGGATTCCTGGCCGCCTCTGAAGTAAAGGGAACCAAGAAAAGTGTGCAAAGGCAGATTCCCTGGGATTTGGCTCTGTGTTTGTGTGCCGCGATTGGGGGTTGGGAGGTGCAGAGAGAGAGAGAGCGAGAGCGAGAGAGCGCGCTAGGTCTGGATGCCACCCGCAGTGCCCGCTGGCTGTGGGATGTCATTCTGGTCCCCCCAGCCCCAGCCCTCTCGGGCCCCGGCAGAGGGCTGCCGAGCCTTTGGGGTGACTGTCTGGGGACCGGCACGTCTTCCTCCCCCGCAGCCGCAGCACTCCCACCTGGTCATCCAGCAGCTCCTGGGCCACCTGGACGCCAACAGCCGCAGCGCGGCTACCGTGCGCGCCGGCATCGTGGAGGTCCTATCGGAAGCGGCGGTCATCGCCGCCACCGGCTCTGTCGGTAAGGGGGTCCGGAGCAAAGGCAAGGGGCGGGGGCGGGGGGCAGACGCTGGGGTTCGGCCCGGGGGGGGGGGCGCAGACGCTGGGGTTCGGCCCGGTCGGCTGCGCGGGCTTGGGTTTACAGAGAGCCGGAAAGGTTCCTGCCCTGACGTGCGGGCCCCGCCCCCCCGGCGCCCAGGGCCCACGGTGCTGGAGATGTTTAACACCCTCCTGAGGCAGCTGCGGCTCAGCATCGACTACGCGCTCACCGGGAGCTACGACGGCGCCGTGAGCCTGGGCACCAAGATCATCAAGGAGCACGAGGAGCGCATGTTCCAGGAGGCGGTCATCAAAACCATCGGTGGGGAAGGCGGGGACTGGGAGGAGCCATTGGGGCTGGTGGGCCGGCTCCAGGAGGGGGGGTTGGCAAAGATCTGGGGGTGTGGCTAAGGAAGCAGAGCCTGTGAACTAGGGCCGTGGAGGTGGAACTGGGTGAGGCTTGGAAAGGGCCGGGACCCTGGGGGAGGAACTTAGTAAGGGGAGGAACCCTGTGAGTCTGGGAGAAGGGCGGGGCTCAGGAGGAGTCAGGCTGATACCTGGGGAAGGGAATTGAAAGGGGGAGGGTCCTGACCAGGCTTGGAGAGAAATGAGGCGGTGGGGAAAAGTCGCCAGGGACCTAGGGCGCAGGCCTGAAGCCAGGCAGGGCCTTTGGGATAAGACTGGGGCTGTCCAGAAAGGAGGGACCCTGGCAAAGCTTGGAGAGGGGAGGAGTTCTAGGAGAGGAGTTAGGCTGGGACCTAGGAAAGGGACTTAGGACAGGAACAGATCTTGGGAGGATGGGGGGACCCTGGACAAGATAGAGGTGATCCTTGTGAGAGGACCCGCCCTCCACTATAGCAGATGCTGTGCGATTGTCTAGCTGTGTTATTTAGGGACACTGGGGAAATGAAGGCCGGGCCTTCTTGCAAAGGCAGATCCTGTCCCTGTCCTCATTAGCTATGCCTAGTGCTTCCACAGTGGGGCCACTGGAGGAGAGGTGGGGATTAAGGAAGAAAAGCGGAAAGGAAGAAAGCTATGGAGACTATTTGTGCCCCTGGCTGTAAAGGAATATGAAATCAGGGATTCCTCACTCTCAGAGGTCCCAGGCCCTATGCCGTGGACCATCACCCTGGAGTCAGGGCAGGAGCAATGAAATCATAGAGCCGCCTGCTCCAGGCCCTAACCCCCAGTCAAAGGTTCCCACACTGACCACAGCCTCAGCAATAAGGGAAGGGCTGGCATCTGGAAGAGTCCTTGGAGTCCTTCATGCCCCCTTGCCCAGGGGGCAATGTCCCAGCAGCCTGCCCGGGCAGATCTCTCTGGGCATCATAAGCCTCACTGTCTATCCATTCAGCTGATGCGTGCTGGGCCTGGGGGACCGCTAATGTGCCCTTCCTCACAGGCTCCTTCGCCAGTACGCTGCCCACCTACCAGCGCTCGGAGGTGATCCTGTTCATCATGAGCAAAGTCCCGCTGCCTTCCCTGCATCACCCCGTAGAGACTGCACGGACAGGGTGAGTCCACTCCGGTCCCTGGTCACCCACACTACGTTCTATGGCTCTGCTCGCTCTTCTCTCTCGACTCAAAAACCCCTCAGCAGAGTCATAGGTCCCATGACAACTTTTCCGGCTCCCTCTTATAAACACCCGTCCTCACTTTAGAGAAGTCATGGCTTCTCGCAGTGAGATAAGCCTCCTGGCGAGAAAGCTCATCAGTGCAAGAACTTTTGAGGAGGAAGGGGGCACCCTTCTGCCATCTTGCTGAGAGTGTGTCCTCTGGCCTACAGGGAGAACAGGAACCGGCTGACCCAGATTATGCTGCTGAAATCTCTCCTTCAGGTGAGCCCACACACACACACAGCCCCGCTCTGCCTCTGTGGGATACAGCCCCTTTCAGGGAGCCAGGACAAGGCAGTTATGTGTGTTAGGTACTGCACAGATATGCCCTTCTATCAAAGGGGTAAGTGAGGGGCCGAAACCCAACATGAGCTCCACTGAGTTCTTCAGAGACGGATGGAAACATAAATCTTATGTTTGTTTCTTTGTTTCTTTGTTTTTTGAAGCAGGGTTTCTCTGTGTAGCCTTGGCTATCCTCGACTCCATTTGTGGACCAGGCTGGCTTCGAACTTACAGCGATCCTCCTGCCTCTCCCTCCCTGAGTGCTGGGATTACAGGTGTATACCAACACACATGATTCTATGTGCCTACTGGTAGCTTTGTCACGGAAACCTTGTGGGTCTTGAGATAATTCCTCCCCCTCTGCCTGCCTCGTGCCCTTCAACAGGTTCTGTCCCTCTATTTCCCCGAGTTCACCAGTGGCGATCATGTCTTACCCACCTTCCACCACCTTCTCCTTCCTCCATGTTTTCTATATGCTTCTACTGCATCTCAGCTTTCATTGCTAGAGTCCAGTTCTGCTGTTCTCAAACACCAGCCCCATGCCCAACTGGTTAAAATATGTATGTTCCCCAGGGAGTGTGAGTGGTTAGCCATTGTAAGATTCTGACATCTATATTTGTGCCTGTGGGAGTTGTTTAGGTGACAGGGCCTCCCTCTGTGGCGCTGGCTGGCCTCGGACTTTACATAGCCTAGGCTGGCATCAAACTCACGATCCTCCTTCCTGCCTCAGCCTGCCAAGTGCTGGCATTACAGGCATACGCTGCCATGCCCAGCTTTGGAATTTGTTCTTGTAATAAGCTCCCTGCCCTGGCCTACACTTTGGACATCTCACAACTAGGTTATTGTCAATGTTTTTATGTCCACCTTCAACCATCATGAACACCAGAAAAATTTTCTTAGGATATCATTTCCTGTTTTGCTCCTTATTTCTGAGAAGATCCAAATTTCTAATTTGAACATCTGAATTTTGGGGTTTTGAGAGCAAAGTTTTCAGGATCTTTCTCTAGACCAGTTGTTCTCAACCTATGGGTCCTGACCCCCTTCCGGGAGGGGGAAGGGGGTTGAACGACCTTCTCACAGGGGTCACCTAAGACCATCAGAAAACCCATATTTACATTATGACTCCTAACAGTAGCAAAAGTAGAGTTATGAAATAGCAGTGAAAATAATGTTATGGTTGGGGGGTTATCACAGCATGAGGAACTGATTAAAGGGCCGAAGCATTAGGAAAGGCGAGAACCACCACTCTCACTGCTCTGTTCATTGTACCCGCCAGCTCCCACCTTTGTCCCCAACATGTCCCCAACGCCATGCAGAGCACCTCACTCCACGCAAGCCCTCCCTTCCCGCCTCTCCCACCCTCCTCCTCCTACTGCTTTTGTTCCTCTGGCCGCTTTGCCTTCGGGATTGAACCCGGGTCCTCACACACAGTAAATAAGTGCCTCTCCGCTGAGTGTACACTCCCAGCCCCACTCAGTGCCCTTCAACAAAGCCCTTCCGTTCTTCCCACATCTAGCTGTCTATTCTGTCCTTTGTCTTTGTAATCCGCAGTTTTGCTGAGTTGGCCCCTGTTGATTTGGACCCAGTGTCGTATGGCGACAGTCTGGGGAACATTCATATCCCCCTTTCAAAGATGCTCTGGGGCTGGGCTGCCTCCCTGAATCAGCAGAGGTACTATTCTGCGACCGTTGAGCGTGTAGCATTTTCTGTGTGCTGTGCCTGTTTATACCGACTGATCTGAGTCAGAAGGCCCCGTTACCACAGCGCGGTGCTGACTGGGTCGGGTGTGTGAGTGGACTCTGCCACCCAGCTGTAACTCCCTCCACCCTGTAGTTCTAGTATCTCCTAGTCTTAACAAGGTGGCGCACGCATTGTAGGCCTTCATCAGTGTTCGCTGACCAACCAGCACTTTCAGAGGTTTCCTGACTCTTGCCTTTCTCTAGTGCTCATCCTGTACTTGCTTGTGGTTTTTCTTATTCTTTTTTTTTTTTTTCATTTTATTTTATTTTTTGAGAAAGGGTTTCTCTTGTAGTCCTGGCTGTCCTGGACTTGCTTTATAGACCAGGCTGGTTTTGAACTCACAGAGATCTGCCTGCCTCTGTCTCCAGTGTGCTGGGATTAAAGGGGTGTTCCGCCACAAATGGCTCCTTTGCTCAATTTTAGCACTTAACACTAACCCTAAACCTAATCCTAACCCTAGCCCTATCACTAGCCCTAACCCTAGCCCCACCCCTAACTTGCTAACCCTAACCTTAACATTAACCCTAACCCTCACCATAACATTAGGCATAACTCCACTACCCTAACTCCAACCCTAACCGCTAGCCCTAAGCCTAACCTTATCCTGTACACCTGCCTGTCAGTTGCACTGCACTGAGTAGATTCTCTAGGTAGGTATTCAGGGCCTGTGAGAGAAGGGGAGAAGCTGAGTTTGGGGGCGGGGGCCTCTACGCAGAGGATGGAAACGACACCAGCATTCTTCAGGCTGCTTCTCCAGCTCACTAGGCAGTGTTCCTGAGTGGCCCCTCCCCGGGCTTCCTCCCAGGTCTCCACAGGTTTCCAGTGCAACAACATGATGTCAGCCCTGCCCAGCAACTTCCTTGACCGCCTTCTCTCCACCGCCCTCATGGAGGATGCAGAGATCCGCCTCTTCGTCCTCGAGATTCTCATCAGTTTCATTGATCGTCATGGCAACCGCCACAAGTTCTCTACCATCAGGTGAGCTTGAGGCCTCTCCTCCAGTTAATATGTGACCTGTCTTCTTGGCTGTTAACCTCACACCCCAGTGGGAGGACAATTTGGATGCAGTGAGACCCTTTCTTTAGTCAAGAACAGGAGCCCAGTGTCCCTGTACCTGGGCGTGGGGGCTAGAGAGCATGCTGGGGATGGAAAATGGAAGAACAGGTCCTAAGGGAAGTTTCACATCTAGGAAAGAGGAAGGTATAGGGCCATTGGCACTGAGGATTTGGAAGGATTAAGGAGAAGAGGAGAATAATCAACAAGTTTAGCTGGGCTCAGTGACACATGCCTGTAATCCCAAGCACTCTAGGGATGGACCTCTGTGAATTTGAGGCCAGCCTGGTCTACAAAGTGAGTCCAGGACAGCCAAGACTACACAGAGAAACCCTGTCTCAAAAAAAAAAAAAAAAATATATATATATATAATTTAAAAAATCAACAAGTTTAAAAGAAAGAGGAATGTGAGAACTTTGGAGAAAGTGGAGATTGGGATAAGAACCAAGGCTGTGACCTACAGTACTGGGAATAAAACTTAGTGACACCGTGTGAACTCAGGTTGACCTCACACAGGGGCTAAGAGGCTCCTCCACCCCTTCCTAGCACCCTTGGTGACATCTCGGTCCTGAAGTTGAAAGTGGACAAGTGCTCCCGGCAGGACACTGTCTTCATGAAGAAGGTGAGTGTCGCCACCTTCACAGCGAGCCCGGGAGGAGGCCATGATTGTTGGTCCCAACCTTCCAGCGTCTAGGTCGCTGCTGGACCGCTGGTCCCAGAGCCTGCCTGCTCCTCCCTCCTTCAGCTGGCCAGGTGAGCCGTTTGCTGAGGATGGAGATGGAGTACCGCATACAGCTCTTACCTCCCCTGCAGATGCACCTTCCTCCCCGATTCTCCTTGTCCTCCACTCTGGACCCACCCAGCTGACCTTGGCTGTCCTCTGCCCCTGCTCCTGTCCCCAGCATTCCCAGCAGCTGTACAGGCACATCTACCTGAGCTGTAAGGAGGAGACCAACACCCAGGAGCACTTCGAAGCACTCTACGGCCTGCTGGCACTCATCAGCATCGAGCTGGCCAATGAGGAAGTGGTGGTAGACCTCATCCGACTGGTGCTGGCTGTTCAGGTGGGGCAGGATGTGGGCAGGATGAGGATCGTGGGGAGGGGCCTGACTAGCCAGGTAGAGATAGGAATACGATGAAGCAGTTGCCTGACAGTTGTTTTGGGGTTCGGAGACATTGTACTTTTCTTGGTCATTCCTCCACAAAGACCCCAAACCACAGTCTTGTCTGGGAAGCCCCAGAAACTAATTCATTTATGGCTCTTTAAGGTAAAGATCACAAGGTCACCCAGAATTACTTCTGGGCCCTAAGCATTTTGAAGGCCTCATGAGGTCTGAGTGCTACCCCCAAAATTCCCCAGAGAGCATTCAAAAGCCCTGAGTGATGCCTGAAACAAATGTGTTCATCTAAAAATCCTCTCACTCCTGGGTTTTCTAGTTCAGAAGTGCCCCTGGTGCTTGTTTAAAATACATACGGTGGCACACACCTTTAATCCCAGCACTCAGGAGGCCAGCCTGGTCCACAGAGCTACTTCTAGGACGGTCAGGACTACACAGAGAAACCCTGTTTCAAAAACCAAAAACAAACCAACAACAACAACAACAAAAGAAAACGTATTACTCCAACTGGAAATCCCCAGTGCCCCAGGCCTGGGACCTGTGTCTTTAACAAGCCTGCATTGTGATTCATAGGCAGCCAGTGTGATACTCAGTAGGACCTGAGACCTTCAAGGTCTGCCTGGGCGGAAGTGCACTGCCAAGGAAGTCAAGGTGAATCTTTGTGACCTCAAAGGTTATAGTCTCTGGGTCCTGAAGCCAAGTAGGCATCACAGTCTTGAGCTTAGTGACAAGTGCCTTAGGTCATCTTCATGACTCTGCTAAATTCTGCAGGCCAACCTAGATGTTACAATCATCTTTACCTACCCTAAGAGGTAGGATTTGGGATCCCCTTGAGTCCTAGTCTCCTGTGGTTCCCACAGCTTTTAACATATGGACCCAGTTTAACAAGCCAATCCAATTGGCTAGGCTTTAGCCACGGTGATGGCAGCCAAGTGGCATGGCTGATGGTAATGAGGAGGGTTCGGGCAGTGGCCATCCCTGCAGCTGGAACCACAGAGTGGAGAGACGAGGCTGTTGCCTCTAAGCTTAGTGTAGATTTAGGAGCCCCAGCTCACGGATTATTCCAGAGAATACCTTCTCTAGCTTTATATGGAAGAGTTCTGCCTCCCCGAAGGTTGTGGGACAGAGATTTAGTCTAGAAAGATGAGCCATCTCTAAGAAGATTGGGGAGAGGTTGGGTGGGAGGGTGTGGACTTTAGTGTAGTCTGTCAGGGGAAAACTCTGGAAGCCAATCTGTGTTACCACAGGACGTGGCCCAGATCAATGAAGAGAATTTGCCCACCTATAACCGCTGTGCGCTCTACGCTCTGGGTGCGGCCTACCTGAACCTCATCAGCCAGCTCACAACGGTGCCCGCCTTCTGCCAGCACATCCATGAGGTTGGTGTCCTCGTGGGCCTGAGGGCCCAGTGAGCCCTTGAGCACCCAGACATGGGCTTTGGAGGGAGTGCTGAAGAACTAAAGATTCTTTCCTTAGCCTCCTGGGTAAAGGGATCTCTCACCTGCCCCCTACCCACTGTCCTCACAGAGGCACGTGGCACACACTCCTCCAACCATGTGGATGTTTGGGGAGGGATGGGGACGTGACGCAGGCGGTGGAGTGCCTGCCTGCCAAGCATAAATGCCTTGGTTCAATTGCCAGCACCACTTAAAACTGGGTATGGTGACAACAAGCCTAAAATCCCGAGCACCCAAGAAGTCTCAGTCGTAGGAAGACCTTGACATAGTTCAGGGGCCAGCCTGGGCTACATGAGACACCCCCCACTCCCTGTAATAAATGAATAAAGTGTTAGGAAGCTGAGAAAGGTGCTACAAACCTGTAACTGCAGCCATTCAGGAGCCTAATGATAAAGGATCTGCAGCTCAAGGCCAGTCTGGGCAACCCTGAACCTGCCTCAGACTAAAGGTCCTTATCACGCAGGCCTGCTAACCTGACTTCGACCCTGGAACTCATATAAGTAATCCAGACGCAGTGGTATATACCTAAATCCCAGCAGTCCTATGGCAAAATGGGAGTCGGGGACAAGAATGAGGCATGAGCTGCGGGCCAGATAGCCTGGAGTATGTGGTGCGTTGGCAAAAGCAAGAGGGACTCAGCCTCAGCAAGGTGGAAGGCAAGAACCAGCTCCTGAAACCTCCACACAACTATGACGTGTGCGTGTCCCTTCCACACACACGAAATAATTTAAACAGAAGAGAACTGCCAAACACTCTCCAGTCCCACAAAAGAGTAGAACTGTGAACCACAGTTATGCAAATTAAATACTTCCGAAAAATGCATCACATTTGCATATCAAGCTCATGTTCTTTTCCTTTGCTGAAACAGTTTCAAAGATTTATTTATTTATTATTTATACAGTATTCTGCCTGCAGGCAAGAAGAGGGCACCAGATCTCATTATAGATGAGCCACCACCTGGTTGCTGGGAATTGAACTCAAGACCTTTGGAAGAAGAGCCAGTGTGCTTAACCTCTGAGCTATCTCCCCGCCACCATCACCCCTTGTTGAAATACTTTAAAGCAAATTCCAGCTCCCTATGCATGAATTTAAACTATACATCAGTATGCACAGTGAAAGAGAGTTTGGGGGGAGCCATAAGAGAAAAAACAGTGGCGTCTCCCTCCGTGGCTGCCATGCTGTCACACAGCTAATTAAATTTTGAACTTCAGTCTGTTATCCAGCAGACAATCTAGTCAAACTCAGTTGTCGCGTAAAGGCCTTGTAAAACTTTCTGAAGGGGGCTGGAGGGATGGCTCAGTGGTTAAGAGCACAGGCCGCTCTCATAAAGGACCTGGGTTCAGTTCCCAGCACCCAAATGGTAGCCCACAACTGTCTAGAACTCCATTTCCAGGGGTTCTGACACCTTCTTCTGGCCTTCACAGATACCAGACATGTGAGCATAGTACATACACATGCTTACAGGCAAAATGCTCAGACACATTTAAAAAAATAATTTTTAAGTCAGAAAAAAAAATTTCAAAGTCATTTAGGCAGCATCATATGATGTCTACGATTAACTTTTAAAATTCCAGGTCTCGATGACCTGAGTGGGCCTGGGGGATACGGGCCTGTGCGGGGTCATTGTATCAGAGGCTTCTCAGGAGTGTCAGACCTGCCCAGGCTCTAATAGGGAGTAAAAGCATCCACCTTCCTAGAAATAGCAGAGCTGTTGCCAGCTCATCTTTCCCTGGCTGCTCACCACGTCAGTAACTCCCACACCTCCTCCCAAGACACTTGCAAGGGCTATTGAGGAAACCTCAGGCCGTCCCTGTCCACCGGGCACGCCAGACGCGACTCCTGCATTCCCCCTTTTGCTTGTGGAAATCAAAAGCACAGGAATAAGACGCAGAAGAAAGAAACCTTAGCCTCTTAGGGATGAGGCTCCCTGTACTCGGGGGATGCTTGACACATCTGCGTCATCATTGGCAACAGCTTGAGCAGCCGAGAGTCTCCCTGGGGCGGCTCTGACGGTGACTAGGGATCTGGGTTCTCTCTGTGCGCTGTATCTCCAAGGAGGCTGAGGAGAGGCAGGTGTGGGGGGAGGACACTGAACATGAGCTTGCAGCAATTCCTGTCAGCTGCTCTGAGGAGCCTTGCCCTGCTGGACCCGGGTCTCATCATTTCTTTCCTTCCAAACTCCAGGTAATAGAGACCAGGAAGAAAGAGGCGCCATACATGCTTCCTGAGGATGTGTTTGTGGAAAGACCGAGGTAAGGATGGTCCCAGGGGTGCGGTCAAAATGTCAGAGAGAGGATGGTAGGAGACCAGGCAAGGACACACATGAAAGGGGTCACTTAGACCCTGTCTGAGATCTCCAAGTCCTGGGCGGAGTTCAGCCTCATCATAATACTATAACCCTTCCATGGCCACCATGCCATCAAACTTCAGGAAGGCCATGATGAGCCAGCTGGGAGTATGATTTGTGTGGGAGGTGATACAGCCTCCAGGAGCTCTGGTCAGACCCAGGGTGGGTGCATTCTAGAGGAGCCACCTCTGTCAGGACCCTGCCTTCAGACAGTGCTATGGACCAGGATCACCAACCTAAGAGGAACACCAGAGAAAGGCATTCTTAGAAACAAGGTGTCCGACAACAGGCCTCAGCCTTCTAAACGGTGGCCTCTCCACACACTCTCCGCAGGCGAGATCAGTGACGCGGGGGTTGGGCTGTTGCCTAACACACATGAGTCCTGGGTTGAACCCCATCCTGAGGGATGTAGGGCAGCTCTCAGCACCACAGGAGAGAAGGATTTATAAAGTCCTGGATGCTTTGAAAGAATATTTAGTGTGAAACAGTTGTTAAATAATAGATGAATAAAATCAGTCACAGGCTGGGGAGATAGATTGGTTGATAAAAGCTTGCTTCAGTTCATACATATGAAGGTTGATCTCCAGAACCCATGATGTTAAGAAGAAAAAAAAAGCTGAGTGTAGCATGTATTTGCCATCCCACACTGGGGAGAGGGGCACAGACAGGCATCTGAGCTCACTGGCCAGCCTCGCTTACCTGATGAACTCAAGGCCAGTGAGAGACTGTTCAAAGAAAAGGTGGATGTTGCCTAAGCAACAATACCCAGCGTTGACCTCTGCTCTCCACACGGCTGCGTACACACACACACACACACACTCAAATCAACCACAGGAGAGCATGTTAGGGAAGGGAGCATTCATGTGTGGGCATAAACGTTTGCAACTGAAGGATTCTGCATGAATTGTAAAACAGTGGGTGTCCCTGGAAAAGGGACTGGGGAGATTTCCTTTTATTTCTCTGTCATTTTGCTTAGTGAACATGTTGCTCCTGTGACAGAGTCCCCCAGGGACTGTTCTGGCTGCCCACAGCTCTACTCTGACTCTTCTTTGTCTTTCAGGCTGTCTCAGAATCTCGACGGGGTGGTGATTGAGGTTCTCTTCCGTCAGAGCAAAATCAGTGAAGTCCTGGGAGGCAGCGGCTACAATTCGGACAGGCTCTGCCTACCCTACATCCCTCAGCTGACAGGTATGACCTCCAGGCAAGGCTTCCAGTCTTCCTCTGCCTTTCCTACCAGGCAAGAGGCCTAGGGTTGGGGGGAGGGGGGAGAGAGGTGGACCACTGAACCACTTGTGGCCGCATCTCAGATGTTACATGAGAGCCGAGAGACGTAGCAGAACTTATGGTGAGATCCCAATTTTGTTGCTCTTCTTCTTCAGTTGGGGAATCTCAGAAACCAACTGGCTCTTGAGATAACCCGGCTTGTGGAGGGCTGGTTCATAGTATTAGAGCCCTCATGGGCTACAGAACCAGGGACCCATTTCAAGACATCTGTGTTTCAAGACGTACGCTCTAAAAACACCTTTCGGCAAGTCTCTAGAAATCCTTGAGTTACAAGACCATGAAACTCCTTCATTAGAGGGTTGGTGTGGAGGTTGGGTGGAGCAATGAAAGCAGATTCACGTAAGAAATGCCGAGGGCATGATCCTTACTGCTGCTGTGAGTGGATGCAACAAGCTTAGGCTAGTTGTGATTTGCTTTCTGGTCCCCGGGGAATGTCTTTGTTTTCACAATTGGTTGCAAAAATCTCAACCCAGAGAAGTAGCCTGAGCACCCGAAGGTGGGTGGAGAGAGCCCATGGCAAACAGATGCTTCTGGAAGCTCCGGGTGTAGCCTAAGTGTATACTGAGCCACTGAGGACTGTGGACCAAGGCACTGGGGGGTAGGACCGGTGGCTTATCCCTGGCTTTGCAAGGACTGAGAACCCCAGCTTCTGGGCTCTTTCTTTTCCAGATGAAGATCGCTTGTCCAAGAGGAAGAGCATTGGAGAGACCATTTCCCTTCAGGTCGAGGTAGAATCAAGGAATAGCCCAGAGAAGGAAGAGGTGAGGGTTTTGGTCAGTACTCTGGGTGCTAAGTGCTCCACAACGTTTACAGTGCATTAACAGATTTGTGGAAGCTGGGCGTGGTTGTGCACTCCTTTAATCCCAATACTCAGGGAGGTGGAGTTCAAGACCAGCCTGGTCTACAAAGCAAGTCCAAGATAGCCAAGGCTACACAGAGAAACCCTGTCTTGAAAAACCAAGGGGAAAAAAAAAAAAAAGATTTGTAAAAATTAGTTTCTCAAGTAAATCCATATTCTTACTGACTCTCCTCATATGTAGATATTTCTGGACAGAAGGTTTATTACTGTTCTTCTGTCATGAGAATATCATAAAAATATTGCTCCAGAAAGGCTTGCTGGTCTCTGGTCCCTACTTGTACAAATTAAGGAATTGACAGGCATGGGTCAAGCATCGTACAAAGTAAGGAGTATTCACATCGGAATGGCACAGGAAGATTTTTGGGGAGTCTGAGGGCAGCTTGTGGAAGATACCAAGCCTTTCCCTAGGCATGATCAGAGGATAGAAATGTCCTTGAAGGCTGGGATTAAGCTTCCCTCTAACCACTAAACTTGGATGTTCAGATCTGGCCTGGAACAGTCCCGTGGAAAGCAGGAAGCTCTGGCCCTGGCTTACTGAATTGGCAAGCAAAGTGAGAAGGTGGAAGTGGGAACCCTCAGGGACCCTTGCAACCAGGAAAGACAAAACCCCTTGTGTGGTACAGCCTTTGCAGTGAACTGTTTCCCCACTGCAGAGGGCATTCTCCTGCCCTAGGGTCAGCCGTGAATAGTCAAGGGAAGCTAAGGAGAGGAAATGCTTACCTGGCCAGTGTCCCTGACTCACGGGTGGCCCCCTGGGACACTCATATTGGTTCTTTCGTTGGGTCGGCTTAGCCCAGGGGTGTCCTGGTACCAGATGCGGGGCTGTGCCCTCCCTGTGCCACGCTGCTTCACAGCTTCATCGAGTGGCTCAGGGTCCCGCGCCGGCTGACCGTGCCATCTCTGTGGGTAACGAATCAATGCTGCTGCGGTCAAGCCTTAATCCCAGTGCTTGGCATTCTGGGCTGGCACTACCATGTCGCTCTGTTTCCCTTGCCACCCTGTGTATTGCTGCTTGTGGAACTGCTCTCGGTTTCCTCTGTGTCATCTGTCTGCACAAGTCTGCTAGTGCAAAAAGCAACGCCAGCATCTGCCTTCTTCTCCACATGGGTGATTAGATCTTTGGACCTATGAACTGCCTGTTCCTTGAAGCCCCTCTGGGTCCTGCTTCTTCCATGTACATCTCTCTAACTGCTCTCCCTTGGAGAACTTGGTTTTAGTTTTCCTTTATCCTATGGTTCCTTAAGGCTTTGAGTTTATCCTCATTGGTCTTCACTGACCATACATGGATGGATGGGTAGATAGATGGATGACCTGTGTGTACATAGGATGATTCCTCAGGCTCTCTTGCATGTAATTCCTATGTTAACAAATTTGGCAGCTTCCGTTGACCCATTGAGAGTTCTGCAGGCTCTTGATACCCATGCAACAGTTCCGAAATGTCTTTATTCCATGTCTGTACGCCTGTCCTTTCCAAACAGACATTTACTAAATGGCAAACAAATCAAGAACTGTACTGTCTGAATGTTCACAATGTCTGAATGCCCCATGTCGCCACGCCCAGATCAGGAGAGCAAACACAGTTGTCACCCCGGGGCCATCTTCCTTACCCAGGAACTTTCTGTCCTTGAGTTACCCTCTTCTGTCTACGTTTCCTCCTTACTCACCAAGACAGCACATGATTCATCATGGGCGTTACAGCAAGACGCTCATAGTCTGGTGAGGTGTTTATGCAGTCTGATCCAAGCTTCATTATCTCAGCATCTTCCCTGAGGCCATGCATCTGTGGAATTTGCTTCTTTGGGCTTTATTCTTTTCGGCCTCTTTTCATAGGCTCTGCAGAAGCTGAGATCCTTTGCCTCTGGTCTTGGCATCAATCAGACCAGCAGAAAGCCCATCATTTCCAACCTTCTATGACTTACTGTATTAAGATTCATCACCTTGGGGTAAAATTTAATGTCATAAGCCTTCAAAATGTTATTAAGTTCTTGGAGTTTATATTGGAGATCATATTTCTCAGTTGCTTCTCACATCTAGTTGTTTCTCTTAGTGTTTTTTTTTTTTTTTTTTTCAATTACGTGGTGATTTCCTCCCAAGGAGCTTGATGGACAGGCTTAGGTGGGGAAAAGAGAATAGAATTCTATTCTGAGGGAATCTGATGAGGAATTGGCCTTGTTTGCTTTTCTCCATACACGTTCTGGCAATGAGGGTGTTTTAGGGACATTCTCCTGAGAAGCAATGTTCACCTTTCTCCATTTTGCCCCTTCTCCTTCAGCGAGTGCCTGCCGAAGAGATCACCTATGAAACACTAAAGAAGGCCATCGGTAAGACAGGGGCCCCAAGAAACTCTGGTGAGAGGCCTGATGGTGGAGGCTGGTGGTTTCTAGTAAATTCCACCAGAGCTGCAGCTGGAAGACCCCAGTCCCCACTGAGGGGGTGGTCTGCCCTGTCACTGCACATCAGGCAGTCCCTCTCCTATTACCAATGACAACTGCCTCTGAAAACTACCCACTTGAGGGACAGCCAGGTGGCTGGTCTGTGCAAATAAATGGAAACTTTTTGTGTGTGGAAGATGACACAAAAGGACAAGGCATTGAGAAGAAGACATATTAGGTGTTCCTTTATTAAGGAATCTGTATGAATGGTCCATGAAGTGTTCCTATTAAGACGTTGTTTCTAACTGATGACAAATTAAGCCACTAAATGGCCTTTCCATGAAGCCTCTTCAGTATTTTGTTATTATCAATGCACTCAGCCAGGAGTGGCTCACGCCTTTAACCCCAGCACTCAGGAGGCAGAGGTAGGTGGATCTCTGTGAGTTCGAGGCCATCCTGGTCTGCTTAGTGAGCTCCAGAACAGCCAAGGCTACATAGTGAGAACCTGTCCCCAAAATAAATTCATTAATGAATGAATGTACTCACTTGCCTCCCTAATCTCCTCACGGAGATCATTATTTGACTTCCAAACCCAAACTCTCTCTTTTACTTTCTTTGGTGCTGACTCACTTTGGATAGTAAGCAGTGTGTGTAAATCCTTATGTGAAATCTTCTACTGCCTCACTGTGAGGCTCTGTGTTGACTCTCATGGTGTGTCCACTTTTTCCATGGTTCAGGTCTTTTTTTCAAACTACCCCTGACAGTACTAACAGGGACAAGTGTCTGAGATCTTTTGTGTGAGAGTCCCAGCAGGAGGACAGCCACTTGGGTCTTTGTAAGCCCGGCTGCAGGTCCATTTAACTGATTCTCAGAGGGTGAGGCCTTGGGCAGAATCAGGAAGAGTCTCTGAGGACATGTGAGGTCCTCTGCCCCCTTTTTCATCCCAAGAGTTCACCCTGTCCATCTCCTGGAGCTCCTTTCCCTACTCATCCCTGGGGGTGATCAAAAAGCTAACCCAGTTTTTTGCATCACAGTGGACAGTGTGGCAGTTGAGGAACAGGAGCGTGAGCGGCGTCGACAGGTGGTAGAGAAATTCCAGAAGGCCCCGTTTGAGGAGATCGCAGCCCATTGTGGGGCCCGGGTGAGTGACATACCATGTGGGGGCCTTCCTGACCATTCAGAAACCAGATTTAGGCCCAGGACTGAGTTCAGACTGTGACGCTTTGTACTGCAGAAGTTAGGGTTTTGGTTCCAGCACACAAAACACTGCTGTTTACCCCAATACCTTCCACTACATTACTTCCCCTGAGCTCAGTGACTAGGCATTTATCCCTCATTATCTTGGACCTTTAATCCTTGGGAAGCTGAGGCAGACAGATCTCTGTAAGTTCGAGGCCACCCTTGTCTATATAGATAATCCTAGGCCAGACAGAGCTACATAGTAAGACCTTTATTCTTATTAACTTTTATTATTATCTTGTGTGTCTGGCATGGGTGTAGATGTATCTGTAGGTCAAAGGACAGCTTTTGATCTTTCCTTCCACTTCTGCGTGGGTTTCAGGATTGAGTTCAGGCCATTAGGCTTGTATAGCATACGCTTTACCCACTGAACCATCTCATCATCTGGATTCTTTCAAATGAGAGTCTTGCAGTCCATTCTTGGCTGGCCTTGAACTGACTGTGCAGCCCAGGGTTGCTGTACATTTTCAGACCATTCTGCCTCAGGCTTCTGAGTGCTGAGATTCCAGGCACATGGCTTATATTTTATATTTATGTAAGATTTTTATATTTTGTGTGTATATAAAAACACTATCTTCTGAGCCTGTGCTATCTATGTAAGTTATTTCCATCTCACTTTGAGAGATGGACTTCCCATTTCATAGTCCAGGAGGAGGCCCAAGTGCTAGATACATGTCAAGGAAGAGTAACATTAGCTCCAGTCGCCTGACCCCATGTCCAACAGACCCTCTTACCCCATACTGAAGAACAGACACCTGCCAGAAGTTTCCCTGGTACTCCTGGTCCTCTGTAAGGTCCCCAGGCAGCCATTGATGGGTGGTTGTCCCTGATCTGAATGTACAAGTCTAACAGACAGATGCCAGGAATAAGGACATGGTAACCCTCCCACAGTTGCTACTGCCAGAAACTTCTGGATGTCCTGTGGACAGGTGGCCAGTATTGTACATAGTTAATCAATTTGGAGGGCTTTTCTATTTACTCACTTTAGCTCCCAAATAAATGACACAGAGACGTACTAAATTTATTAATAAGCTATGAGCACAATAACTGGGAAGATAAGCATTTACTTATACTGAACCACTAAGCTAGTCCGGCGACTTCCCGGCCACATGCCCCATGTTACTTGTCTCCATCAGGCCACACCCTTTCTCTCCATCTTCTTTGCTCTTCTTCCCCTGGAGGTCCCTACCTGAGACCCCCAAGCTCAGGAATGGAAGCTCTGCCTACCTCTCCTCTGCCCAGTTACAGGCTGTCCAGCTTTTTTTTTTTTTTTAATTAACCAATCAGAGCTAATTGGGGAGCAAAGTTTACACAACAGAGATTGCACTCATCCAGACTGCAGCCAGATCTTAGGGCCCAGAATTTAACATTTGCATATGTAGCGTACCATACCAACCCCCAACAAGCCAGTGAGGGGGCAGCTGGCACTCCTGGAGCCCCGGGTTCACTTTCCTTCCATTTGTGTCCAGGCATCACTGCTGCAGAGCAAACTCAACCAGATCTTTGAAATCACCATCCGGTAAGTGACCGCATGGACAGGGGACCCTAACACTGTGTCCAGCATCAGGGGTCAGGGCCGTTAATGCTAAGTCCTCCTCTCACACCTACTGGCAGCCCTCCCTCCGTTCTCCACCTCTATTCCCAGCCCTAGACTCAGCCACCACGGAGAGGATGAGAGACTGGCTGGGTAAGGCCTAGAAAGGGCCAAGAGTCTTTGTGTCCCAGGCAAGTGCTTGATTTCTAAAGTAGCCGTGTCACCACAGAGCAGGGGTTCTCCACCTGTAGGTCAAAGCCTCTCTGGGCGTTGCATATCAGATATTTACATTATGATTCATAACAGTAGCAAAATTACAGTTATAAAGCAGCAACGAAAATAATTTTGTGATTGGCTCTGTATCACGACAAACTATAACAAAGGGTTGCAGTGTTTGGAAGGCTGAGGACCACTGCCATAGAGCCTAGGGAATAGAGCATAGGGAATCTTGACTGAGCTGAAGAATCTAGAACATCTTGAAAGCCTGGGAACTCATGGATGGCATGAGTCTTAAAGAGAAACCGAAACCATGTGCTGTGTTCAGTCGGGCCCCAATTCCTGCTTCCTACCTTTCTCCTCCGTGTGTCTCTAGGCCCCCTCCGAGCCCTTCCGGAACCATCACTGCAGCCTACGGCCAGCCGCAGAACCACTCCATCCCTGTCTATGAGATGAAGTTCCCCGATCTGTGTGTGTACTGAATCGCAAGAGACTGAAGTCCTCAGAGGACACAGAGTGTGGGCGCACCACCCTCCTGCCCACTGTCACCCTGTGGAAATCTAGCTGGGACAGCCGAGAGGTAGTCACCTTGGACCGTGGCTCCTCCCAAGTTGAGCAAAAGGTGGAGCCTGTTGTCCTCTGTGGCCCTCCTGCCTCCTCCTCCTCGTCTTCCATGAGGAAGTTCCAGCCACTGCCCTCTGGGGCTAATAAGCACCTCACCTGTCTTCTCTTTTGTATCAGCCAGGGTCAGAGAATCATGAGGGTATCTCCGCTGAGAAGCAGAGGGGCCTGGGGAGCTTCCCTTGGGGATGTGTCTATGAGGGATTCTCAGCCACCCCCAAGGAAAGGAGCCTGGTCTAAGGAAGGCATAGGTGGCACTTGGGGAAACTGAGAAAAGCCCTCCCCCAATAAAGAAGTGACAGTGTGATTGCTCAAAAGTGATGTGTGCTCTCACCTCTTAAGCCTTGGGTGTCTTTTCCAGCCTCTTGTTTCTTCTCCAGTTGTCTGTGTTTCTTTTTCTACTGTTAATGAATGCTGAGCACTTACAGCAGGAGCTTGGGTTAGAGATGCTGGAGGCAGCAGGGATAGCAGAAGAGTAACAGGCTGAGGGTGGAGGGGGCAGGTTCTCCCAGGCTGGGCAGCATCGAAAAGCACAAATATGGCAAGTCTGTCTCCTGGCTGCTTAGCAGCTTCTCATTTTCTCTGTCCAGAGGACGCTTGTTGTAGATCTTCTCTGGTTCTCACTTGTGTGTCTTGGATGTTTCCTGGGGTGTTAAGTTCGGTCCCTGATGGCTTTGTCTCCACAGTCTCTGGATTGAGAGAAAGCTGAGCAAGCTAGCTGGTTCTGAAAAGGAGGAGAAAGCGCCCGAGCCCTGAGGCCTGTCCACACCACATCCCATGGAAGATGCTCTCAACAGAAGTTAGGAGTGGGAGGAGCAGTTGAGCAAGTGGTACTTTGGGATTCAGAGAAAGATTTAACAGCCAGGACTGAAAATGGTACTTTCCCTCTCTGGGCAAAGTCTTCGACACTGGGGACAACTGGCCTTGGGAGTGGCCTTGGCAGAGGTGATAGAAATTCCTGTAGCTTCCATCTTCGCTATAGGCCACCTGCCTGTGCCTATGTGACTCGTGTGTGCTGGGAGAAGCTGGCCCCAGGGACTGGGTGGGTGCCAAAAAGGCTGTCTTCTTTGACCTTTGTCCTTGTCAAACCCTTTCCTGATGCTCCTCTTGGTGTCTTCGTGCCTCCCAGGATGTCTAGCAGCCTCCCAGGCCTCCTCCGGTGGGAACACCCCATGGCCCAGGATAGTCCCTCTTTCCCTTTCAGACTTCAACAGGTTTTCTGAGTTCTTTTCCTCTCAGGCCCAATGTTGCTGCAGAGATTTTTGCCCCTTAGAAAGGGGGAGTAGCTGCAGGAACCCGGTCTAGAGTTTTAGTTGTAGGCGGTGTGGCATGGGGTCAGAAAGGAGCCATTTTTGCTAAGGAGGCCGTAGGCTTCCCAGGACACTCCGGATCACAGCCCCGCATGGTGGCAACCTGCTCACTGGGACAGGTGGAGCATCCAGAATTAGAAGGATGGGAGCACAGGCACTTCCCCGTTGCACACGTGGTAAATGTCACAGGTGGGTCTCTTTTGACCCTGTCTCCATAGTGTCCTCACTTGTGATGCAACTCTTTCCCATGGTCCCTGCACCGAGTTCTAGGCTCATGGCTCCAGCATGGCCTGCATGGTCCCAGGTGCCTGAGGATGACACGCACCGCTGCCAACCGCACAGCTTTGGAGCTATGTGGCTGTTGCTTAACCCGACTTTATAAGCATGGCCCGAGGATTCTCCTTGATGTCTCTTTACTAAGAAGGCTAGTTTAAAATAAGCATGAAGGCAAGTAACCTTTTAGAAACTAAGAAAATCTAAGCCTTGAGCTAAAAAAAAAGTCTTTCTTTACCTGCCCACATCTTTTATCCCATACTTGGCTTGGGTGAAAGTCCATCGGTTTCTTCATTGTTCCCACTTGACATTACTGACCACCCCTGAGGTGCCCTGAGCCTAGCTGTGGATTAGGAGAGCCACTTCTCTGGAGTCTTTTGAGAACCAGCATCAGAACCAGAGGTCTACAGACCCACCCAGATACTTTGGACCCTCACACCTTCCCTGGGAACAGAGAAGGAAAGGGACAGAGTTCCAGTTCTGCGGACTCACCCGGCTGCTCAGCAGGGACATGCTGCTTTTAGAGGGCTGGCCACTTGTGTGCCCTGTTCTTGGTAGGATTAATCTAGGCCTATGTTCAGTAGGATGTTGGGTTGCCTGTTGACAGGGGATGGAATCTGATCTTGGCCAAATACGTCTCGGAGTCAGAATGGTGATCACGGGGGAGTCTGACCCTCTATCACAGGGCCTGGGAGAGAGGCAACAGCACAGTGGCATGAGCCATGACAGGAGCCCAGGGCCCTTCCCAAGCCTCTGGTGTATGTTAGCACGGTCTCGTGCCTTGTTCTGTTCACCTTCCCTGTTGTAAATCAGAGTCCAAAGGAGCCAGCAAACTCATTAAGGCCAGCTGGTCCCCATCTTCCTACGGTCAAAGCACCCAAGGTTCGAGCTTCGTAGGCAAGGGCCAGGGCCAGAGGGTGGCATCCTGCTGACAGAATGTAACAGGCGTGAATGTGTCTGAAGCTTGGACATTAACTTGTTTGATCATAAAGAGTATAGAAAGTGGATTAACAGAAAATACCTGATCCAGAAGCAGCTACTGTTTTCCCTGTCCTGAGCCTGTTTCCTGTTTCCTTTTTACTTCGAAGCCTAGAACAGATGGTTCATGACTCCTTAATGGCATCATCAGAAAATCTAGAAATGTCCTTTGTCTTCCCCCGACCAACACACAAAGCAGGGGAACGTGGGCGTGGGACCAGTGACCCTGGTCAGAGCAGCCATGTCCTATATGCCGCCTGTGGTCCACAGGGTGCAATTCAGCTGGAGTAGCATTTGGAAAAACCTGAAGGCTCCTCCAGATTCCTTGGGGGTCCCTGGGTCATGGTGCCTTCCGGTTGCCCTTTTGCTGCCGTAGGCCTCCCGACCTGCTGCAGAGAATGCTGCTAAGAACTGAGCAGCTGGCTGTGTTTGGGTTTCTGAGGAAAAGTGGAGCCCTGAGCTGTGGGTCTAAATGTTGTGCTCAAAAGCAGACTCAGAGGTGGATGGGGGACAGATCAAGTAGGCTGTGTCTTCTTCCCTTGACCTCCTCTGGAAAGCAGAGTACACTAAGGCACAGATCCTGTTCTCTGGAATCTGGGGTTAAGGTTCAGGGAAAACAGTCTGGTTTCTATGACCCTATCATGCAGGCTGGGTCTAGATCTAAATACTACAGAAGGGGAACCGTGGGATGTCCTGTTCTTGGTCCTGTCTACCAGGGGAGTGATAAGGAGAAGCCACGAGTGGCAGGAAAGACTTGATGGCTCTGTTGGCTGCCCTTTGGCACCAGCCTGGCCCCTTCAGGGAGTGTAGAATCTCCTGGGACCAGCACTTGCCCTTCTGGAACTCTTCATGACTGGATTCTGGCACACGGAGTATAAAACTGTACGCTCATGCTGCACCCCATCCATCTCAATGTGTCTGAGTCCTTTTGGACCTTCATGACCTGGCTGAGTGTGTGTGCCTATGTCTGTGCATGTGTGTAATGTAGTTTGTAGTTGCCAGCCTTGTGTATATAATAGCTGACATATTTATATGTGAGTACAGAATTGGCATCTGTGGCAGTTTTCTGTATTTTAAACTTGTTGGATCAACTTAACTTTCCTTCCAGGTAGGGGGGTGTTGGAAGGCCTATTCCAAAGTCATTTTTTAGGACTATTAGTTGTGGTTTCCCAATGAGCCTTCATGATGCCCTTTTCAAATAAATGTTAATGTTGTCACCATATGGCTGTCTGATTGAATTCTTCAAAGGAAATAGCTTTTTTTTCCTTCAGATAAAAACAGAATCTGAAAGCATCAACAGTGTACCATTGGCATTTAGCCATCCCCGATAAGCCTTGCTTTACACCTGGTTCTAATGAGGGAGGGAAAGGGAGGATGTTACAGAGATGGAAACCTGAGGTGAGGATTCCCAGCAAGGGAGTATCTCTCAGGAGGGCCCGAGCCATTCTTCATTCTAGCTCCATTTCTCACGACTCCCATTAGGAAGAGCTTAATCAGTCAGCTTCCCCTGCACACCGGGACTTCCAGGGCTCATCATGTACCTGTGAGCTCCTGCCAAACATAAGGGCGGTGAACAGATACACAAAAACCAGGTTTTAATCAGTGATGGGCATGTGCACATCCGCCGTAAACATGGGGCTGCAAAACTCTGACCCCAGCATTGTGAAGGCACCAAAAGGCGACAGAGGCAACATACCACAAGCCTAAGGAGCTGGGAATTTCTCTTAGATGACAGGGACAAAACAGACACACAGCAAGTAACTCGCCATCCTGGTCAGACATCATGCCTTCCAGCAACAGAGGGAGCAGACCGCAGGAGCCCTGAAAATGAACAGGACCACTGGAGGAGAGGGTAACTAACCTAAGAGGCAGACTTCCACCTAGACTTGCATTGAAAAAAAAGGCAAGATTCTGGAGGTGGATGAGGATGGCATTGGGATAGGGTCCAGGCAGTGAAAGACCAACAGACATGAAGCAGGACCTTCATCCCAGAACATAAGCTAAAGGCTTGGTAAAAGAGTGAATGTGGTTGGCATGGGCTCTATATGCTTTACTCCAAGTTTGCAACTGATGGCAACTGTTTTGGCTGGTGGGCCAGGGACCATGGGACGAGCAAGGCATAAGCTCTTTTTAAATACATGTACTAATGTGAATAGTGTGCGTGGGCACTAAAACCCCTGGAGGCCCGTGGGTTAGCCCACGAGGATGGTGGAGATCTTCAAGGAGAGCTGGGAATGAAGGACTGAAGTTGGGCAACACAGGGAGAGAGCTGGGAAGATGCAGCAAGGCAGGAAACAAAAACAGCGCCTCCATCTCCATGGTGTGTACGGGAGAGGGTATATGTGAATGATCCAACTGGAACTGCTACCAACTCTCAACTCTCCCATTTTTTTTTTCCTGATAAAATAATGACATCTCCTTTTTCCCTTTAATCCTTGACAAGGCCAGAGCCCTTATGCCAAGAATGAAGGGACAGATAACTAAATCCTGGGGGGGTTCGGGGACTTGCCTGAAGTCGCAAATAAGGACTCAACATAGCAGGGAATGGCCCCGGTGCTTGAGTGACATCCTAGACTTTCTGGGTGAGGAGTAGGCCTCAGTAGTGCTACCTGGCTTTGAGTCCCTAAGGCCACTCAATCTTTGGGCCAGGTTCACAGCTAAGCAGCCATTCTGCAAGTGTTGGACAGAGAACCAACCTGAGCCATCCAAGCGATCTGGTCCCCCATCAAGAGCTGGAGCAAGGGAGTGGAGAAATGTTTTCTTGACACTCTACTATCTGTTCACACGATAGTGTAATAGGATGGCTGTGTGCTTTGACTTTATTCACTCAATCTACATTGAAGATCAGAGCCGGCTGTGAAATCTGAAAGGTTTTATTTCCTAAGTACAGGTAGCTCTAAGAGGCTCGAGGTCAGCAGCGAGTAGCTCACCCATGCAGGGAGGGGGCCGGAGTGCGAAGACCCCTGCACCCTCACTGGCCCTTCTTGTGCGCGTTCTTGATGATGGCGTTCTTGAAGAGCGTCACCAGGGGTGTCTGGCTCTTCTCGGAGGTCATGAAGCCTCCGTAGCGCTTGTCCTTGGACGGGCTGCCCCAGCGGAAGTGCTCCACCCGATAGGGCCCGCCGTCCTTCTCGGCATTGGGCTCCAGGACGTGCTCCAAGCCGTCGGGCCGCTCACCTACCAGCTCCCTCTTGAACTCCAGGGGAAAGGCCTCTGCGGACTCGTTCTCGGCGACGCTGGGGTACACCTTCACCGGGCGCCTCTTCTTGCCCACGGGCTTGCCCCAGCGGAAGTGCTCCATAGAGTAGGAGCGCTTGCCCTCACTCAGGCCCGGCTCAGGGCGGCCATCTAAACCCGCCTCCTCCTCCTCCTCCGCACGCCTCTGCGCCGCGCCACCCGTGGCACCGCTGCTGTTCCTCGGGCCGAAGCGATCCCAGCGGAAGTGACCCATGACGTACTTCCGGGGGTTCTCGGTCAGCGGCTGTTCATCCCCGTTGCCTGGAAACACGGGGGTCTCCGCGGAGAGGTCAAGTCGGCAGGCGCGGATGCAAGCCTGTGGGAGAGCCCGACGCGTGAGCCAATCCAGTCCCTGCGGCCACCAGCCCTGCGCCCTAGTCCCGGTGCCACTTAGGGCCTCGAGGCCATCTCGCCCCTGAGGACCCACCCACATGCTGCACCACGCTGCTCTTGACCGTGCATGATTCTGCCTGGACGGCAGCAAGCGTCCCAAACTACTCCTTGCTTACTTCTCTTTCTTACTAACAAGGTCTTGCTATCATGTGCACCAGAAAGCGATGCTGTCAACGACAGCAAAGTGTGGCTCCGTTTAAGTCCAGGAAGGACATGGATCTGGAATTTGGGGAAGAATCTTTCCTGCTAATAGGTGCCTGGCTTCTGGGGGCCTGCCTGAATTTTCAACAATGCTTCAGTCTCACCCCAGTAATCTACAAAAGTTTCATGCCTACTTCAGCCCGGTACCCTAGATCCCTTATCTCAAAAACTTCCCTGCACCCACTAGGTCCTTTAATCTGGGCATTGATCTTATATGGTCTCAATCAGAGTTTTGAGACAAGTTGGTTCATTTCCCCTCTTCCTCATTCTAACTGGGAGGCCAGCGATATATCCACCGCGACTGCTGTGCTGGTGCCTCTGTACTCTGGTCCTGGAAGATTCACGGGGGGGGGGGGGGGGGGGGGGGT
>NW_026585644.1:32783878-32864874 GCF_907164565.1 Psammomys obesus
ACCTTTTTTTTTTTTTTTTTTTTTTTTTTTACGATTCTTGGAAAGTGCTGAGGAGGAAACAGAAGGATCCCACCCACTCTTTTCAGTTGAGGGTTTTCTACACCAGAGTGTCAGAATTATAATGATCCAGAATGTTAGCAGTGGATGATAAAAGCGATGTAATTTAAGCACCCATCCCCCAGGACAGATAATGAAAGAGGGGCCTTAGAAAGAGAAGAAGATCTGGTTAAGGTTCCCCACCTCATTGATGTCAGAGGCAGGGACAGAAATCGTGGACCCTGACCTTGTTTACTGCTCTCCTACCCCACCCCCACTTTTTTTTTTTTTTTTTTTCTGGTAAGATCTCAGGAGAGGCTATGTGGTGTGTGTCTCAAACCAAGTCTTGGATTTTTTTCTGAACTGGATCGCCCAGGGTTCCTTGGGCCCTCTGAGTAAAGTTCACTGTACATGAGCTTTGCTCTTATGTCTTGAGAAGATCCCTCCCATCACCTAGCCTCAACTGTCCATTGATAAAACAAAGAGGATGTAGTGACAGACGCTAACCGGCACCCAGCACTTGTGTGCATACATGTGCGCGCACACGCATCTCCTGTGGTGACCTGGAAGGGGGCTCAGCCTGTCCCCGAGGGCTTTCACATGCTTCTTCAGGAAAGACTGGAAAGGGAGTTGGCAGGAATCCTGCCTTCTAGAAGCAGCATGAGGTATTTGGCACTAGTTAAAAAAAAAAAAAAAAGCACTTTGTCCTTTCCTTCTCCCTCTGGAGATGTTGTGTGGAAATACCTAGCCGGTAGCTGGCTTTATAGCTGAGAGAAAAATAAAGAGGGAAAAATATGAAGTGAAATTATAGGTTTTCACTATTTAAAGAGGGGCTAATTTGGAAGCTAAAGGGTTGAAATATAGGGTCAACTAAGGGAGCAATCCTGGTTAATATGACACTGTCTAAGCTGAATATATGGTGAGGGGTCATCACAGAAGACGGAGTGGGGAGTGAGAATAATTGAGCAGAAATTATGGACTGGACCCTTTTCTCTGAAACCACCTCCTCCTCACCCTTGCCTACTCCCAACCTTATGGGGAAAGCGATATTGCTGCTCTGGCTCACCCCAGTCAATGGTGATGAACTGCCCTGTCCCTGCACCCCTCTTCCTTTTGACTCGTCCAAACCCCAGTGCCATCTCCTAGCAAAACCAAGGCGGTGTCCGTGGCCCACATACCAGCAGGTTGCTCTCCGTGGTGAGGTCCTGACACTGGCTGCTCTCCAGGCACCAGCCCCAAACTTCTATGGAGGCCTGAAGCAAGAAGGCCAGCAGCAGGGCCCCTGTTCGACTGTAGCAGGATCTCGGCATCTTCCAGGTGGCAGGCCGAGGCTCTGCAGAGGCAAACGAGATCGGTGGGACTCCTGCAAGGAGAAGAACAATGTTGGCTAGTCATCAGGAAGAACTCCAAGCCAACACTAACAGCTCCCACTTGTGCAGCCCAGGGCTTTCTGAGGACAAGAGCAGCGCTAAGGTGGAAGATGTGTATGGATGTCATGGGAGGGATACGGGGAGGAGAATTCAACACAGCTATGGACAGTTTCTCCCTCTATTCCCTGTTAAAACGAGACCCTTAAAGAAATTAGAGACGAGGCTATTTGGGATATCACTTGGTCTAACCCCTCATTTGGGAGGTGGGAAAGCTGAAGCCCCAAAAAGATAATTTCTTTCACGTTCATAAAGAGATAAAGGTATGTTTTTCCTGCATTCCCAGAGAGCATTAGCATTCTACGTTCACTGCCTGGATGAAGCTACAGTTTAACACTCCATATGCAGCGGGTGGCAGGAACTAAAACAAGACAAAGGATTAGGAAATTCCTGCTTCAGTTCCATTCACCTAAAGTTTGATTATTTCTCAAAAATGTTAGGTTTGAATATAGGCAAACAAAACCAGTCCCCTTAGCCAAGATCTTAGGCAATCAGTCTGACTTCCTGTACACAGACCGCCTGGTGACTGCCATTTCCCAGACCCTTTGGAAGATTTCTTTTTAAAGCAGGTTCCACTTCCCTTAAAACTCTCCTGGTTTCTAAACATACACGCCACACGTCATAAGTCTTGTCTGAAATACGTGAACTTGAAAGTGGCAATACTGAAGACAGAGGGAAGGCTGGAGGCTGAAAAGGAAGCTGCCTCTGCCGTGAAGAGCCGCTGAAGATGCCCTTGGAGGATGCAGGGTACCCTCGGGCAGATGTGGAGGTCAAGAGACCAGCAGATACTCACGGCGCCTTGGTCCCCTGGTGCCCAGCTCATCCCTGGCACTGCTAGTTCTTACACCTTTCCACCTGTTTCCCCCTCATCCAAGGACCCCTAAAGCCACCCCAGTGTGTAAACCAGTTCCCCACCAACTCTACACTTATCGTGGATTTCAGATTACCGGCTGTTAGGAAGATGTTTAATTAGAAAAGTCAGTTCATAGTAATGTGAATAGCCAGGCAGTGGTGGTGCAAGCCTTTAATCCCAGCACTTAGGAAGCAGAGGCAGAACCCCTGAGTTCCAGGCCAGCCTGGTCTACAGAGCAAGTACCAGGACAGTTAGGGTTACACAGAGAACCCCTGTCCTGAAAAACTAAAAAATAAATTTTAAAAATTAAAAAATATGTGAGTGACTTAAATGTCTCTCACGCCTAGTGAACACTTGCATTTAAAAATGAATGTGGCAGAAAACAAATCATTTGGAGAGACGTGAGCCAAGCCTTTGTTTTTGAAAGGGGGGGGGGTTGGGAGTGAAAGTCTCCCTTCAAAATTTTCTTCCCAGTATCCGCTCCATCCGTGTGCCATTCTTTAGGAGCTGGTTGTCCTATACACATTGGGTCTTTTTTCTTTTTTTGTTTTTGTTTCCAGAACAACCATTAGTAGGTGCTGGCAGTCACTGAGCTGTGCACCCCAGCCCAGGAGGTGCTAAGGTTCAGACAGGCAGCCGATTAGCTCAAAATGCTGAAATCACAAATGCCCTCTCCTCCAGGATGCTACAGGAAGGCAGAAAAAATGGTAAGCAGCATAAAAACATATTCGTAATATAAAATAAGATCATACGAGTCTGATAGTCCTGTCAACTACGTGTTTGTTGTCCTCAAAGTCGGATGACCAAGGAATGAGGTTTATCTTTGAGGGAGCCACAGCCGAGATTTTCAGGCCTTCAGAGGTGTGCTCTCTCCTCCTAGTCCACCTGCTGAGATTCTCATCCCTCCCCACTCCCAAATCTCCCAATTTTTCTTACATGTATTTTCCCCCTTTTCTCACAATGAAGCAAAATGTCTTATTTGTATCATTTTTTTTAAGTAGTGGGAAATGTCAAGTGCTGTGCTTTTCATAGGAGAGAATATGATTCCAGTCATTAAAACCTCAGGAACATAGAAGGTTTACTCATTTTGACAGAACTACACTTATTAGGGACCCCATATGCCAGGAAATTCTCCCAGTAGAACCTTATATTTACTGCTCTCCACGTGACACCGATGTAGCGGTCTGTAAAGCACAGAGGCAGAGGTGTGTCTACGTCTACGTACAAGTCACTAATCTGCCCCTACTTCACGCATTAACAAAACAAACTGACTTTCCCTTTACTTGACTCCTTCCAGCCATTCTGTGAAAACGTCTCCTGATTTGTACACGGAGAATCTGGGGGATCTGTCTCTCCTTCGTTTGAGATGTCCTTTGCCTGAGCATGGGTCCTTACAAATTGGGTGCACTGCCCCCACAGCCCTTTTAAAGGCTTCCGAAACTAGACAGGGTGGTTCAGAACCTTGGACAGTTCCCTCCCCACGCCCTGTTTTTAATCTGGGCTGGGTCTTGCAAAAAGCCTACTATCCTGTCCCGTAACTCACGTAATTACCGCAATGCAACCACCTCGGGTCCGCTAAGATGCACCGGGAAACGAGGATTGGAGGTCTGCAGCAACCGCAGAAGAACTCCACTATCAGGAGTTTATTATGACTCGGCCTTCTCTCCCGCTGCCTTTCCAACGTGTATTTATATTCATTATATACGGTCTCTTGTCTTTAAAAAAAGATACACAAATCCAGACAATCGGGATCTCTCCCAAGGTCTCCCCAGGGGCTGGTCGGAGTCTAAGGCGATCCTAAGCCTCCCAATGCTTCATTCCTCCGTGCAGACCCTGGGGCCACCCTCTTCCCCGACGGCGGCGGCGATCTTTGGAATCGCCAAACCACCTGCTTGCTCTCCGGAGCGCCGCAGCCTGTCAACCCGCTCAGCTCTCTCCCGTCTCACAAAGTTTGCGGAGAGCTCCGGGCCGCGACAAGCCAGAGTCTGCATTGCAGCCTGCGGAGCATCCCCAGGCCCGGGGACAGAACATCAGTGTAGGGAAGCTGTCCCGAGCTGCTGCGCCCTTACCTGTCGCGGAAATGCCGCTCTCAGAAGTTCGGTGGCCTTGCTTGGTCACTGCTCTTAACCTCTTTTCTCCTCCTTCGGCGCCCGTTTGGTCCCTGGCGCTCTCCTCCCTCCTTTTATACTTGCAGGGCTGGGTGGGTGAGCGTTGGACGTGACCTTCCTGGCAGCGCTTCTGCCGCGCAACAAGCGAATCCCGGGCCACGCGAAGGGGGGCGGCGGGCCGCGGGAGGGGGGCTTCCCGGTCGGGGCTGAGCGCAGGGCAGATGTGCCTGGAAAGCGTGGAGGCTGGCATTAACACAGGCCCGCTGAAGCGCGCACCTGGCGCCGGTGGTCAGGAAGAACTTAATTAAGGATGGCGTTGACTCTCCGCTTAGGCCTGGGCAGAGGCTTAGCACCCCGGTGTGAGGCAGACCTAGATCTGAGATCGTGCAGGTCGGGGTGGCGTTACCTGTGTGCGTCCATCTGCCTTCCTGGCATTTGGAGGTAAACATCACTGATCAAGAGCAGGCCTGTTATGCCTCAGATTTCCCCAGCGTTGGGAAAGTGGGATGCCTTGTGAGGTCAAAACCTCTGTTCCGTTTTGAGAAGGGAGACAACAGAGGCTGTTGGGAGTCGCGCGGCAGCCCGGGGCAGGCTTCCCTTGGAGTTGGAGGTGAGTTGCGAGTGAGTTGTGTAACCTGCCTCCATCCCCAGCGCCTAGCCAGAACTCCAGACTCCAAGGAAAAGGTCCTGCCAGCCTCAGACTCTTAACCAGGAGTGCAGTGCTCTGGGGGAGGGCAACGGAGCTGGCAGAATGGCCTTCACCATGTGTGTGGCCAGGCCCGGGCATTCTGGCTTCGCTGGAAGCTCACAGGCCAGGCTAGGAGAAAGGGCAGACCTGCAGTGCAGGCATCTACCTGAGCCTAACTTGTGAGAAGTGTGGTTGGCCACGGGGAGTAGGACTGGGTCAGACCAGTCAGCCTGTTTAATCTACCAATGGAAGGAACGTCATTCCCCAGTTAGATGTCGGTTTTGTTTTTTTGTTTGTTTGCTTGTTTGTTTGTTTTGTTCTGGGACTCGAGGACTCCCTCGAGAGTTCAGCTTTTCTGATTGGCCACATCCACTTTGCATCCAAAAAATCTCTTCCTTTTGTGCCACAGGAGAACACCAAGCTCTCCCTAACAGCAAGCAAAGTGTGTGCCACTTGTCTTTGGACCCTTCCAGAGGTATTACCATCTTGTATTCTGCACCTCACCTACCCCCAACATTAATACTCCCTGAGTGCCATTTTCTGCCTCCACTTCCCCAAGTGTTCCTCTCAAGCCAAGCACCCTTCAAGCTCTAGCTCTCCATCATCCCCGGTTCTTATTAAGCCCCTCTTGGCTATTATTTCTTCCAGAAGCCTGAGATATGCTCTCTGTTCTTCAGGGAGTCCCAGTCCTGTCTCATCTGTATACGGAGCTTACGCTTGAGCTAGTTCATCTCTGTCTTCTGTTGTCCCACCAGCTCCGCCCTCACCAGGCTTCTCAGCTCCTTTTAATCGGGTGATGATTGTTGTCTTGTTTTCCTTTGCTCTATTGTAAATTTGGGACGCTGGTGCTGGCAGCATCAAAGTCAACCCGGGGTGATGGGTTGGCCCATCATGTGGGTTCCTGCTTATATATAGAAGAACTTGGCCAGTGTGAACTGAAAAGTTGTTGAACCACATTAGGAGACACTGGTTGGGTTATAGGATGTTAAAAAATAAAAATAAAAAAGTAAAAAAAGCAGGAGAAAAGGGTGGCTGGATCTAAGGCCAAGAAGGAAAGCCAGGGCCTAGAGAGATAGCTCAGTGGTTAAGTGCACTGGCTGTTCTTCCAGAGGACCAGGGTTCAATTCTCAACATGCACATAGCAGCTCACACCTGTTTGTAAACTCCAGCTCCAGGGGAGTCAACACTTACATACATACATACATACATACATACATACATACATACATACATACGTACATGCAGGTAAAACACCAAATCACATAAAATAAAAATAAACAATAAATATTTTAAAAAGAAAGAAAAGAAAACCAGCGCAGAACCAGAGTCAAGAGGCCACAGGGGCATTGTCACCACACAGCCATTGAACATGCAGGTCACTGGGAAAGTCACCATTGTCTTTGCATGTTAGTATCAATAGTTCCTCTTTGACAGCCTGGAGCAGGTGCCTCTGGAGGCCTCAGACAATACAGTTTTGCTCTCTTAGTCGAATACTGCAGTCAATTCTTAACACATTATTAATTGCTTTCCCAATGTTGAACATACTGTGCTTTCAAATAAGTCCAATTTAACGATGGTGAGAGCCTCTTATATGGCTAGCATTTTAATTAAGCCTTTTACATCTACTTTCACGAGAGTGAACTCTAATTTTCCTTTTTTAAGTTCTTGTCAGATTTTGGTATCAAAATTGCACTGTCCTCACAAGACAAATTAAAATCTCTTCTTTCTGTTTTAACTCATCCAAGGACAGTGCTATGATGTCTTCCTTGAAGGTTGAAAGTGATATATATATGATGCCTTTCAGGCTTTTAAGATGTCTATTCTGTCTGCTGAACAGCTTTTTTTTTGGGGGGGGGTGTTGAGACAGGACTTCTCTTCGTACGTAGCCTTGGCTGTCCTGGAACTCACGCTGTAGAGCAGGCTGGCCTTGGACTCACGAGATCTGCCTGCCTTTGCCTCCCAAGTGCTGGGATTAAAGGCATGTGTCATCACCACCTGGCTTCCTGAACAGCTTTAATTACAAATTCGATTGCTTAATAAGCACTATTCCCATTGTCTATGTCTTCTTGTGAGAAGATGTGTAGGTAACTTTAGTAAGATGTGGTTTTTCAGATATTTATGCTCCTCACATACATTCCTTAAGTTTTTGGCTTAAAAATAGCATATTATAGCTTCTTTTTCTGTTCTGTTTGTTTGGGGGTCTTTTGGGTTTCATGGTGCAGGGGTTTGAGCCTAGGCCATCACACAGGCAAGGTAATCACTGAACTACATCTCTAGTCTAATTACAGCTTCTGATCATGTTCTTAGCATCTGTAGATATCTGTTCCTGGTACTGGTAATTTATATATCTTTAGGAGTTTATCAATTTTATAAGTTTTTACGATAGTCATCTTTGGTGTTGTATGAGTGTTGTTCAGAGCATTTTTGAAATGTCTACTCTGATTACCACCTTCTACTTTCTACATGTTTAGTTGGCTATCCTTTTTCTGCTCAAGTTGGACACTAAGCAGTTGATTGCATGTACATCAGTGACATTCAACCCCTATTGGCTTTTTGCAAGTGTACATATGACCATAAAGATCTTTCTAAGAATGGTTTTTACCGCATCTTGCAATTCTTAGTCTGTCTTTTTTTAATTACCATTTAGTTCAAAAATCTTACTTTTAGCTGGGCAGCGGTGGCACATGCCATTTATCCCAGAACACTCAGAAAATAGAGGCAAGAAGTAGAGCAGGCCAGCCTGGTCTACAGAGTTGAGTTCCAGGACAGCCAGGGCTACACAGAGACACCCTGCCTCCGATTATATATCTTATTTCTATCTTTGACCTATGGATTGTTGAGAAATGTTCTGGTTCTCTTCCAAGCCTTGGGAATTTTCTAGTGATGTTTTGAAACTGGTTTTTAGCTTACTTTCCCTATAGTCAGCATGCTCAGTTCCATTTCAGTCTTGAGCAAATGTTCATGGCTTAATGGGTGAGCATATGGTCCATTTTGGACAGCGTTTCATGTATGTTTCTAAAAGAATACATCCCGCGGTTGCTCAGCTATTCTACACTCTGTTATCTGGATCTGTTCCGGTTATTTGACATCCTATTAGTGAGAGAAGAGTGCTCCTTACTTGTCTCCTTCTTATGGATTTATCAGTTCTTCCCTTTGGTCCTAGCATAAAAACAAAACAATTCTTTCTAGAAATCTAATGGTGAATGGAAGTGAGGTAAGGGATTGGGGGTAATGCAGGATCAAGGATAATGACGTCTCAGCATCTAGGAAGCTGAGTCAGGGGAATCAAGAGTTCCAGGACAGCCTTGGCATATATATAAGACCCTTCCTCAAAATATAACAGAGTTTAGAATATCTCTACTGATGGGGAAAATCCAGGAAAGGGGAACGTTGTTGTTGCTAATGAGAAAAACACTACTCTAAGTCTTTTGTTTGGTTGTGTTTTGTTTTGCTTTGCTTTTTGAGACAGGGTTTCTCTGTGTAGCCTTGGCTGTCCTGGCACTTACTTTGTAGACCTGGCTGGCCTCGAACTCACAGAAGTCCACCTGCCTCAGCCTCCCGAGTGCTGGGATTAAAGACGTATGCCACCACACCTGGCCAAGCATTCTAAGTCTTAAGCCAACAAGAGATAGAAACCAGAAAATGAAGTTATTCTTGAACACAGTTGGAATGGGGTGGGAGGCTTCTGCTATAGCAGATGTAAGGGAAAAGAGGAGGATATATAAGATTCATATAGGCTGGTAAGGGGAGGATGAATGGGTTTTCTTTATATCAAGTCTTTAAACTTCTGACCCAGCATTTCCTGAGACACGTCCCAAGAAAACTATGTAGCAATTACACTACATTTTCTTCAAGACTTCAGATATCAATTATAGCAATAATAAAATAAAATAAATGCTAAAATATAGTTATAAGAATTATAGTGAAGTCTCCAGGCAGTGGTGGCTCATGTCTTTAATCTCAGCATTCTGGAGGCAGAGGCAGGCAGATCTCTGTGAGTTCTGAGGTCAGCCTAATCTACAGAGCAAGTTTTAGAACAGCCAGGTCTACACAGAGAAACCTTGTCTCAAAACAAAACAAAAAGTATAGTGACACCATCCAGTGGAATAGTCTGTGGCTATTTAAAATAGCAACAAGAGTTGGAAAGATGGCTTTCCAGATGACAGCATGTACTGTTCTTACAGGGACCCACTTCAGGCAGCACCCATGTCAGGTCTACAACTCCAGCTCCAAGGTATCCAATACTTCTGGCCTTCCTAGACACCTGTACTCATATGCACATGCACAGAGCTACACAAACACGTACATACAATTTAAAAAATATAGGAAGAAATCCTCTTAAAAAATAATGTGGTGCCAGGCACATCTGTAATCCCAGCACTCAGGGAGGCAGAGGCAGGCAGATCTCCGTGAGTTCCAGGCCAGGCCGGTCTACAAAGCAAGTCCAGGACAGCCAAGGTTACACAGAGAAACCCTGCCTTGAAAAACCAGATAGATAGACAGACAGATAGATAGATAGATAGATAGATAGATAGATAGATAGATAGATAGATAGATGATAGGTGGATAATGTGGCTATTTACTCCTCAACATAAATGATCACTGTAATCTAGATGAAGGTGTGGGTAGAAGCAGAAACAAAGATGGAAATGTACCAACATGTCAGCGTGTCGGCCATGGTTGCTCTGGTTTCTAGGTGAGTCACAGCCTAGCCTGATGCTAAACGCTTTGCAGCAACAACGTTTCATTTGCTCGGGTGTCTGCTCTCTGAGTAGAGTGTAGCAGCACCATCAGGTCTCTCCTGCACTCTGGGCAGCCTGGAGCCTGAGGCCTATAGCTCCTGAAGCTATTTATTCACAGCTATGGAAGCTCAAATCATTGGGGAAGGGAGTGTTAGGGCTCCTGAGGGTCCCCTCTTTCCATCTCTATGGAACTTTGGCAGGGGGTTCTCAGATCTAGGCCCAGGCCTCCTGAGCATGGGTCTGAGAGAGAGCCAGGTGGAGGTCATGACTACCTTTTATGAGCTAGCCTTGGGAGTTGCACAGGTGGAAGCCATGTTGCATTTTATGAGCTAGCCTTGGGAACTAGATAGGTGGAGGCCATGTTGCCTTTTATGAGCCAGCCTTGGGAACTAGACAGGTGGAGGTAATGTTGCTTTTAATAAGCTAGCCTTGGGAATTGCACAGGTGGAGGCCATGTTCCTTTTATAATTTAGCCTTGGGAGTTCAAGGTAACACTTCTTTCCCTTTATTGGTTGAAGCTGTCACATATCCCACATAGCTATAAGGGAAAGAAAACAGACCCCAGCTTTCTAGGAAGGCACACTGGCATCACATCAAAAGAATAAGTGTTTGACTGGCATGGTGTTGCATGCCTTTAACGCCAGCATTAGCGAGACAGAGACAGGGGGATCTCCCAGTCTGAAGCCAACCTGATCTACAGTCTTGCTGCCTAAGGTGTTTCGGGGTTCACAAGGTTCTTTGCCAGTTTGTTGGCTCCACTGCTGCCTGTCATGTGTTATAACTCAAGTGCTCAGAGCAGGGCCTGGAACCAAGTGGAAAGCTCTGTCCTCAATGCCATGAGAGTACTGGCAGAGGGCAGAGGGTAGAAGGAAGAAAGGAGAGATGGAGGGAAGGCAGAGGGAGAGAAGTCCTAGAGGGGCTTCTGACTGAGTCTCATGACTCCTGCCTGGTAAAGGTTCCTGGCAGTTCTACACCTGGCTGCGGTCATGCCAGGTGGCTGTGGGCACAGGGCTGAGGGCTGCTCTCGTCATCCCAGCTTTTCACCTGTGCGGGCTTAATTGGAAAAGAGATGTCACTGAGGTGTGAGAATGTTGCAAAGGCAGGTGCGGAGATGACCTCCTTGTGGGAGGAAAGGGTGAGGGGGGACCAGGAGGAGGACCAGATGACAGAGAGCCCAACACCAGACACATGAAGATGGCCTGACTCTCAGCCTCCAGTGGAGCCTGAGCACTAGGGGTCATCTCCCTGGGAGAAAAGCCATGGGGGGTTGACACTGCCATGCAGCTGTGTTGGGAGACTGGGCTGTAGCCAGCACCAGTTTGAGTCCTGGGGGTGGGCGCAAGGGAGCCCAGTTCAGCCCTGACACCTGGTCTCTGTGGAAAAGCCAGAGTAGCTGCCCTGAGGCAGAAGCACACTGTGACCTCCCAGGGGCTCCTGACAGAAAAAAGACCTTCCCAAATGCTGGACTGGTGCTACTGTTGGCAAGGACACAGCGAGTTGCAAATTCTTGGCTATTTGTGAGAGGAGAAAGACGAGAACGAGAGTCAAGGAGAGCCTTTCACCTTAGCCTGATAATATCCTTTCTATGCTGCCTTTGGGGACCAGGAAGCCTGGAGCAGAAGGTGGACTTTTTTCCTACTCCTGGTCCATCTGGGAATTACCACCCTCTGCCCCCTGAACCACACCCAGGCCCTACTTTTCTTGCAGTCATTTGCAAGGATCTGTCTCAAATGAAGCTATCAGAGTCGTTCACAAAGAGCCCTCTTCCCTTACAGTGATGGGTGCAGAAAGGAGCCATGCTGGTCCAAGCCAGATCCAGAAGGCCTCCTTACATTTCTGCAGAGCTGCTTGGAGGACAGATAAGCCAAAGGTAGTGGGGGAGTCACAAACATAGAACCTGGGTGGGGGGTGGGGCAGTCAGTCAGAAGTGGAAGCCAAGGCAGGAACTGAAGGTTCTGAATTTGCTGTTAGAATACTGGGTGGCAGGCTGTACCACTCTGAGATGTGGGGAAGACTTGGGGGTGAATGGTTTGAAGAAGGAAATCAGAGCTCTGTGACCAGGAGTAGTTACTTAACCTCTCTGAGCCTCTCAGAGGCCCACATCACAGGGCTGGCAAGGGCTCAAGCAGATTGGAAAAATTCCAATTGCTGTTATGATTATTAGTGCCCAGCCAGGCTCGGGGGTGCACAGCTACGTACGCCTGTGCGCCCAGCTCTCAGGGAGGCAGAGGCAGGAGGATCTCTGTGAGTTCAAGTCCAGCCTGGTCTACAAATCGAGTACAGGACAGCCAAGGCTACACGGGAAACCCCTCTCTGGAAAAACAAATAAATAAACAAATAAAGTAAGACTGTCAGTTCATGCCTCTAATTCCAGCACTAGGGAAGCAGAGGCAGGTGACTCTCTAAGTTCTACATTTCAAGTTCTAGTGGGGGCGGGAGAAGGAAAGAAGAAAAGATTATCAGTGCAAACACTGGGTTGTCATCCCATCACCCACGAGGCCGAGACAGGGGCCTCTCAAGGTTGAGGTCAGTGAAAGGGAATGGTGACTCCTCTGAGGGTAGCCTGGTAGATTCGGGAAAGAAGTGAGGTTCTGAGCTCCATAGGTGGGCTCCTAAGCCAAGAGCATGCTGAAGGAGAGGGCCCCTGGTACCCCAAATGGTCCAGGGAAAGGGGAGGTTCCACTGCCCCTCATCCCTGCCAAAGTCCCAGGGGAGGCAATTTCTCAGGCTGTTTTCACCCAGCTACAGCTGGGCCCCTTTATGGCATTCAGTGCGACCCCAAGGGCAAAGAGCAATCAATTTGTATGGAGAAGGGGAATGAAAGAGATTTCAATTGACCTCTGAATGGAGTTTTAATTTGCTTTATTACAGCCAATGGGCCCTGGTGAAGAGCCCCTTGAGACGGCTTTCATCCACTAATGCATGTATTAACACAGTAGCACCACAGACTACAAGGACTCCACGCCCCACAGCGCAGAAGGGTCCAGGCCAGAGGCCCAAAGCCAGGGCACGGCCTCTCCCTGGAATTGGCTTTCAGTCCCCCAGGCCCAAGTAAAGTCAGAGGGGGAAGTAGAAGCGTGGAAGCGGTGGGGACAAGGTAACCTCCCTCGACCTTGTTGTGCCCCACCCCCATCCAAACAAACAGGGTTCCATGGCCCTTGGTCCCCTTCAGGCAAGCTGTTCTGTGGATTAAATTCAGCTCTAAAATGCAACTCTGAAGAAATGATAGAAGCTGAATGTGGTGGCACACGCCTGCCAGTAATTCCAGCACTTGGGAGGCTCAGGGTGGGAGGATTGATGTGAGTTCAAGGCCAACCCAGGCTACAGAGCAGGACCTTACAGAAAGAAAAGAAGTGCTGTGGGAGAGGAGGAAGAGGGGGGAGAAGGGAAAAAAGAGGGGACTGGGAATGTAGCCCAGTACACACAGAGCCCTGGGTTCAGTCCTCAGCACTGCATAAAGCGAGGTGAGGTGGTGCACACCTGAAACTCTATTGCTCTTGAAATGGGGTGAGGAGGATCAAAGAGTTCAAGGTCATCTTCAGCTACATAGTGAATTCAAGGTTAGCTTGGCCTACATGAGATGGAAGGAAGGAAGGAAGGAAGGAAGGAGGGAGGGAGGGAGGGAGGGAGGGAGGGAGGGAAGAAAGGCAGGCAAAATGTGACACTGGACACAGCAGAACTCTCTGAGCTCTGAGCCAAGGGGATAGACACTAGTCTATCTGGTCTCCTTTGTATCTAGTCAAGCCTCCTCATAGGGGCTGGCCAACCCTCTTTCTGCCCGCTCCTAATCGTAGAGAAAGCTAGGGCTAGGAGGCAAGGCAGATCTCTTGCCAAGTACCGGAACTGCTGGCGAAAGCACCTTGCGCATGGCCAGCCAGCCAGTACCCATTCCATCACGAGGGCGTGACGCGACGCAGACTTCGGTGACGCAAGGTCCCGCGTTAGAACATCCGGCTCGTGTTCCCTGGCTCCAGGCGTAGGCGTGTTCCGCCGCAGCCTCTTGTGCTCTTTCCCAAGCTTGCCTTAGCCCAAACTCTCTTTTCAAACTGAGGGTTTGTTTCTGGGCAGTCAGAACGGACTTCCTGGAGGTGCGGTCTTTACTGAAGATGTCCTGGACGTTACTCTTCACACCAGGCTCTAGGGGATGACGTCCCTGCAGCCACTTACTCCATTCTGAGCTCGGGTGCCAGCAGTCACTAGCCTGACTCAGCGATGAGCACATCGGCCCCATTGTGGGGCCCTCAGACCTGACTGCTGCCCTTCCTCAGGAATGCACAGTTCTCGAGCAGGGCCCGAGGAAAGGAGAGCCCTGCGGTGGCCAGGAAGGACACTGTTAATGCACATCCATTAGCGCAGTGCATCACGGGAAGATGCATTCAAAGCACAGCCGTGCCCACCTGCTGCTGTCCCCACAATAGGGCTTGAAGTGGCCTTTTTACAGGCTCTCAGCTCAGTCCCTGCCGCTGTACCCTGCTGGCTGATGTCCTCTGCTATTTTCATGCCTGCTGTTCAAAGGAACGGCAGCCTGGACTTCAAATCAAGCAGCCCAACTCCGGTTCAGAGCCTCCGTCCTGCTGTCCTGGGTGAACGGCACCAGGTCCCAGCAGAGGCAGCTCAGGGTGACCTGCTTCACAGCAGAACCAAGAGCCCATTACTCCATGTGTGTATCAAAACCCTGTTGCGAACTGAAAGCAAGCCTCTAAGCCAGCCCCTGGGCAGCCCTTCTCTGTCCTACAGCAAACCCCTTACTTGAAAAGAACAACAACAAAAAGACCTTTTGACTGCACAGTCAGGTTTGGCTTATTTTTGTTTGTTTGTTTTTCAAAGTAAATCAGTCATATGCCTTTATGTTATAAATCCGCCCGCTGAATTGCTCCTTTCATTATAGGTAGGGTGCATTTCATGCCAAGATAGTCAATAAGGATGGGCATAGGTCAGATGCCGGTAGTCCCAGGACTTGGACAGCTGAGGCAGGAAGATTGCCGCTACACGGAGGCCAGCCTTTGCTTCCTGGTGAGCTCCAGATCAGCCTGCACTGTGTAATGTGACAGTATTTCAGAAACAAAGTCAGACAGGCCCGGTGGCCCAGGCCTTTGATCTTAGCACTCAGGCGGCAGAGGCAGGGGTGGATCCCCAAATCAGAGGCCAGCCTGGTCCAAACAGCAAGTTCTATGCCAGCCGAAGCTAAGTAATGACACCCTGACTCAAAACAAAACACAGGAAATAATAAATAAGATCTTATAACTTAGGAGGGTGGAGAGATGGCTCAGCAGTCAAGGGCACTGACTGCTCTTCCAGATGGACCTGGGTTCAAATCCCAGCACCCATGTGGCAGCTCACAACAGTCTGTAATTCCAAGATCTGACACTCTCACAAAGATATACATGCAGGCAAAACACCAATGCACATAAAATAAAGGTAAATAAAAATGTTTAAAGATCTTATAATTTATTTGTTCTTAAAGAAAATTATCAGGGCTGGAGAGATGGTTTAGAAGTTAAGAGCATTTGCTGCTCTTCCTGAAGACCTGAGTTTGGTTCCTAGCACCCATGTCAGGTAGCTCATATCTACCTGGAACTCCAGTTGCAAAGGACCTGATGCTCTCTTCCAGCCTCCACAGGCACCTGTATACACATAGCATTCATACTGACACATGCTTGAACAAGTAAAACAAAGGACATTTTACATGTTTTTTTGTTTGTTTGTTTGTTTGAAGCGGGGTGTCTCTTATAACAGCCCTGGCTGTCCTAGACTCACCTTGTAGACCAGGCTGGCCTCAAACTCACAGAGATCCACCAGCCTCTGCCTTCTGTGTGCTGGAACTAAAGGTATGTGCCACCACGCCTGGCTTACATCTTTATTATTAATAAAAGCATATTGTGCCACTATTCCCAGCACAATAAGGGATATTTTAATCATACACAACAATAATAAATATTTTTAAAGGGCCAGCAAGATAATTCAGCTGTTAAAAGCACTTGTCCCCCAAGCCTGATAACCTGAATTCAGTCCCTAGATAGAACCTAAGGAAAGATAATTCTACAAAGATTAACTCTACAAAATTGTTTTCTGACCTCCACACACGAGCTGTGACACACACTCATGCTTGTGTGCACAGACAACAACAGCAATAAAGAATGTTAACGTAGAAATGGTTTTGTGGTAACATACAATGGTTCAAAACTGTTTCGTAATTCCTACAGAAATTATAGACAAACTGGCATGGCAGCACAGATCTGCCCTGGGAATGACACAGAAAGATCCCTGAAACTTCAGGGCCAGCAGCGTGCCAAACCAATGAGCTTCGGGTGCATTGAGACTGCCTCAAAAAACAAAGGTGGAGAGCAACTGAGGAAAGCAATTGAGCGTCGACCTCTGGACACATGCACACACTCCCTTCTCCACACACACAGACGTGCATACACATGTACACAGACACGCACAGACACGCACAAATTAAACAAAGTTATCATATGACCCAATAATTCCATTCTTGAGCCTGTACTCAAATATTCATACAGAACATTTTACAGAATGTGTGTGCTCTCTTGTGCATAATAGACAAAAGGTAGAAGCAATCCGGAAGTGTCAGCTGCTGATGAGTAGATAAACAACAGAAGATATATTCACACCATGGACTATTATTGTCAATAAAAGGAAATGAGTTGTCTAGACACAGCCAGATGAATATGTAAAACATGACTCTGACCAGAAGCAGCCACACTCAAAGGCCTCTACACATTTAACAATTTCTTGACACAAAGGTCTCATGTAGCCCAGTCTGGCCTTGAGTTCGACATATGGGCAAGGGTGACTTTGAATTCATTCCTGATCCTCTTGTGTCCACCTCCCAAGTGCCTAGACGGCAGGCCTGTGTCAACCAAACCCAGCCACATGGTTTTGATTTTTAAGTGCCCAGAATTGGCTAAACCATCCAGAAAGTAAGCAGGTGGGTGGTCTCTTGTGCAGCTCTGTTAACATCTGGGCTGGGTGTTTCTCGGAAGCCAGATTTAGCTGGGTCTGTGTCTGTTCACGTGCATGCCCTGGGCATCTGAGGCATCTTCACGGCAGGGTGGCTCCAGGCAACTCGGCTTGCTGTAGACAGCAGTGGTTCTCAACCTCCGTTAGTACAGTTCCTCACGTGTGGTGACCCCCCCCCCAACCTAAAATTATTTTTGTGGCTACACCAAAACTGTAATTTTGTTCCTGTTGAGTCATAATGTAAATGTATGTGTTTTCTGATGGTCTTAGGTGACCCCTGTGAGAAGGTCGTTTGACCCCACCTTGAGGACCTCCACGTTGCGCTCCAGAGCATCAAGAATGAAGTTTCAGAAAGAAGTTTGCATGAAAAATTGGCCTGGCCTCTGCAGCCACCCAGCACCTCCTGTTAAAGTTAGTTGGTAAAGTGGCCATCACGTTTCCGTATTTGTTACTCTTTCATCACGGGGACCAAACATCTGCTTGAAGTAACTTAAAGAAAGATCAACTTTGGCTCACACTTTCAGAGGATTTCAGGCCATCCTAGCAGGGTCACCATGGCAACAGAAGCAGCTTAGCTTTTGTTGGCAGGAGCATGGGGATGCTGGCCACTCAGTGGAAGACAACCAAGAAACAGAGGTCAAGCTGGAACCAGCAGCAGATAGAACCTTCAAGAGCCACCCCCAATGACCCATTTCTGATAGTGACGCCCCATTTTTCAAAGGTTCTACAACCTCCAGCCACCATTTGGGAACCAAGTATTCAAACAATAGCCTATGGGGGAATTTCACATCCCAACCATGATGCTCTGTACCGCCAGCCCCAATTCGCTCCCGGCTATCTCATAATGTATACTGCATTCAGTCCAACTTCCAATTCCCCCACAGTCCTAACAGTGCGAATAGTTTTCTGAAGCCTGAAGTCTCCTCCGAGACTCAAGGCAGTCTCTTAGCTGTGGGGTCCTGCAAAATAAAATAATAAAGTTCATACTTTCAGCATACAGTGGCATAAGCCTTCCTACTGCAAGAGGATTTGGGATATAGATGACAGTCAGCAGGGAGACTCCCAAGCCTTATAACTCCATGTCGAGACCTGGTGGCATCATCTAGACTCCCACTGGCTGAGGAGAGCAGACCCCGGCAGCCTGTCAGAACACGTGGCCTCCCTGATGGGTACCTGTAAATGCCCCTCAGACCTAGCATCTTCAACATCTTGGGGTTTCTTCCCAACGAACCTTAAATTTCACCTCCACAGATGGGCCTCACTACAGAGACTTCCACCCTGTTATGCATTGCCTGGCCTCACATGCTCTTCTCTACAACCTTAGCACAAGCCTGCTCATGGCTCTTACAGTCTGCATGTGTGCAAAGGCAGCACCGAATAAGTGATGCTGTGTTCTGCTATCAGCCCTCCCCAACCGCTGTCTGTGGTGACCGTCCCCGAGAGGCAGCTTAGTGGCCTGACCCTTTGGCTTTAAGGACACTCTGGCCCTTTAATAAAAGTCAGAGAGAGGAGGCAATGTCACCGAGGGACTCTGTCTTCAGCTGGCTCGCAGCAGGAAGAGACAGTAGGAAGCTGGCTCTTGGGGAGGGGCAGTCACATCTCCAGCTTCTCCCTACTTTCAGAAAGCTTGAGGCCGTGAGAGGGAAAGTGGTTTGCTAAAAGGCAGGTTTCTCTGATGGAGCTGGAGGGGAGCAGGACTGGAGAGGGCCTTGGCTCTCAGGAAAGCGCCCGCCCTAAGCATCAATGGGCAGGAGGAGAGCCATTTACCATTGTGTCCGTGACCTTCAGCCCACTGCACTCCTGGGAAAGTGGATGTAAACAAAGGCCCTGGAGCCCAGTGACTCAAGGCCTCATGGATGTTTTAGATGCTAATGACAGGCAGAGCAGGGTAATGGATGGAAAAAAAAAATGGGGGCTTGAGGGAATCAAGGGAGGTCAAGGTGAGGGGCACATCCAGAAGTTCTCAGAGAATCTGAGGCCCTTATCTACCTTCGGCCTAAGTCTCCCATGCTGCTCACTCAGCGCCTAACTGGGCCATCTGAAAGGATAAACTTTGGACACCAAGACACACATGTGTCTGTCCTTCATGGTCAGGAAAGGGACAAGGGCACACAGGGTCCCCTACCCCCGAGTCTGCCCCAAGCATTCGTCTACAGGGGTTAGTTAGAGGAAGCATCCTTATGCAGCATTTACCTCAGGAGAATAAGATGGGGAACACATGAGGGAGAAGGGGCTGTCCATGTGAGCCCCCAAAAGCCTCTTCTTCCAACTGATGGAATTGGGCACCGTCAGGTTACAGGAAACCCTGTGCTGTCAGGTGAAGATGTTCATACCATAGATGATATTACCCAAAACAGGTGGAAAACAACCACATAATCCGTGATCCCACACTTACCTTCTGAAACAATACATTAGAATACCAGACATCTTGAAAAGCATGTGTGTCCTGTGAATAAGGCCCATCCAGAGACTGCTTGACATTCTTGTGTTTTCCTTTGTCTCTATGTCCAATTTTTCTAAAAATAAACATATGGTGCTTTGGCTCTTTTTTTTGTTTTGTTTTGTTTTCTGCTTCTATTGATAATAAAAATGAAAGCCAGGCGTGGTGGTTCACACCTTTGATCCCAGCACTCACAGAGGCAGAGGCAGGTGAATCTCTGTGAGTTTGAGGCCAGCCTGGTCTACAAAGTGAGTCCAGGATAGCCAAGGCTACACAGAGAAACCCTGTCTTGGGGGAAAGTTTTTTTTTTTTAAATGTAAGAGCTGAGGCCACAGTTTAGTGGAAGAATGCTTGCCCAGCATGTACAGCCCAGGTTTGATTCCCAAACCATAAGATGAAATTAAATTAGAAATACATGCAAGACAAGTAGCTTAACGGCCATATCCTCCTGCATTTGGGAGGCTGCAGCAGGAAGCAGGATTCCAAGTACAAAACAATTCCGTGCTATGTGGTAGACCCTGTCTGGAAGAACAGCAAGATGCAGTACCTGCCTGGCGTCTCTGTTACTTTTCCTTTTGCTGTGGTAAAATATCCTGACAAAATCGACTTAAGGGGCTGGCACGATAAAGGAGGTAAAGGCAATTGCCACCAAGCCCGATGATCTGAGTTCAACTAGGTAGGAGAGAAGGTTAGAGGTTAGAGGGGGAAGGAGGCATCGATGTATTTAGACTAATTCCTGCTGATTAGGGGCATCAAGTTCCTTGGGGAAAGTTGTCAGGATATTTCTAACCAGCAACCAGCAATCCAGCAGACAGCAACAAACAGTAACAAGCAGCAGGAGCAGCAGGGGCAGCAGCAGCCACTGCCTTCTCCTGGGGATCTAGTATTTAAATACCGTCTGATGGGAATATAAAATATAAACATATCCCGGGAAATTCCAAGCAAGAACATCTGCAGCTGGCAAAATCACACCTCTGCCAAAGCACGAGACAAATCACAGTCAGCAGCTGGGGACAATCTGAAGCAGCTCCATAGCCTAAACCTGGGAGTAAACAAAAGCAAAGTCACATAACAGTTCTATGTTTAAAACAAACAAACTTCTCGCTACAGCGATCCCCACAGGCATGCTGTGGTGGTTTGAATGAGAATGGTCCTCGTAGGCTCACATGTTTGAACAGCTGGGCCCCAGTTAGTGAAACTGTTTGGGAAGGATTGGGAGGTGTGGCTTTGTTGGAGGAGGTGTGTCACTAGGGGTGGGGTTTGAGGCTTCAAAGGCCCACTTTTCCAGTTGGCTCTCTCTCTGCCTCATGTTTGTGGATCAGTTGTAAATTCTCACCTGCTGTGACAGCAATGTGCCTGCCTACTGGCCTGCTCCCTACCATGATAGTCACAGAGACTATTATCATTTGGAACCATGAGCCGCAGTTACGTGCTTTCCTTTATAAGTTCCCTTAATTTTAGTGCCTTGTCGTGGCAATAGAAAAGGAACTAAGATTGCCTGGTGTGGTAGCTCAAGCCTTTAAGCACTCGGGAAGCAGAGGCAGGAAGATGTCTGTGAGTTCAAGGCCAGCCTGGTCTACAAAGCAAGTCTAGGACAGCCAGGGCTGTTACACAGAGAAACCTAAGAAACACTCCCAGAAGCCTAATTCCCCAGTGATTCTAGATTTCTCTAGTTGATTGATACCAGCCAACATACCTAGCAAGTACAAATCCTGGGACTTCGTTTCCAGCACCATTTAAGCAGAGTATGGCAGTGCATACCCATAATCCCAGACCTCAGGAAGGAGCCCTGTGAAGAGTTCAAGGCCAGCCCAGGCTGTATCAGGGCATGTCTCATAATCAAAGGAGCCTGCTAGATTGCTCAGTGGGTAAAGTGCTTCCCGTGCAAGCTTGATGATCTGGGTTTGATTCCTGGAACCCACACAAAAAGGTAAATGTGGTAGGGCTGGGCAGATAGCTTGGCAATTAAGAGCACTTACTGCTCTTGCAGAAGCCCCAGGTTTACTTCCCAGGACCCACATAATGGCTGCCAATCATTTCAGAGAATGGAGAGAAGATGAGGGGTTCAAGGCCAACCTCAGCCACATAGGGAGTTCTCAAAGCCCAAAAAGGGGGTGCAGAGCCAAGACAGCCAGCAAAGTGCATGTCACACAAACACAAAGTACCAAAGTTCAGTCCCTGGCACCCAGGCCAAAAGCTGGGCACAGCAGAACATGCTTTTAATTCCAGCACTGGGGAGGCAGAAGCAGGAGGATATCTGTACTAGTCGAGGTTCTCTAGAGTAATAGAAGTTATAGAATAAATATAGATATGCCATCATATACATATTCAGGGGGGTATTAGAATGATTTATAGGCTGTGGTCCAGCTAATCCACCAATGGCTGCTTAAGGTCCAAGAATCCAGTAGTTGCTCAGTCCATGAGGCTGGACATCTCAGCTGGCCCTTTGGTCTAGGCTGGAATCCACAAGAAGTAGGCTCTAATGCCAGTGCAAGTGCAGAGCAAGCAGGCAAAGAACCAAAACTCCCTTCTTCCTTGTCCTTGTATAGGCAGAAGTTGTGGCCCAGATTAGAGTCAGGTTTTCCCGCCTCAGAAGAGCTGGATTAAGGGTGTGCCTTCCTTCCTCAAAGATCCAGATTAGAAATGGATCTTCCCACTTCAAATTAAACAAAAAATAAATAAACAAAATCCCTAAACAAACCGGGCATAGTGACACACACCTGTAACCCCAGCACTAGGGCAGGCAGAGGCAGGAGTGTCTTTGTGAGTTTGAGGCCAGCCTGGTCTACAAAGTGAATCCAGGATAGCCAAGGCTACACAGATAAACCCTGTCTCGAAAAAAATCCCCCACAATGCCTGTGGCCACTAGCCAGTTAGTGTAAATTAATTGTCGAGCTCCAGGTTCCCTGTGTCAGTCAAGGCGCAGGTGTCAGATGCTTGGAATGTTCTGGAAACAACAGGCTTTGTTCTAGAAGCTTATGTTCCAATGTGTGAACAAGACAGGACAGACAAGAAAATAAACAACCAAATAAATGCACAATTGCAAGGCATGATAAGTACCATGGGAGAAAAATAAAACTCCCAAGAATCTCTAACATGGTGTAATACTAGAAAATTATCAGGATTATGATAATAATAATAAGCATTTTGGGGAATGAAACAGGCAATTAGATGCTCTGGGAAGAGCAAAAGCTGCGTGGAAAGAAGCATAATCAGTGTGGGAATTAGTCTTTGCTGTGAACAATATTTACATAGTCATAATGATTTAACTAAATGTAAAATGTCAGCTTGAAGGTAACAGATCACCTATTACCTAATGGGAGAGTTCAGGAATGTCAGCAGAGCGGTTAAAAAGGCGTAAAATGAAGTTTAAAAAACTGGGAACCAGGTGTTGTGGTACAGGCCTAGGGTCCCAGCACTGGGGAGAGAGGGGCAGGGAAGATGGTACAGGGGTCTAATTTTCATAGCAATTAGTGAGAGCCTATCTCAAAAACAAAGAAAGCAACAAAAGTTGTGACAGTAGCAAGTTCTTTAGAGGAACCGAGCTAGACATCAGGAGTAAACCGCGAGAAAGGATTCCCTCCAAGAAAGAGCGTTGAGGTAGGCGGGTGGGAGCAGGAGTGAGGGAGGTGGGGGCGGGCAGGTGGCTGGGAGAGTAATGAAACTGTTGCTCTTCGTCTGGTTGCTTCTGCCCGGCTTTCCTGCCAGTTTGTTGCCAGGCCCTATCCCAGGCACGGGAAACTCAGAGCTAAATATAAGCGCCCCAAAGCAACCCAACAACCTGAATTCACAGGGCTGTAGAGTGGCAAAACAGAAAGCAGAGAGCCTGGCCAGCGCAGAGACCACCAAGACCTCTCAGTGGGTGAAGGTGCTTGCCACAAAGCCCAATAACTTGCGCCCAACCCCTGGGACCCACGGGGCGGAAGGAGAGAAGCGACGCCTGCAAGGTGTCCCCTGCCTCAACGCACACGCTTCCCCCCAGCACACACGCATGCACATACACACAGAAATGTTAGTTTTTGAGAGGGAGCACAGGGTGCAGAGAATTTCAATTCATTCATTCATTCACTCATTCATTCACCCATTCATTCATCCATTCATTTTGGTTTGGTTTTTTTTTCAAGACAGGGTTTCTTGGGGCTGGAGAGATGGCTCGGAGGTTAAGAGCACTGGCTGTTCTTCCAAAGGTCCTGAGTTTTCCCAGCAACCACATAGTGGCTCACAACCATCTGTAATGAGATCTGGCGCCCTCTTCTGGCGTGCAGGTGTGCATGCAGGCAGAACACTGTATAAGTAATATGTAAATAAATATTTTTTAAAAAAGACAGGGTTTCTCTGTGTAGCCCTGGCTTTCCTGGACTAACATTGTAGGCCAGACTGGCCTCGAACTCACAGTGATCTGCCTGCCTCTGCCTCCCAGAGTGCTGGGATTACAGCTGTGCGCCACCGTGCCCGGCAGATTCTTTTTTTTTCTTTTAAAGACTTATTTATTTTGTGTGTGTGAATGTTTTGCTTGCTTCTATGTCTGTGTGCCACGTGCATGCCTGGGGCCCTCAGAGGTCAGAAGACCATGTTGGATCCCCTGGAACCAGAGTTACAGATAGTTGTCAGCTACCACATGAGTGTTAGGGACTGAACCTCGTCTGTCTCCGTGACAGCAGCAAGTGCTTAACCACAGAGCCAGCTTTTTTTTTTTCCTTTTTTTGAGACAGAATCTTTATAATGACCAAGCTGACCTTGAACTCCTTAAGTAACCAAAGTTAGCCTTGAACCTCTGAGCTTCCTGTCTTCATCTCCCAAATGCTAGGATTACATGGCTGCCCCTACGTGACGGGTTTACACCGTGTGTTGGGTGTGAACCCAGGTTTGGAGCACGCTGAGTTAGCACCCTAGTAACTGAGCTACACCCAGAGCCCCTTCATTCTTCTTCGTATCTGAATAAAGCTTCATCGCATGGCATATTTTATTCATATAGCTGAGCTGTTCCTCATTTAGCCGTTATGAGTAGCATTCATTGCTCCGAGCATTCGTGCTGAGTTTTTTGTGTAAATGTTAATTGGCTCTCTTGGGTTTAAGCCCAGAAGTGCAATCGCTCATGTGATGATGCTACGCTTTGCTTTTTTTTCCCTCTGAAGATTTTTAGGCATTTCAGATCTTATTCTTGATTATCCTGTGTATGGACATTCCCGAGGGTCAGTGCCCTCGGAGGCTGGAAGCTGTCAAATGCCCAGGTGCAGGAATTACAGGCAGCTGTGAGCCACCTGCCCTGGAGCTGAGAACCGACTCAGGTCCTCTGCAAGTGCACTGCTCGCTTGTAACTGCTCCCTTGCTTCCTTCTCCTTCTTTGGAGACACAATCTCTCTATGTAGCCCTGGCTGGCCTAGAACTCACTCTGTAGACCAGGCTGGCCTCAGCTTCACAGAGATCCACCTGCCTCTGCCTCCCATTAGTAAGGACTAAAGGTGTGCGGAGCTGTACCACATGCTAGTTATTGTGCTTCTGCTTCTTCCTCCTCCTCTTCCTCCTCCTCGTCCTCCTCCTCTTTTCTCCTGCTTCAACAATTATCGGTAGCCAGACAGTGGTGGCACATGCCTTTAATCCCAGCACGCAGGGAGGCAGAGGCAGACGGATCTCTGTGAGTTTGAGGCCAGCCTGGTCTACAGAGCAAGTTCCAGGACAGCCAGGGCTATGCAGAGAAACCCTGTCTAGAAAAACCAAACAAATTCCCTTAGTGTTGGAGCGATGATGGCTCAGTGGTTAAGAGCACTCACTGCTCTTGTACAGGACCCGGGTTCAGTTCCCAGCACCCATATCAGGTGGCTTACAACCGTCTGTAATCCAGGGGATCCAGAACTGACCTCCTCAAGCACCTACATGCACAGGTACACACACAGACCCATGAACGACCCTTCTGTTCTGCACTGCAATCCCTGCTTATCAGTCTCCGAGATGACACACTGCTATGGGCTGCAGCCGGCAGCAGGATGCACTGGGCCACAGGGCATAGGGCACTTGTGATCTCGACAGCCATCCTGACTTTTCTCCTGTCAGCCTCACATGCAAGCATGGGTCTCAGCCAGCACCTACTTCTGATCTGGGTGGTGAGTGAGCGTACCAAGGAGCCTGCCATGGGCTGAGAAGCCAAAGCCGCCTAGAGGCCCAGGGAAGCAAGCAGGCTATGGGGTGTGGGTGTAGCATGGCAGAGCTGACCTGCTGACTGGCACGACCTGCGGCCAGAGGAACAAGCAGACCTCTGCTGCCACCCAGGGGTTGCCACTGGGACTGTGGAAACAGAGCTGGTGTAAGAGGCTAGAGCCAGAACAGCTCAGTCAGAGTCACGTCCTCATTCTGGGATCTGTGGATTTGCTGCCACGTGACCTCAAGAGTCACCTCACTGTCTACCTTCAGATACGGAATTCAACATCCTGTGGGTATTTCTGGCTTCGAACTCCACGGTTCCTGGCAGACAACCAGACTTTCTCCCCAGTCCAGATGGCTTTTCCTGTGGAGGTTTCTGTTTCTGGTGGAGGGGTCTCCCTCATGCTCTGAAAGGGCCTGAGAGGTCCTGATTTCTATTGGTGTGAACCAAAACAGCTCAGTTCAATCCAGCAAGCTCTTCCTAAGTGCCCTGGGGGTAAAGCCACTGTCCTCTTTCACAGCTTCCTGATCAGGCTTCTAAACTCTGTGATCCGGCCTCCATACATCAACTTGCTGAGCAAAAGAGCCAAGAGGCGCAGGGGACCCACAAGAACTGCTAGAGTCCTGTCTCCCTGCAGGTTCTTCACTCCCAGCCCCCCACATACACAACCCCACATATACACAACTCCACATAAGCACCCTGCTGCTGGGTGGCCTTTGCACCTTCTGGCCTAACTTCTCCCCCAGGTGTTTTTGTCGGGCCGGTTGGTTTTTGTTGTTATTGTTGTTGTTTGTTCAGTTGGCTTTTATTGAGACAGGTTTTTATTGAGACAGGGTTTCTCTGTGTAGCCTTGGCTGTCCTGGACTGTCTTTGTAGACCAGGCTGACCTCAAACTCACAGAGATCTGCCTGCCTCTGCCTCCCTGAGTGCTGGGATCACAGGTGTGTGCCATCAAGGCTGGCCCCAGTAAATTTTATTTCAGGGTCCTGGGGATCTAGCCCAGGCTTGGTATGCCCTCGCCAAGCACTCTATTGTTGTGGCCATAACTCCCGCCTTCCTGTTAGTCTTGCTCGGTTAACTTCCCTGAAGTCCCTGCTCAGAGTTAATCTCATCAGCCATTTTCCTGACCTCTGAATAAAATAGCATGCTCAGGGGCTCGGGAGGCTGTTCAGAGAAGTGCTTGCCATGCAAGTGCGAGTTTAGGTCCCCAGCACCCACGGAAAAGCTGCTTGTGGCAGATAGTGGGTGCCTGTATCCCCTTACTCTCGAGAGACAGACAAGCTGATTCTTGGAGATCGCTGGTCAGCCAACCTGGGTGAATGGGTAGGTTCCAGAGTCTATCAATCAAGAGGAGACTGGTGGAGAAAGAAGCCTGACATCCAGGCTGTGGCCTCAACACACACACACACACACACACACACACACACACACACACACACACCATACCACACAAGGAGCTTCGTGGCAGGAAGGACTGTTGGTGAGGGTCGGTTCAGATCAGGCACCGGAGGCCTTCTGGAGAAGAGGCCGGGCTTTTCCATGGAAGGTCTCCATTAAAGCTTTTAAACAGGGCTTAGTGCTCAGGAAGTGGTGAGTTCAGAGAAGGCATTTGGGCTGGTGCCTGGCTGTGCTCATCACATAAGAAGCAGAAAGGCACGCTTGGGGCTCGGGTCCCCAGCCTGGGAGCTGTAATTCTGATGAGGGGAAACAGGCTGATTCTTCTTTCTATGCAGGTCTCCATGCAGGTGGTTCCTCCTGACCTCAAAGCTCGCTTTAGAACGTGGGGAGGTGGTTACAATCCTCCACACAGCAAAACAACCCTGCCCTCTGGTGGCCACACCGGGCACAGCCACCTCAGGACCATTTAGCCAAAAAGAAGGGAGCAGACATAACATACGAGATTTGGGGCTGGGGTGGGGTGTTGGAACGCATACCTGTAATCCCTACACTAGGGAGGCTGAAGCAGGACAATCAGGAGTTCAAGACTAGCTTGCCCATGATGTTCAAGGCCAGCCTGGGCTACATGAGACCCTGTCTAGAAGAAGTAGAAGAGAGAGACCAATAGTTACAGTAATCTCCTTATGTGGGTGTGATGTGCACAAACCCCAGAACTCAGGAGGCAGACGCGGGTCTGCGGCAGGCTTGATGCAGCCTGATCTAGAGGTGAGTTCCAGGTCATACAAAACTACAGAGCGAGACAGGAGTATGGCACTAAGCACGCCTTTAATCCCAGCACTTGAGAGGCAGATGTCCTCTGTGAATCTGAGGACAGCCTGGTCTACAGAATGAGTTCCAGGGTGGCCAGAGCGACATAATAGAGACATTATCTCAAAAATACTGATATATAAAACAAGCAAACATATTTAAAAAAAACTAAACAACAACAACAAACCCACAGTGGCTGGAGAAATGGTTCAGCGTTTAAGAGTGCTGCTGCTCTTCCACCGGACCTGAGTTCCATTCCAAGCACCTACATCGGCGTAGGCGTGCCTGTAACTCCGGCTTCTGGGAATCTGACACCTTCTTGTGGCCTCCTGCACACACACACACACACACACACACACACACACACACACACACACACACTAAAAACAACAAAACTCAGATCATCTTTTAAAGATTTGTCCGAGGGCAAGCACAGCCAGCCAATGCGCTTGCGTGTTCAGAGAACATGAACTTCCGGTCTTAGGTCTCCATCTTCCCCTCACTGTCAGACTGGGATAAGAGACTCTGTGGAGCCAGGGGTGGTGGCGAACGCCTGTGATCCCAGCACTCAGGGAGGCAGAGGCAGGCGGCTCTCTGTGAGTTCAAGGCCAACCTGGTCTACAGAGTGAGCTCCAGGCCAGCCAGGGCTACATAGAGAAACCCAGTCTTTAAGTGAGAGAGAGAGAAATAATACCATTCCTTCCGCCCCCACCCACCCATTGTGAGGCTCATGCCGATATGGTGATATTCTGAGCCATCTCACTGGTACTCGTGCTTTGGTGTGTGTTGGGGTGGTGGTGTATTTTTTGTTTTGGTTTTTCTGAGGCAGGGTTTCTCTGTGACAGCTGTAGCCGTCCTGGAACTCTGGGCTGGCCTCGAATTCACAGACTCACCTACCTTCTACCTCTGCTCTCCAAGTGCTGGGACCAAGGCGTGTGCCACCACACTGGCCCCATTTAGATCATTTTTATAATTCTGATGCTCTTGGAGTTTCCACCCTGTCTTGCTCCCAGGTCGTCTGTTCCATGAACTATTTACAGCGCCTGTCATAATGCAGGTACTGGCTAGGAGCAGAATGGATAAACCTTAGCACGCAGTTCTTTCTGCTCTGCTTGGAATCACCCTGTGCTTTCTGCCCTGAAATCTTCACTCCGTGTCATAACCTATATTGTCACATACTTGGCAGGAAATCATTGCTAATGGCCGCAGGCAGCCACGGAGCAAATGCCCTCAGCCATTTGTCTAGTAAACAGCCTGGATAAGTGGCTGCTTCTTCAGATCAGAACGAGGCAGAGTGATGAGTGTTTAGTCTCTGCAGGAGTGAGCTCAAGACAGTCATTACCACCCCCAGGGCCCTCTGCCCCTTGCCTGAGAGTTCCTGCAACAAAGCCAAGGCACCTAATACCAAGGTCTTCTCAACAACAGCCACCTGCAGGGTCCTAGCTGGGGACTGAGCAGTGACAGGCGGGAAGGTGTCAGAAGCCTGACACTGCCCTGGGTCCACTGCCCTGCTGGAAGCCCAGCAACTCAGGAGGCAGAGGCAGTGCTATGAAATACAATGATGTAGTGAGGGGCGTACCATGGCAGGCCCATGCCAAGGTATGCTCCCTGAGAAATTATCCCATGCAACAGATGCTGGTATAAGGAGGTTTGCTGGGGAGGGAGAGAGGGATAGTTCTCTCTCTCTATAGGGATAGAGGTGTCGAGAGAGAAGGGATAGAGGTGTCGAGGGAGCCATATAGGCAGGCAAACTGAGAGCCACGAGGGCAGAGAAGAGAAAGCAGGAGAGAGTGCACCAGAAACAGAGCCAGGGTGGCCAGGAGGGGGTCCTTTTATCAGGCACACACCTGGCAGCTAGATCCCTGAGGGCAGGCCAGCAGAATCTCCTGCACACTAACAGGGAGGAAGATCAGGAGTTCAGGGCTAGCCTCAATGCACAGTCACATCACAGCCAGCGTAATACCCCGTCTAAAACAGGTTTTAGAAAGACCCCTTGAAATAACCGGTTAGAAAGCACCATGGGAGAAAAGAGTGCATGCACAATGCCAACGCAAGAGGAGCTGCTTAGAAATTCAGTAACGAGAATCCTATAGATCCTCTCTAAATGAAAGGTATGAGCTTGAGGAACACGAAAGGCTCCAGTTAAAGGGAAAGACACATTTTTGTCTTGAAGGAAAGAACCATGCTGTGCCCAGCGCAGCGGAGCAAGTGTGTAATCCCAGTGAAGATCAGGAGTTCACATTCAGCCTTGGATACATAGAGAATTGGAGGGCAGCCTGGGCTACGCGTGATTAATAAAGGCTGGGTAGCCTGGTGGTGGTGGCAGTGTACGCTTTTAGTCCCAGCACTGGGGAGGCAGAGGCAGCTGGAACTCTCTGTGTTCCAGGCCAGCCTGGTCTACAGAGCAAGTTCCAGGACAGCCAGGGCTATGCAGAGAAAGCCTGTCTAGAAAAACCAAAGAAATAAATAAAATAAAGGGGATGGTGGTATATGTGTTTAATCCCAGAATCTGGGAGAGGCAGGCGGATCTCTGGGTTTATTGTAGGCCAGCATGACCTACATAGTAATATCCCAGTTAAAGGGGAATAATGTGTGTGAGAAAAAGTTTCCCTAAGTTAACCTATAAATCTATTAGATATGTCCTGCCTTTCCCTCTCCCGTCCCAGGACTCTCCCTCTGCATATGCTAGTGTGATTTATTTTGTATATGTTTTATGTTGCTCTCGCATGAGGCTAAGAAAACGACACCGAACATCATCTGGGAGATGAATAAATAAGTGAAAAGAGGCAATAAGGCCCTTACCAGGTCATCTTACCAGGTGGTAAAAATACAGCGAGAAGCTGAGGCAAATGAGGCAACTTAGCCCACGCTCAAAAACAGACAGGAAAAAAATCAATAAGACACCAGACCAGAAACAGATCCAATACTTGCGGAAGTTTCAAATACTCTCAGAGTGGCACTAAATCAGTTGGGAAATGGTCTCGTCAGCAAATGGCGCTGGAGAAAGGTAACCATGCAGAAAACAATTAAATACGGAGCCAAACCTCTTCTCCCTTACATCAGAATGAATTGCAGGTGGGTTCAAAATGGAACCCTCAAAATGGGACCACAGAGCGTGGGGGGTGGGGGAGGAAGGGCGACAGGCATGTGTTATTCTGAGTCTTTAAAACATAAAGCTCCCTTGTGGCAAAAAAAAAAAAAAAAAAACACACACACACACGAGGTTAGACCACAGATGAACTGGGAGATATCTGCACCAAGATGAGAGACAAGATACTAATTTCCTCAGCTATGAAGAAGGATTAGAAATCCATAAAGTGGCCCACGTTGGATCCGGTAGAGAGACTGAGTGAAAGAGATCGATGCGGGATTGACAGGTGGAAAGCCCATCTCAACCCTTGACTGTTAAAAGAGGAACTAAAACGAGAGGCAAGTGTCAAATGACTAACAAAGACACGGAGAAGTGTTCTTGAGGTCGAGATTATTTGTGGAGATGGAGATTGCTGGAGCCTTTAAAGGTGGCGATTTGACCATCAACATGTTAACTGCACGTGCAGGTCAAGCCGGCAATCCTACTGCTAAGGATTGATCTCTCTGCAGCATTTTCCGTAAGGGCAAAGAAACTGCTCTCGGATGGAGGGCGGCATTGGGTGATTTGAAAAAGTTCTGACTCCTGCTTTTAAGAGACCAAGGTGAAGCCAGGCGTGGTGGCGCACACCTGTGATCCCAGTACTCAAGGAGGCAGAGGCAGGCGGATCTCTGAGAGTTCCAGGCCAGCCAAGGCTACCCAGAGAAACCCTGTCTCAAAACTCACGTCGAGGTTCACAACTGTCTGTGCCTCCAGATCCAGGAGATCTGACACCCTCACACAAACTCATGCAAAACACCAATGCACATGAACTAAAACTACGTTAAAAATAAAACAAAAACAAGAGAACAAGGTGCTGAGAGCTAGGTTGGTCTTTCAAAGGTTACATACAGATACATTAGTGTGATTGGTTATACATATACATGCAACAGAAGGATCCATGTGCTGGAAAAAAAAAATTGGACGGGGTTAATAAAGTCAGTTGGTTCTGGCAGGAGGCTAGAACATGGGGCTGAGGGAAGAGGAGGCCCTTCTGACCTTTAACCTAATATGCTGAGGGATTTCTTTTCTTTTCTTTCTTTCTTTTTTTTTTTTTTTTTGTGGGGGGGGGGGGTCTTTTCGAGACAAGGTTTCTCTGTGTAGCCCCAACTGTCCTGGACTCACTTTGTAGACTAGGCCCCGAACTCACAGATAGCCGCCTGCCTCTGCCTCCTGAGTACTGGGATTAAAGATGTGTGCCACCACACCTGGCAAGATTTCTTTTCTTTTTTTAATATTTTTTAAAAATTCTTTCTGCTTAGCCAGGCACGGTGACTCATGCCTTTGATTCCAGCGCTCAGGAGGCAGAGGCATGTGGATCTCTGAGTACAAAGCCAATCTGTCTACAGAGCGAGTTCAAGGACAGCCAAGGCTACACAGAGAAACCTTGTCCTCGAAAAGTTTTAACTTTAATTTGGATGGGGTGTGTGTGTGTGTGTGTGTGTGTTCATGGAGGCTAGAAGGCGGCATTGGGTCCCCTAGAGCTGGAGTTCATGTGCTTGTAAGATGCCCAACTCAGGTATCAGGATCTAAACCCAGGTCCCTTGAAAAAGCACAAGTGTTCTTAATCACTGAGCTCCCCACACTTTTTCAAAATAAGAATTAATTTTTTTTTTTTAAATTCTGTGCGTATGAGTATCTTTGCCTGCATGTATGTGTTAGAAATAAGTTTAGGATCACAATGAAAAGGGTCGCCACTTCAGCTGAGGTATCTGGACAAGGCAAAGTTTACCCTTGATCAAGAAAGAGGGTGAAAATGGCAACCTAAAAATGGCAGCACTCATCTTTAATCCCAGCACTGGGAGGCAGAGGCAGGTGGATCTCTCTGAGTTCAAGGCCAGCCTGGTCTACACAGTGAATTCCAGGAAAGCCTGGACTACATAGTGAGACCCCGTCTCAAATTACAGAACAAAACAAAAGGTGTGCTCAGAAGAGCAAACACACAGAGACAGGAAGTGCACCTTTTATCCTGACTCAGGTGCCGGCTGTGTCTTTTCCCATTGACTGGCTAATCCTAAAAGAATTGAGGTACAGGAAACAAAGGAAGGAAGGGGCAGCATCACATTCCTGGAATGCGGCAGTGGCAGAACATTTGCATGAAGACTCCCAAGGTGGGGCAGATAAAAAAAGATTTGATTCTAGTCCTAAACACAGACTGTAGGGTATTTGATAGAAGAGGCTCATATTTAACATTCCCTACGCATGTAAAAGCATAGCATGCATGCCTGGCACCCCAAGGGGACTGAAAGAGGGACCGAAGTTACAGATGTGTGTGTACCGCCAGGCCCAACACATTTCTTTATTGATCCAGACAGATGGGAAGGCTCACGCCTTTAAAACCGGCACTGGGAATTCTAGGCTAGCCTTGGCTACACAGTGCGACCCTGTACAAAAAAAAGAAAAAAATAGTGTCTGTAAATGGGGAAAAGGGCATAACACTCGTGCCGGGCATGTATATGGAGAGGAGAGGATACTTCCCAGGACTCAGTTTCCTCTTTCTATCCGGTGGGTTCCAGACACTGAACTCGGGTTGTCAGCCCTGGGCACAAGCACTTTGACCAGCTGAGCTATCTTGTCAGCCCCACTCTCCTCTCCATGCTGTGGTTGCTTTGCTTCGGGGTTAAGATCTCTTAGAATTTAGGCAGAGTGGCATACCTAATCTCAACCCCTGGGAGATGAAGGCAAGTGGGTCAAGAGTTCAAGCCCGGGGAGCTGGGGAGATGTCTCAGCAGTTAAGAGAGCAGAGCGTTCTTCGAGAGTAACAGGACCAGAGTTTGGGTCCCAGCACCCACACAAGTCTGAGTTCCAAACACGCCTGTAACCCTAGCTCTGAGCCAAGACAAGATTGTTGGGTCTTGCTGTCTTCCAGCTTAGCCGGGGGGGGGGGGGGGGGGGGGGGGGGGGGGGGAAGTGTTGGGGGGGAGAGCCCCTGCCTCAAAGAAATAGGTGGAAAGCTATAGAAGAGGACACCTGAAGCCCTCTTCTGGCCTTGAGTTCTCACAAGCAGTTGCCTGAACCCCATGCCCAGCTAGACATAAACCTTTTTTTTAAAAAGCAAATTCAGTTGAGGCTTAGTGGTGCATTCCTTTAGTCCCAGCACTCAGGAGCCAGAGGCAAGCAGATCTGAGTTCAAGGCTAGCCTGGTCTACATAGTGAGTTCTAGATTAGCCAGGGCTGCACAGTGAGACCCTGTCTCAACATAAAGTTTAGCCACCCTGAGCCAGATGTGGTAACCACAGCACTAGGGCATTCAGAGTGAGAGACCAAAAGATAAATTAGCAGCTATTAAGACCTAAAGTTTAGTAATGCCCTGAGGGGAAGAGCCACCTCACTGCATTCTTTCCCCACCCACTAGAGATACAGTTGCTAGGAAACTGGACCATCCCCCTAGGGAGGGACACCTGGTCATTAATGGCCTGGGAACCTTCCTATAGCCAATCGATTCAAAATGTAGCATTTTGACCAATAGATGCTTGCCAGGCAGGAATCACCCCTGCTTTGGGCATGCTGGGATTGGCAGAATCTATAAATCACCCAACTAACCTGGGCACGCGCGCTCAGCTCCCACCGCTTCGGCGGTGGGGCTGTGTTGGCCCAAGCTGCAGCTTGTAATTTACAATAAAAAGACCCTCATGTGTTTTGCAATGGAGTCGGTTCCTGTAGATCTTTTGGGGCTCGCGAACTGGGTATAATAAGAGCAGGACTGCTGTGAGCTCGGGCCTGCCAACCTTTTAAAAACAGAGCACCAGGCTGGGGAGGTGGCTCATCAGGAGATGGTGCTTGTCTCAAATCTGATGAGCTGAGTTTGATCTCCAGGAAACACATAATGGAAAGTGAACTGACTCCTGCAGGCCATCCTCCTACCTCCACCCACGTGTTGGCAGTGGGCCTCACTCTGGAGCATACATACACACACACAAATATACCCAAATAAATAAATTATTACACAGATGTAATGAAGTAATGAAAACTAAAAATCAGTAGAGCAAGTCCTGCCTGCTTGCTTGCTTTTTTTCTGAGACAGGGTTTCTCTGTGTAGCCTTGGCTGTCCTGGACTCCCTTTGTAGACCAGGCTGGCCTCAAACTCACAGAGATCCGCCTGCCTCTGCCTCCTAAGTGCTAGGATTACCGGTGCGGTGCACCACCACATTCGGGTAAACCCTACGTTCGAAGGGCATTTGTAAACACAGTGGTGTGGTTCAGGTCTGCGAGCCCACTCTCAGGAGAAGAGGCAGGAGAATCAGCAGCTAAAGGTCATTCTCGGGTTATCTTGGATCATATAACAACTCAGAGATCCTGTCTCTCTAAGCAAAATAACAAACGTAAACTACAAAAAAAAAAAAAAAAAAAGTAAGCCTTACATTAATAAAAGCTAATTAGTAGCTAAAATACTTGGTATTCATTTTTAAAAATAAAGTAAAAATTGAAAACTTAATGATTAAAATGAAAATGTAAACTGACTGAAGCCCGAGTGAAATCACGTGGGGTGGTTTCTCCAGCTGATCCTGGCTTGGCGTCCTAGTGTCTTCTGTCCCCTTCCACCCCTCCCGCCCCGCCCCCACTCCCAGTCTTGCAGAACTAACCCTGGACCAGCCTCGGAGCGGGCTGCGGACACTCTCGCGCCAGCCAGCCAGTCACCAGCAGAAAACCAGGCCTGAACCCTGGACCTCTCATTCAAACCACCCTGTGCATCTTGGAAGCTCTCTGCTCGCTGCAGGGGCACAGAGCACCGCCCTGCTCTGCAGGTCCCTTCCTGTCCCTGCCGCGTGGCTTTGCAGGGGAGAAGCCAGAGGCGCTGTTCTCACCTGCTGTGTCCCGGGAGGCCCCGGAGGAGGGTGACAGCCCTGACAGCTGCTCTCGGCTGCCTGTCATTCTGCCACTCACATCCCAGGCGTGATACTGTGTGGGTAGGAACAGGTGGGGGCTTCCATGTTCTTCCCCACAAAAGTGAATGCGAAGAGGCAGGCGAGGGGACCTTGGGTGGCTGCGAGGAAAGCCAGCCTGCGCGGGAAAGAAAGGCAGGGTCACCTTGACATCAGCTGAAAAATGCACTCTTAAAGCCTGCGAAGGCCCCATACCTATGCCCAGCAACCTTACTTCCGGGCATTTTCCCTAAGGCAAGAGCTCCCAGGAACACGTGTGGCGTGAGCATGCGCCCTGACAGGCCTTGCTGGAAGCCTAGAGGCCGGAAGGGTGGAAGGGTTCGTTTTGTGAGCTGTTTCACAGCTGCAAAAGGACGGGCCTTGGCAGTAGTCTAACCTGGTGAAGGCTTTAAATAGTAGTGCCTGGTTGACCAGGGCTCCTGCGGAAAACTGCGGTCTCCCTCCCTCCCTTCCTCTTTTTAAGACTGAGTGTGTTCCTGCGGGCACCGTAAGCCATCTCCCAGCCTTGCCTTTTTGTTTTTCCCCCCAGCAGAAAAGGGTACTTAGGGTTTTTGTTGTTATTATTGTTTTGTCTCAGGGATTTTCAGGGCAAGGTCTCTTGTAGCCCAGCGTGGCCTCAGACTGGATATGTAACCGAGACTGGGCTTGAACTACTGATCCTCAGGTGTCCACCTCCTGCATGCCTCAACGGAGACATTTGCATGAAAGCTCTCTCAGCCAGGATACAGACAGCAGCCCTAGCCCATCTCCTTCAGATTTGCTCCCCAGGCATCATGGATCAGCGTGACTCTACACGACTTTTATCACGCTGGGATTGTCTTTAGGTGTATATAATATATTTATTTATTTATCGTGTGTTTCACATGCACACGTGCCCTTGCACACATGTGGAGGTCAGAGGACCCTTGCAGGATTCAGCTCTCCTCGCCCTCGTGTGGCTTCTGGTGACTGAGCGCAGGTCACCTGGCTTGGCAGCAAGTGCCCTTACGCACACAGCCACTTCACAGGCCCCGAGAAACTGTCTTTCTTCATGAACACAGTTGTATGTAGAGGGAGATGGGCCTTCTGCCAACCACACTGTCACACGGCCCGAGCACTGTCCCATCGGGCAGTCGCTAAGAGCGTGGGGCTCTGCGACCCTCCGTAGCTGCTGAGCACACGCAACCGCAGCCCCTTTGGCATGCACAGTCCCCGAATGTAATCTGAGTCTCGGGGTGACCTCTGCTGCCCAGTGTGAGGATGTGCGCCAGGTGGGAGTGCAACACCCCTCCCGGAAGGAAGAGACAATCCTGTGACCCTGATGCCATGGCAGGCTGCGTGGGGGCTGGGGGTGGGGCAACGAAGCGCCGAGGGCAGCGTGCGCATGCGCAGGGCTAGCCCTCGGAGAACTCGAGGCAGTACATCAAATAGTACCATAGACAAAGACAAAAGGTCATGTTGTGGTGATGTTTCTGTTTTGTTGAAACCCTGTCTTTGATAGAGTGGTACCCTGGGTACGTGCCTTTACCTGCTGAACCATCTTTCTGACCCCACGTCTAGCTTGTTTACAGGTTCTGAGGATGGAGGCATGGTGGATCCTTGCAGGTGATGCCTGGTGACGTAGCTGCGACAACCATTTTCCTGAGTTACTGCAGCGCCCCATCCAACATGAGCATGTGCAAAGGATACAACAGAGCCACAGCCAGCTCTCCTGTGTATCCTCAGCCTCCTTCCTGGCCAGCTATGGCCACCCCTTATCCCGTCTCTTCTGTCTCATCAGTTAGCCTAGCAGGACATTAGGGCCCAGCCCAGGTAGCAGGGTGCACGCACCACGCACACCACAGCAGAAAACAACTGCTTAGCCAGGCAGTGGTGGTGCACGCCTTTAATCCCAGCACTTGGGAAGGCAGAGGCAGGCTGAGCTCTGGGAGTGCCAGGCCACCCTGGTCTACAGAGAGTTCCAGGACAGCCAAGACTACACAGAGAAACCCTGTCTCGAAAAAAAAACAAAGACTCCTGCTTGATTCTCTCTGGCCCTCCAACCCCATCCTCATTCCTCCAAACCCTATACTATCAATCGGCACCAGGGGCTTCACCAATAGGTTCTGTCTAACCAAAGGTCAGGCAGCTCCTTGCCTTGAGAAAGCTCTCTCAACTCTGGCTTGGATCCCACCCTAAATATTTAGGAATGGCGTTAGAACCAAGGGCGTCTACACCTCTCTCTCCCCCACCTCTCCTGTCTCTCCTGAACCTTGGAACCAGTCTTGGGAGATTGAGGCTGGGTTGTCCCTGCCTGTATTCTCCCAGCAAAGAGGATTTGCAAAACCCTCCTGCTCCTCCCCGAGTGCCTCGCTTGTCACAGACAACAGCAGTCTCAGTGGGAAAGCCTGCTTGCTGTGTAGGTTCAACCCTGAGAATCCACGTGAAAGGCCAGGTGCAGTTGTACACCTGCAGTCCCAGCATAGGGCCGGGGTTTGGGGGAGGCATGGGACTCCAGACTAGCAGGTAGAGACTCAGGCTGCTTTTTCTCACACACAAGGTTGTACTCAGACTTCCAGACATTCACTGTGCATTCATGTAAATACACACACACACACACACACACACACACACACACACACACACTTCCCCACTAGGATTAAAGTGTGTCTACAGGTTCCTTGTGTTCTCTGTAGCAGCATGGGGGGGGGGTCCTTTGAGGGATGGGTCCCCTATGAAGGGGGTCTGAACTCTCTCTTCTCTGTGTCTGCCATGAGAATGTGAGGCCCCAGATTCTGGACCCAGCCTTCAGGACAGTGAACTAAATTAGAGGCTTCCTTTCTAAGCTAACTCAGCCCTAGGGAACCAGTGATGCTCAAGAAGGGCCTCGTTTGTTTCTTGGCAGACAGAATCTCAGAACTGAAGCCCAATGCCCACCTGCTGACCTCGTGGAAGGACTCAGGAACTAAAGTGTCCACTGTAACTTTCTTCAGTTGGTCTCATTTCTGGGAATCTATTTCAGGAGAGAAAAAAAATACAAAAAGGGGGAAGCCAAAACATAAAGATGTTTATTGAAGCTCTATTTATAGCGAAAATAAAATATATATAAACAAACATTCAACAAGAAAATGCCATGCAGCCATTTGAAAGTAAGATTTCACATCAACATTAAAAAACATCAAGAAAAAAGTAGAGTAAAAGCCAAATATACATTTACAACCTTGTCAAAGAAAAAAAAAATAAGCAAGAAAAAGTGCCCATGAAAATACCTGTTTAGCGGGGCTCTCCCCATTTGCTCAAGGGTCCCTTCACAGTGTCTCTGCTATCCTAACCTCCCGAACCTGGTGGAAGAAACAGCCTGAACAACCCCTTGGAGTGGACACCCCGATCAAGGCTGCTGGGTACTCCCTCCTGGAGATATGTAGGAGAGACCCTCTTGATAGGTAGGACAGGGGACACTGTGGGTAACTCGCAGACCCCAAGGCCCTGAGGCAGCCTGTCCTTAGACCATCAGTAGCCCTGTTGGCCACTTGTCCCAGCCCTTGGGTCAAGAGTTTGCAAATATTTCCTCTAACCCCCAGGCTCTTCCAGGATTCCCCCAGCCCCAGCCCCAGCCCCAGCCCCAACTGTCTACCTCCCTTCCCTGACTTCTCCCTTCTGGACTCTGGCATTAGTAACACCCTCCCCACTGGTTCTACTGCCACCTAACGTGGACGCTGATCTGTTTCCTGCTCCGGTCTCAAGACAGTTGTTGTTTCCGGAAGTCAAGCTGCCTTTCTAGACAACTCATCTCAGTCTAACTGATCTTTGAACTTGAGCCAAACTCCCTCTGAACTTGGGTCCCAGCCCCTAGTTAACACCCACAATCCACTGCCCCCTCTTCAGTACTTTAGCCCACTGGAGTGCTGTGAGCTGTCACGTTAGGGGAAAGGAGACGCAGGACAAAAGGACATTATGACGGTGCTTTTTTTTTTTTTTTTTTCCGTTTTTCTTTTTGCACAAAAACAGTCCATTTATTCAAGTGTTCTCCAGCACAAGTACATTAGAAAGGAGCTTTATTATATTCTTCTGGGCACAAAAAAAAAAAAAAAGTGATGAAAGCGGAACTGACAGACTTTCTACATCTGCTGTACGCATTGACCTTTTTAATTATTTCATCAACAGCTATGTCACAAGCATCACGTACACAGAGATACAACGGGACGCCGGACGGTGCAGCGGGCTGTGTGAAGCCCCCCCACACCCATCCTGGCTGTCCCAGAGCCAGACTGTGAAATGTACATTATTACTGTCAATAAATAGAGAAGCAACCCTAACAAAAAATACAGTGGTAGAAGGATGCTGGGACCAGGAAAAAACAAACAACAATTAAAAAAAAAAAATAGGAAAAGAGAGAGGAAGAGGAACAGAAAGGAAAGAGAGGGCCAAGGGGAGGGAAGATTCTGGAAGGTCCTGCATGTAGCTGCGTGGAATGTGGAGTAAAAGAGCTCTGCCACCGGGGTCAAAGCGAAATCGTCTGTAACGGTAAAAGTTATTACCAAATCAGCTACGGAGTTTATTTTGTAGTATGAATACATGATTTCCCACAAGTAAGCACCCGCTACTTCGATGCCTCAGCTAAAACACGTGAAATCGCTCACTTAGTTTTCAAGTACAAAGTTAAAATGCCTTTTTAATAATAATATATCAGAGTAAAATAATAGTCTCTTTTAAACTCCACTACAAGAAAACAAAACAAAACATCATTGTCCAGACAGCAGACTTAATTTAACAATATATATTTTTAATAAAATGTGTTTAGCACCTTGTTGAGTCACCTCCTCCCTCTGCATATTCTAAGGAATTTCAGCTTTTGTTGTTGTTTCTGTAGAATTCTTGGGCCGGACAACCAAATTAGTCTGTAAAATGAGACTAGGTGAGACTTTAGACCACTGCTCATGTCCTCAGGTTCGGGTGCTGGGTGGGGTTTAGGAGTCTGTTCTATGAGCTCACAAATGGAGAGCATCCCATTAGGGGAGCCAGTTACTGGAGTTTCTGGGGTCCCCTAAAGAAGCTGCCAAGTCCCTGCCAACAAAGGACCTTCCGTATTTCTCACTCTTGGCCCGCTTTTTGGCCTCAAAGGTCCAGTGCTTGAGCTAGAGACTTGTCTCCAACCAAAGGTCAACCTTAGCTGCATCTCGGAGGCCTGCCAGTATAAGGTCTTACTTCCCAAAGACCTCAGCTCTCCTAACACAAACATGCAGGAGCTCACAGTGACCCCCATCAACCTTTCCTAAGGGGTTCCCCGACCCAGCACTGCTGCCCCCTGGGCTGGCGAGGACTGGATGGGAAAGGATCAGAAAAGCCACTCTAGCCACCCGACCCCCGTCACTCAGCAACACCTCTGCCATCATAGGGGGCTGACAGGCTTCAGCTGTCCCCTGCCAACTGGACAACTCGGTGCCACCACCACATCACAGGCACTTTTGAACAGGCAAGCACCAGCCAAACCCAGATCCAAACACGGGCCTGCCTGCAATCTCAGCTGGGACGGCCACAGAGTCCCAGCCCCCAGCCAGGGCTCCTACAGTGACAGTGCCTGAAGACCAGCAACAGCTCCGCCCAGCGAGACAGGCCTGGGAAGTCACTTACACTCTCTGGACACACTGTGTAGAAGAGAATATGGAAACCAACTATCTGTAGTTTTCCTGCAAGCACACGCCTTCAAAGCGGCTCAGCTTAACTCCCCCAACTCCTAAACCTCTGTTCGGGTTCCCCGAACAGAGACGCCGTGGGGGAAGGTAGATGCTTCCGACGTTGGCCTGCCTTACTACCTGCAGTCCCTGTGCCCACACTCCAGCCATTTGCCAAAAGCCACGGCGATCTTTATTCCTTCCATCTCTCTACCTGCGGCCACGCCTAGCCCATGGTCCAGGAGGCTCCTCAGGGGACTTCTGCTTTCTCATAGTGTAACAGCTGAGGGACAGCCTACTGCAGGCTCCCAGGCTTACTGAGTCCTGTGGGGAGGAATTAGCACCAGCTTGGGACCCCTGCTGGGCATGTGTGCCTCCACAGGAGGCCTTGGTTCCGTGACCCTGGCGCTAGCACCAGCTACCTCCCCCTGGCAAGGGCCACGGATCTTCGGCTCAAGGCCTCACAGGGCACCTGCGGAAGGGAGGCTGTCACTCAGTGACCAGCACCTTAGTTTCCAGGGAAAACAAGCCTGTTCTTTGGAAAGGGAACCCCGATGGGGATCCTCCCAGGCCCTGGTTGCAGCCTCAGCTCCATCTACAAAGAGCTCCTAGATACACTGCGCCAACTTCCTCCAGCCCCACCTCAACTACCATAGCATCCTAGCAGCTCTTCTTTGGAGGGGACCCGAGAAGCCCCACTCGGGGTAGAGGTGGAGTAAGAGCCAAGCAGGCATATTCCCGAAGATCCCCCCAAAGATACTGGGGGCCTACATGCCACCCTAAGACCAAGCCCCACAGACTGGGCAAGAAGGAAAGCCGGAGACCACCAGGTAGATGCCCCGTGAGGAATCCACTCTAGGGAACTTGTCAGGTCAGAGCTGGTCAGCCACCTGCAAGCCTCCACTCAGTCCTTTGGGAATGCCACGTGCTCTGACAGTGAGGCTCCTCCTCCTGGGCCCTCACACTCACCGCAGGGATTGGGGAGCACCAGGCCCAGCTGAGGCGGTGCAGGGCTGCTGGGGAAGGCTAGCTTCTTCACATAAGCAGCGGGCAGAAGTGGGAGGGGAAGGCCTTTGAAGACAGTCCTGACAGCAGGAGCTGGGAAGACCCTGCCATTGCTAGAGGGGGAGGGAGCACCTGGGACTGCCTAAGGCAGCCCTCCTCCCCTCCAGTCCTCCTGCATGGTGCTGGTGGACTCCGGGTCAGAATGCAGCCCTGCTGGAGCAAGAGAGGACATCACATTTAGCACAGGGACTCCAAGGGGTCAAGCAGCCCCCTCTCCGGGATGCTCCAGCCCCACCACGGTCACTACCTGCCAGGCAGGGAGAACCAGCTGAATTCTTACAAACCTATCCAGAGAAGACCAGCAGAGGTGGGCAGGACTACACAGCCCCAAGAGGTCCAACAAGCCACCAGCTGAGCTTACCCTGAGCAGTGAGCCAAAGCCTCTGTTTAGTCTTATCACTAATTACTAGACTGCTTTTCTCTGAAAGCGAGGTTGGCTGTCCCATTTTAGTTTTTTGAATACGTTTATTTTCCCAATGGAAGCCCAGAGGCCAAGAGAGATTTCAATTTGACTTTGGTTGGGGAGAATAGGTAGGGGGAGTGGAGGGCTGACTTGACTGGTGCTAGAGTTGCAGGTCAGTGACCACAGGCTGCTAACAGAAGAATCTTTGACATCACCAGGGGCAAAGGGTACAGAACACAGACCTGCCGGAGGAAGAGCCTGCTTAGACCAAACCTCCTCCTTTTCCTGACTTCAGCACCTAGCAACTTCTGAGATCGAATCTACCTGTCCTCAGGGCAACAGAGGAGTAAGAGCTGCATGGGCCCACTCCAGTGTCCTGATCCTGGGCCTGGGCAGAAGTGTGCCAGGAGCTCCCTGGTGTGCACCCAGGCGGAAATAGGTTCCTGTGCATGTGTTAGACTGACTGATGATGTGGGGCTGTCTGCGAGAGGGACCCAGGCTCAACACTGAGCCCGCTCCCTCCAACCCCCACTGTGTATATTTCTTAAACATGACCCTATCTATGTATTTATACAGGGCCTATCATAGGCCCCATCTTTCTAGGGATGCGGTCTTGGGACCATGTGCTTGACAGCACACCTCCCAGCCTCTGCTGGTCCCAGGAGGTGGCGTCCCCTCTCCCATTATAAAATATATATCTCTATATGCCACATATCTACACTCCATCCATCCAGGCAAGCTCTGCCCATTGGGCCCTCACCCCGGGGCCGACAACTCTGTCCCTTCCCACCGCCGACGCCAGGCTGCCTGCTCTGGGAAGGAAGCGGAACAAAGTGCGAGCACTCGGGGCCCCGGGTGAAGCTGACTCAAGGTCAGAGCGCAGCTATCAGACCAAACACTAGAAAAGAAACACGCGCCACGCCAACCACACACACAAGGAGAGAGGCTGCCCCGGCCTCCCTCCAGCCCTGACACACCGGACTCATGAGGAGGGGAAGAAGAAGAGAAGAGGGACTGGCCCGGAGGGTGGGCCTCAGAATTCCCTGGCCGCCTAGCTTGTTGCTGTACTGCCCAGTGGCCCACCTGGCCCGAGGGGTGGGAGCCAGGGCACCAGAGCCACTGGTCCTTAGAAGCACCTGCCACCCCCCCTGCACCTTGGTTTAAAACCGAAAGGGAAGGGTGTTGGGTTTTTGTTTTCTCAAAAGAAAAATCTGAAAACAAACAATTATAGCCAGAACCATAAGAATAATTATAATAAGGTGTCATCAGCCTCCCAAGTATGAAACTGCAGTCTTCAGAGATGACCAAAAACATCACATTCCAGGACCAAAGCTGCCTTGTGCAGAGGGGATGGTGGGGAGGGGGGGGCTCATAAAAGAACACACAAAAGGCAACTTAGACAGAAAGCACCAGTACATTTTGTATGTTTTTTTATTTGCTCCAGGTGGGGTTAACGGCTGGTCACTTTCCCTCACTCTGGATTATTTCTGATCCCACGAGGAGCCTTCAATGTGGCTGACAAATTCAAAATCAGGGACAAGGTTTTCTCACGCCATCTGACCGAGGCAGTCATTTTAGGTTCTGTTTAAAGGTTATTGCACGCGAGCCTGGATAAAGTCCACACTCCGCTTCCCCGGGTTCCCACCGCCTCAGCTGAGCCCCTTATCGGCAAGAAGCTAGGCGTGGGGTGGGGTTCCTCCTCTGGTTTGTTAGAAACCAAGAGGGAAAAAAATGATACCCTCTCCCTCAAGCCCTCAAGCCGCCTCCCTCTCCCCATCCCGGGCTAAAACCCTTTGCACAGAAGGCCAGGTGGAAGCTGATGTTTTTACTCATCTCACGGTTTTGAAAGCACCATTATGAAGTCGGGCTATACAGTAGTTAACAGTACCTTTTATATATATATCTCATATCTATCGTATATATATAAACTGTAAACAAGAGGTAACAACGGCTTCTAGAAACTGGTTTTCTTCAAGGTTTCCTGTGTGGTAGGCACCTGAAATACTGTAGAAAAGGGTCTTGTGTGGTGTTCTCAGCGCCCTGCTCTAGTTGGGTTCTGTTTTGCATGACCAGGAATGGTGCTGTTGAGACTGCTCGGGGCTGTGAGAGGGCTCTCTGCCTCGAGTGTCTCTATTCTGTTCCTGTTTGTGCTCCTATCTGATCAGGCTAGAGACAACCAAAGAGATATATAGAAAAAGAAAAAAAAAAAAAAAACAAAAAAAAAAACAATATATAAATTTTTATAGAATTTTCCCTCTCTCCTTTTCCTCTCCAAGGCTTTTACTTTTTTGTTGTTACTGACTTTGCTGCAATTAACTCTCTCGTTTCAGTCACAGCAAGAAACAAAAACCCAAACAAACAGAAAACCCCTCTGCAAATAGTAGAAAACAAAAAGTCCACCTCCTAGGGCAGGAGGGGAAGAGGGGGAGGGGGCCTATTTTGCTGTTTAAATAGGACTGAAGATTAACATTGAAAACTCAGGAGATGGTGTCCAACCCTTCTGCAAGGCCAAGCCCTCCGGCACTTCCTCCTCTGTGGTTTGATTTCAATTCCTTTTTCTCTTCTGGGTGCTGATACTTCTCTCCATCCTCTCGTTCTTGGTGTTTTATTGTGTTTTGTTTTTTGTTTGTTTGTTTAACTTTGTTTTCATCACTACTTCAGTTTGCCCCCATGTCCCTTACACACAAGCAAAATATTCCTTCAGCGGAGCGAAGAGGTGGCGGATGACTGGCACGCTCCACGACCGGCCCAGCAGTCTCTGCCTCGCCAAGCGGCTCATGTTGGAGACATCTGTGTAGTGGACAGGGAAGCCAAACACCCTGTGGGAGGAAGGCAGAGAGGGCTGAGTGAGGGTGGGTGCCGGAAGATGTGTTAGTCCCACTCCACATTCCTGTCGCACGAAGGCTAACCTGTGCTTTACGGCAATTTAGCCACATGCCAGGCATTCTGTGGATTTAAAGGCAGGGAATATACTCCCAGCTTTGAGGTTCACACTCAGCAGGAACAATGGTAGCACTTGAAAAACAAAATAAAACAACAAACCAAAACCCCCACGCCTTGCCTCTGAAAGGCCTCTTGGATGTGCGCTTCAGCTCCCCTGCACACAAGATCTGTAGGGCTGCAGCCAGGCTGAGTCTAAATGTACCCCGATTCATCTCTAAATGGCCCCTCTGAGAGGGGAGGGGCTCTCAAAAGAGTGGGACTTGGTGAGTTCCAGGGATCCCTGTTGCTTCGGGGTACCTGTGAGAACAGCCTTTTTGTCTGGCTAAATCCTACTCAGACCCAAGGAGCAGCCCACCCAGCTGTGCGCTGTGGTCCCTGGGCATGTACACTGGTTTTCAAAACACCTACTATGCAAGTCCTGGAGGCCCATGGACTGTGCTGCAGGGTTCCAGTGGGCTCTTTGGGTGATTCTAAGACCCCTCTAAATAAGGACAGTCCCCGGAATGTGCATGCTCGTTAATGTTTGTTAAAACTCACAAGGAATTTGGGGGAGGGAGAATGTGGCAACCAAGGCAGAGCCTTCCTTCAAACCCTGCCCTGGTCAGGCACAAGCACCCCAGCACCCCACCTTTCCATTTCAGTGCACCAGAGGATGTCTTCCTTCTCATTCATGAAGACGGGGAAATGCTGGTCTTTGCCTTGCTTTATGGAGTTTGACCTGGTGGTAATGGTCCTCACTTTGCTGAACTGGAAGACAAAGAGAAAGAGGAATGAGCAGGCATCGCTTGCTGAGCTATGTCACTAAGTACAAGCCTCCCTCCTTCCTGGCGCCTGCTTCCCTGCCACTCTGAGGTCACGTGGGCATTTTTGGCTAATCAGGCAGCAGCTGTGGCGGCCTCACTCAAGTCTTCCGAAGGACTGGCTCTCTCATTGGGGAGTGACTTGCAGGCAGAAGGGAGTCAGTAACTCAGCAGCTCAAAGGTGGACAGTGGGGGCTCTCTAGTCCGGAGTGCTAGATAGTCTGGGTGGAACCTAATATCTGAGTGTGGCAGAGAGGAACTACGCCAGAAGAGGCCACTCTCCAAGCTGCAAGCTTTAAGTTCCAGCACAAGAAACAAAATGAAAAAGCACTTTTTCTTTCTGAAGAACAATTTTATTGGAGTTTAAAAGAAAAACTCCAGAAAGGGCAAGCTGTAAACCTCGGCAGCTGCCTAGAGAGAAAAGGCCGTGCTGTTTAGGCAAACGAATAGATCCCATACACGGTGGACAAACAGCCACGTGTTGAGGGGGGACGTTTTAGAGGTAGAGTAAGGAAGCCCAAAGTTTTAGAAAAGGCACACTTTTCTAGTCAGCATTCAAAAGAAAAAGGGGGAGGGCACAGAAAAGTTGTACCTTTCTGAGTCAGGAGGAAGGAGGCAGACCTAGGCAAACCTCTCAGGGACTGCACTGGGTAGCAGGGAGCCAAGGGACACCCAACTTAAAAAGCTATGAGGCGACTCAGATTAAGAACACTAGCTACTTTGCCAGAGGAACCAGGTCCAATTCCCAGCACCCACATGGAGGGTCCCAACTATCTTTACTTCCGGTCCCAGGGGATTTGGAATCCTTTTCTGGCCTCTGCAAGCACACATGCGGTGCAGAGAATACGCATGATGGCCATACACAGAGAGAGGCTCTGCAGCTCCCAGAACCTTGTTAAAGACCACACAGTGCTGCCCCAGGGTGAGATGATTGTTGCACACCAGGAGAGACTGAGAGGCAGCAGGCTCAGCCTAGTCACTGGTCATCTGGCTATTATGACCCTACACGATCCCAAGAGTACAAGTAGGCAGCTCTGCCATGCCCCTCCTTGGCTGGCAGTCTGCGACGGCCCCACCACCCTGCCCTAGGTTTGAGGCTCACCTTGGCTATTCTGCCATGTTCCAGACACTCCTGCAGTTCCAGCTTATCATTCACAGTGGATGCCAATGGCCTAGGAGGCAAGAGACACCGTGGAATCATAGAGCAGAAAGGCCCTCTACCCCAAACACACACACAGCATTACTCTGCATACTGTGCCTACCCATAAGCAACCAAACAGGCCTTAATCCCTACAGGAACTTTAAAAAAAAAAAAAAAAAAAAAAAAAAAAGGTTTCAAAAACACGTAGCAGACAGCTAATGCCTATCCGGGGTTGGCGGGGAATGTACATCTGGATTTGTGGTGATTTGTTTCATGGGTGGGTACGCTGGCTGAGTTGATTGGAATATAAGCCCGAAAGGCACATTTTTCAACTCATGTTTCTGAGAGGTCTGAGGCCAGCCCGAGCTACGTGGGATAAAGTTTTGCTCCAAACGTTAAAGTTCTCTGTTGCTGTGTAGTATCTCAGGGGAGCTCGGGGAAGTGAAGGCCACTTGACACGGACCTTTCCTACGTTAGAGCTAGCTGGGTGCAGTAAGATGATCTACCATCCCAACACTCAAGGGAGGGGAGGGGTGGGCATCGAGGATTCCTAAGTTTGAGGCCAGACTGGAGCACATAGCAAGCTCTGCCCCCAGACAGCAGGGCCAGGGCTGCAGCTCAGTGGTAAGGCCCTTGCTATTCAGCAAAGGCGATCTCAGCTGGACACTTAGTGTGTCCATCCTTGGGCTGTCCTGCCTGCAGCCCACTCCTCCCACAGGCCCCATGCCAAGAGCGCTCACCAACCTGTTCATGCCAGGAAGGTTACCCCAGAAGTAACGGGCCCTGTGTGCAGCAGAAACTTCTTTGGCGTCAATCATCACAGGGTTAGACTGTAAAACAGGAGATGGTTTCAAGATGATGAAAGGAGGAGTATTAATTAAATACTGCCGGGTAATTGGCCTGGCCTGAGAGGCTTAATTCCTCAGAGGCACTTCCTTCTTAGGGAGCCATACACTGGAATTACCGGAAGACCCAACAAGATTCAAGTAAACCTAAATACAACCCTCATGGGCTTGCTAGAACATTCTAGATATTCTAGCACAATCCAGCTGAACTTTCTGTGATGACAGGAACAGTTACTGCTTCGGTGACCACTGTGCTGTGGCTGACTCCTGCTTGCTTAAAAGGAGGCTCATTCTTGTGAGAACAGCCATGGGGCTGGTGGCTACATCAGGGCACTCCAGGACAGCAGAGCAAGCCTGAGAGCCTGTGTGTGTACCATGCCCTCGCGTTTACCTTCTGAGCCTGAGCTGATGGGAGCGCAGGCTGACAGTAGCAATCCCCTGTGTATGGCTTGTACTTCGCTCAGTGATTAACCGAGGCTCACATCATTGGAAATGAAAGCAGACAAGCCATGATTTTCTATCAGGTAGCATAAAACGCCCATTAGGGTGCCAGAGAGTGAGCCTAGGCCATTCTGGTCAGAGAAAACTGAATTTGGAGTTCTCTGTAGAACCTCAGTCTCAGAACCCGAGCCTATCTGTTTGATCCAAGGTCTACCACCATGACACTTCCTGAAATAAGAGCACCCTTTCTTTCTAGGTGTCCCTCTAGCACCGCCTCCTTTCTACATGGGAGGTCTTCCTCAAGCAAACAGAAGCCACCAGTCCCCGGCTCCGGCATTGCAGACAAGACAGAAATGAAGCAGCAGTCCAAGGAAGAAGCCATTAGTGAGCTGGCCAAACCAAGGTTGCTGTCTGTACCTCAAGGAATCGTGAGATGTCCCTCTTGTCACTAACGCCCATGGCCACCACATTCTCAAAGAGCCAGAAGAAGGGACGGTCGTCTCCTTCCTTGGGCCGCGCATCATGCAGGAGGCGGTAGAATTCAAAGAAGAGGCGGCCAGTACCCTCTGAGAGGTTGGGAGAGAGAGAAAGCCATCAGCTGGGGGCTGTCTGCATCAGACAGCACTGAGGCCTGGGCGTGGGGAGGGGCCATTGGAGAAGCTGCCAGGGCAGAAATGTCCAAAGAGGACTCCTAAGACCTAAGTGCAGAAGGTACCAGCTCGGAAAGCAGAGGAGCCAGGTGGCACCTACCGTAAAGTCCCTTGCGGGCGGGATTGACGATGGAGAGGTCATTGCAGGGACTGCCCCCAATCACCAGATCGAACGGGCCCCATTCCTGGATCTGGGAGGACAAAGGTAATGTGATGGGCCTACTGTCCAGGGACAGAGGCAGAAACAACCTGTGAGGTGGACGGTCACTGAGATTCCTCAGGTTAGCTTCTCAGTGAGCAATCAGACCCAGCAAGGAGCCCTGGAGGTGCCAACCAGCCTTCCCCAGGTGAGGAGAAACTGCTATGATGGTGCCACATGAATGCCCTCCCCCTTCCTCCCCCCCACTGCAGAGATAAACAGATCTCATGGGTTCTAAGGGAAGACTGCCAGTACTCCCCCCTACCCCTGAAATGCAGACTGGTCAAAGTTCTAACTTTCCAGAAGCACTTAGATGACAGCAACCTCTCTTTAGTCCAGAACATATTGCCACAAAGACTGTGGAAACAGCCAGGGAGCAGCTGGCACCCCAAAGAGCAAGGTCCTCTAGCCACGCCCACCCACTCTACACAGTGCTGAGGACGAAAGCAAGCCTTTCAGCTCTACAGACAGGAGCTCTACAGTTCTGTCCTTGGCTCCCAAACCCCCATTTCCGTCTGCTCATTGCCCTCAGAAGCCACAGAAGTAAAATGGAAAAAGAGGGAGAAAGGCTGGAGGAGAAAGGGCAAAGAGGAAAACAGCTGGACGGAATGAAAGGACACCGCCCCAGGACGGACATACATGCTTCTGTGTGACGCTGCGGACGTCCCCGACGTACATGATCTTTCCCTGGTGCCGCACCATGCCCACCGTGATGGAGTCCTCACACACCTCAGAGGCGATGTAGCGGTCCACTTGGATGCCCAGGTCCTTCAGCACCAGGAGCCCTGTGGCAGCCATCAGGGAGCAAGCACTATCACCCACAGCCAGCAACCTGACACCTGGTCTTAAGACTTATCTTGCCAACTGCACACAGGGGGTCACCTTGCCCACGTTGAGGCTCCCGGGGTCTTTTCTCAAATCAAAGCAGATAAGCACAGACAAGCACTATGGCTGTGCTTCACTTTTGCCTAAGTGGAAGGTGGCCAAAGCCAGGAAAGACTAGCCAAGACAGCAGGTAGTTTCAGGTTGAGAGAGATGCCCTTTTCTCAAGTGTCTATGTCCTCACCATGCCTCACTCCCTATTACTTCCCTATCGAAGTTCCATGTGTCACATGACACAGATGAATGGCACCTGCTCTAAGAGCCCATCCTTGGCCCAGCTCCCCAGGAGGCCCCCTAGAACTGCCTCTCCATGGCCAAGCACCCAGCACTTCCTATTCCTCAACCTCAGTTTATTTCCCGACCTTGGATGGCAAACGTCAAGTCACGGTCCCTTCGTTGCTCTTTCTCTTAACTGGCTGGAGTGGCTTCCTTACCAGCCTCTCCACCGATGCTGCCTACTGATGCAGAAAAGCAGTAGCACATCGAGGGATCACAAAAAATGAGGGACAGTGACATCATTTCTACTGCTGCCAGTGGCTCCCCAGGGAGCGCCTCCAATAAGGTGCAACATGACCGTCTGTCTTAATGTTCTGGACTGGGCCTCCCTGTGTGGGTGCCTCAGCTGGCTGGAACTTGCTATGTAGACCACACTGGCCTCAAATGCAGAAGTCTAGATGCCTCTGCCTCCTGAGTGCTAGGATTACAGGTATGCACACACCATGCCCAGCTTTGACAAACAATAGTCATTCCGTTATTGTTTTACTTCTTTTGAGACATAACCCAGGGAGGCCTTGAACCCGCTATGTAGCCTAGGATGAACGAAATCCGATCCTCTTGCTTCTGTCCAAGTACTAGAATGAAGTGTGCACCATCAGGCTTAAGCTTTGGTTTTTTTGGGTTTTTCTTCCCATTCTGAGACAGGGTTTCACTGTGTACCCCTGGCTATCCTAGAACTTGCTCTGTAGACCAGGCTGGCCTTGAACTCATAGAGATCCATCTGCCTCTGCCTCCTGAGTTCGGGGATTAAAGGCGTGCGCCACCACCAACTGGATCATGCCTACTTCTTAATCATCATTCAGTTTTAGCAGCTACATAAACTTACTATCTCCACTATCCAAAGAAAAGCAGGCCAGTCACCCAGGACCCATGCCACTGACCTGTAGCAATTCCATCAAAGAGAGACAGCACCCGGATGGGCTTCCTCTTCTCAGCTGGAACAGGCGGGTAAACCTTCGGGGGATCCTAAGTAGTGGGCATCACTGGTCAGCTCCATGCCTGGCATTGCCTAGTTCCCCATCCCGTGCTGGCCCTCCCGCTGAGACCTGCAGGCCTTCGAGATGGATCTGTACGGCTCACACACATCCCGCTCCTTTTTGCAGCCTGCCCAGCCCCGACTGCCTACTGGAGAAGCAGTCTCAGGGGGGCTTGAGACTACAGCCTAGACTAGACCCAGCACTCACAAATTCCTGGTCGTGGTTGTTGGCAAAGAACATCTGGAGTCGAGAAGGCCAGTCTTCCCGTCTCCGCAGCAGCCCGTAGGTGCCCTTGTGCCCACACATGTAGCAGTTCCAGGGGTCTTCCTTGATGGCTGCTTGGGCAGCCCCTGGCCCCACCAAGAGGTCCACACACTCCACACAAAAGCACCTGCGGGAAAGCCAGCGGAGAAGGACCGACTCTCAGACCTGGGCGGGCTGAGGGGGGCGGCAGGACAGCTGGACAATGGCGCCTGGAGCTCCGTGGGCAGGCCCTGGCCCTCACCTGCAGCAGTTATTGTTCCCGCACATGAGCACTTCCCGGCCCCCGCAGCAGATGGTGCAGTAGGACTGGTAGCCGTCGTCGTCATACTGGTACGCGCACTCCAAGAAGCAGTTCTAGGGAGAATGTGAGGAGTCAGGGGGGGGACACCCAGCCTCAGAGCCAAGCCAAGACAGGCTCTGAACATGAGCGAGGCTGAGAAGTGAATAGCCCATCGGAAGTTCCACCCTGCAGCCTTCTACAGGGGCTCCCAAGGGCATGGCAGCCCACCTATCATCAGCCTGCCTGACCCTGCCTCTGCCACCCACCCTCCAACCATGGTTGCAGGTCCCACTCCTGCCCACATGGGTCCCACTCAAACCACAAAAGGATCTTCCATGACATAAACCAGAACAAGCCTGAATCTTTGGAGCCTAAGTGCACACGAGGGTCCGTATCACAACCAGTCAGGCATTGGGGAGAGTCGCCTCTCAGGGTGGGCCGTGCCTTACCTTACAGTTCTGGCACATTCCACCAATGAAGAGAGGGTGCTCCAGGGTGACGTTGAGGCTTCCACACGAGATGCAGATGTCTGCAAGGTAACAGGTGGCCATGAACAGCCCTTCCCTGGAGCTCCTGCCCACCTGGGGCCGGACCCCAGCTAAGACAATATCCACCAAAGCGGGTGTCAGGACGGCAGTCTACACAGGTAGCTCACAGCCACAATCTCAGCATTTGAGGCTCAGAAAACCAAAAAGCATCCTGGACCACAATGTGAGTTCACAATGTGAGAGAGGGAGATTCTGTCCCAAGACAAAGGAAAAAAAAAAACCAAACAAACAAAAAAACAGCAAAGAGCTATGGAGATGGATGGCTCAGGCAAGCATTGAGATGCAAGTTCAGATCCCCAGCATCCTCATGAAAAGGCCAGCTACGTTGCTTCAACTGGGCTCAGTGGGTTATGGGGGCTTGGGGGGGGGAGCATATGAAGGTAAGAAAGAAACATGCTGCAGGGAGTCACCGGGGAAGATGAGGTAGACATGATCAAGAGACGTACACACACATGCAGATCTCTGTGTGTTTAAAGCCAGCCTGGTCTACAAAGTTCCAGGACAGCCAAGGCTACACAGAGAGGACCCCCCATCTCAAAAAAAAAAAAAAAAAGGAAAGGAAAAAAAGAAGAAAAAGTCAGGCATGGCAGACTATGCCTGCAATCCCAGTGCTGGGGAGGGTAGAAAATAGGTATGTTCTTGGAGCTCACTGGCCATCCAGCACAGGGGAAATTTCTGAGCTCTAGGTTCAGCAAAGAGACCCTGGCTCTAAATAGAAGGTGGACAACTGAGGAAGCCACCACCAGGCATCAGCCTATGCCCTCCACATCCACATACGTAAGTATTACTCATTTACAAACATCCCACATATTTTCTTAAAGGCAGCAGCTGGTCTCCGATCTCAGCAGCTCATTTATTTCTTTCTCTCACTTATACCACCACCAGAAATAGGGTAGGGTGACATGGGGACGAAAACCCATTCATAAGAACAGGGTCTGGGTCCAAGCTGCCCTGGAGGGATTCCTCAGGCCCTCCTCCAGGCCTGTTTCTTTGTCAGATCATTACCTCGGGACCAGGGAAGGAGAATACTGGCTTGGAGAAGGTGAAGACTGAAAAAGGCAAGGTCAACTTCAGCCAAGTTCAATCAACCACCCAAGGACAATCCTTCTCTGAACCCACTGGGGTGCTTCCTAACCCTAAAGGAGTAGGAGCCTCAGGTGAACGGAGGTGGTGGAGATGCAGATATGCCACGGGGACCCACATCACTTCGTGGGAAGAGCAAGCCCACCCAGCTCCCAGGCAACACTTACCCTCGATGTTCCGGCACTTCTGCCGCACCTCATACACCAGCCGCTCTGCAGGAGGAAAGCCTACATTAGGAGACTGCCCAGGTGGCCAGGACAGGTGCCCAGATGATGTCCGCCCCTCAGAGCTCCCAACTTTCTCTCTCTCCCAGCCAGATGACGTCCGCCCCCTCCACCCCTCAAAAGCTCCCAATTCTCTCCCCTTTCTCTCTCCAGGCTCCTACCTCTTGTGCGCTCATCAATGATCTCCTTGACCTTGGGCTTCTCTGTTGTGCTCTTTCTAGGTTTCTTGGCTGGTGGGGGTGGGGCATAAGCAGCGGCCTCTGGCTCAACCCACATGTCCGTGTAAACTTCCTTGTATGGGTTCTTCTCTTCTGCACCAGGAAGGCAGGTGATCACACCACTTACAGGCTAATCCTAGCACAGTCCCCATGGTGGGGCACCACATTTCCCTGGCTGCTTTCCCACCTCCAAGTTCTGGGGTTCCAGTGAGCCAATGGACGACAGGTTACTTTGGAATCACGGAGCAGCAGCAGCAGAGAAGCCATTTCTACGCTGCCCTACTGTGTGTGGGGCCACTGCAGCTCTCCCAAATGTGCTTTTCCCAGTCCCCGCTGCAGTCCACCAGACCCATTTACTGCCTTTACCTTCTGGTGGCTCTAGGCCCTTAGGACCAGACGGCTGGAAGCCTCCAAGGGCCCATTCAATCATCTGCTTGTTCTGCACCTCCACGGCCTTGCCAGTGTCACTTTCGTCACTGTCATGGCAGGCTGGAAAGAGCTTCCCGGCACGGCTGCTAGCCACCTGGAAGGCAACAGAAGTAGGGACAGGTGAGATGATAGGGGAAGCCCAACTCATAGGGGCAAAGGTGGGTGGGCAGCGGGCGGGAGAACACCAGGAGGGAGGGTGAAGAAGGGACTCAGGCCTGCCTAGCGAAGCTCCAGTTTCCAGCGAGCCTGGCGGCCCCACCGATTAAACTCCGCAGGATGCTGGGGACACGCTCACCTGGAGGACTTCATAGATGGCTTTGCGGTACATGGGCTGCTTGTTGTAGGTGGCCTGGTGGAACGCACTGCAGAAGGAGCTCAGGGGCATGAGCTTCTCCACGCACACCTAGGGGCCAAGCCAGCCTTAGTTTGTTGCTTCCATGAGACACGGCCTCACGCTACAGTTCTGCATGGTCTGGCACTCACTATGTAGCTCAGGTTGGTCTTGAACTTGTGCTCCTTCAGGTTCAGTGGGGATTACTACAGCCAGCTGTTCCCTATATGGTTAAGCCACGTGCCTTGTAACTGTTAATCCTGAGGAACATTAGAGTCCCTGGACCCTCTGGGGCTCAGAGGCAATGACAAAAATGACGAAGAGCAAAAGAGGAGCCCCAGTCAAGAACGGGAAAACATCTGAAGGGCCCTCACAGCTGATAGACCAGCAGGCTTTCTACTCAGCTCAGTGACGACTACGGCTTCCTCCACTGACCCCACACAGGAGGGCAAGCAGAGGGCATTTCCACTGCCTTTGCTCCAGACTGTACCCACAGACTGTCACAGACCAAGACCCGTTTTACTTTCTTTCCCAACCTTCTGACCACCAAGCCCAAAACTCACCACTGAGAACTTGCCATCTCCGAACCACATGACCCAGCGAGTGCCTTCAGCGGCTCGGCTCCGGCCCGTCATCCACCAAGACACAATTCGGCCTGGCCACCAGGAGAAGCCCCGAAGCTTCCCCCATACCAGCTCTCCAATGCCGAAGCCCCGGCCATCCTAGAGCCCCAAGGAGCAAAAATCATTACACAGCAGTCCTGAGTCCCAGCCACCCTGAAGCCTCCCAGAGCAAAACTGCAGCCCTGGGCATCTGAGGGAAAGAGAGAACCCCATGAGAATGAAGGGAGACAGAGCCAACTCAGTAACCCGATAAAACTCTGAAGCAGCCAGAAGATAGCAGGAGGAAAGGGGAAGATCTGACAGGGAAAGACCCCAGGAAAAAGCCAGTCGCCAGGGCTACTAGAGAGGCAGCCTGCTCACCTCATACTCAGGCTCATCATCAGCTGCTTTGGTGGCATTCTTGTCCCCAGCATCAGCCCCGACTGGCTCAGGGGTGGTGGCCACAGTAGGGGACGCAGGGTCCGTGGGCTGCTGCACAGCAGGAGGGCTGGCCTCCTCCACCTTCTGGGACTCTCCAGAGGCCTGGTTTTCTTCCACAGCATTCATTACTGCAATCACCTTGGCTTTCTTCTCAGCCTAGGGAGACGGGGACAGGAAGTCACCTTGACCCCTCCAGAAATGAGCAAGGCCACGTGACACTCCAGCCTATAAGTGGTCTGGAGAGAGCAGCTCACCACGTAAAGAAAAACAGCTGAAGCTGGAAGGCCTACTCAACTCTCCTTCCTGCCTCTGAGGAAACCTCCCTCTTGGCCCAGAATCTGCCCTCTGACCTTTTCTGACACAGGATCTCACAGAGCCCAGGCTGGCCTCAAACTTGCTATGTAGCTGAGGGCGATCCTGAACTCTTGGTCCTCCTGCATCCACCTCTTAAATTCTAGGACTACAAGCCACGCCCAACGGCACGTGCTTGTAATCCCAGCAATCAGAAAAGCAGCAGAGGCAGTGTGAGACTAGCCTGCTCTACAAAGTTGAGTCCAGGACAGTCAAGGCTACACAGAGAAACCCTGTCTTGAAACAAACCAAACCAAATTCTAGGATTCCAGGCACACACCACAAGGGCTGGCGTCTCAAATATGAATTACACACCATGTTTCAGGCAAGGATCTTGGCTCCAAACTTAGTTGGGAGTCTTGCTGCTCAACTGAGAAAGTAAGTGAGCTTTCAGACCACAGCTGTGCGAGGCCTCTAGGTAGTATAGAGTCCATCTCTGACAGAGTAACGGAACGCTCTGTAAATGCCTGTTCCTCGGAGAAGGCCACATCACTCATCACACAACACAGAGTGCTGTCCGTTACAGCACCTCTCCCACCATCGCCGTGTGCTATTCAGCTGAGCGTACGGACCAGGAGCTGCCTCTGCCATTCCAAACAAACCCTCACTTATTCTCTCACTGAAAGACCCCCATCCTCACCCTCTACCGCATGCTGCTGAGACTAAGGGCGGTGAGCCCAATCTCGTCTCAAAACCTGCTCAAAGCCAGGAAGGCTAGTCGGTGCCCTTAATCCCAGAACTTGGAAGGCAGAGGCAAGTGGAGCTCTGTGAGTCTGAGGTCAGCCTGGTCCACACAGTGAGTTTGTAGGTGGCCAGTCGCATACATAAGACAGACCTTGTCTTAGAAAAACAAACAAACTCCTGCTCAAAGACCCCTTTAAGGTACAGAACTGACACCAAGTTGACCATTCAGCTCACCTCCACCAGGAAATCTAGAGCACGTGTCTTCCCAAAATTCAAAGTGCTGTACCTAATCTCACCATTGCAGCTGGGGACCGAGAGCAGGGAGAGGAGCCATGCCCTTTCCTCTTTTCTTGCTTTTTTGAGACAGGGTTTCTCTGCGTAGCCCTGGCTGTTCTGAAACTCATTCTGTATGTAGACCAGGCTGGCCTCAGATTCAGAGACTGACTGGGAGGCCAGCTTGGAATACTTTGCAACCAGTTTCTCTAAAAATAAATAAATAAACAAACAAACAAACAAACAAACAAACAGGTGAATAGATAAGTGAGTGAATGAATAAATAAATAAAGAAGAAAGCTCCCGGTTGGGAGATTAAGAACTAGTTGGCGTGGCAACTCATTAGAAGCTGACTGGCCAGCCTGAACATCTAGACTGGAAGTTTCTGGTCCCTTTCTTTGACCTGATTAAGAACCTGAAACACGTGTACCAAGGATCTCAAGGATGCTCCCATGGGCTGCCCAGGCACCGCAGGGTCACCTTGACGGTGGTCTATCCACATTTTATTCCAGGCTACATGTCTCTGCCTCAGGGCAACAACCCAGTTCCGCTTCTTGCGGTGAGGTGATCCCTAAAATACAGACGGTGGGAATTTTGAGCACTTGCACTTTGGTTCAACAAATCCCAAATGGATGATACAGCCGGGGAATATAGCTCAAGGCCGGGGAGGGAAGGAATGCAAGGCAATTGCTCAACTCTTCCCAGCCCCACCCTCACCTGGCCTGGGCTTGCTTTCCCTTCCTACCACCAATTAGCTATCACTTCCCCCAAGGAGGTGCACCAAGGCTGGCTTTGCGGCGTGCCTTCCTTTCTCCTGGGAGCTACCGCCTCTTCTGGAATCATCTGCAGAAGTCACACACACAGATGCACCGCTGCCCAGATGTTGCCTCTCTCCTCCCACCATGCCTCCCAGAACTTCTGACAACCATGACAGAGCCAACTTAGGCAGCTGCCGCCAACGACCCAAAGACCCTGGGTTACAGCTCCTCAGCCAGCATGAGGCAAGAAGCTTGCAGAGGAAGGGGCCTGCTACCATTTCCACAGCGAGGAGTATGTGGTAGGCGAAGGCTCCTCCCGAGTCGTGCCTGCCTTCGCCCTTATTATTCCCCCACAGCTCCTTTGTCTTTCTCCTCACCCCTTTCACCACAGTTCGTGAAAATTCTTCTCCCACAACTTCCCCCGGTTTGTCAGATGCCGCTGCTGATAGCTGCCTTAGCATCTCCAATCCACCAGCGCAAAACATGTGCCCGGCACAGCTCGGGCTGGCAGAAGAGGAAGGGGGCCTCCACCCGGACCAGCACTGTAGAGGGGGTTAGCAGCAGGAGGCCAGAGGAAAGGGGAAGGGGGGGCTGCGCAGCCGGTGGGGGAGGGGCTCATTAGAATAGTCAGCCTGGCAGTACAACCACCCTCCTTCCCACGTTCACTACCTCTACTCGCCGAGCAGACAATAGGAAAGGGAAGGGTTAACTAGGGGCTCTAGCATTTGGTGTCTTAAGCTCTGAGACTGGGCAAGGTCCAGAAGGGACACGCCACCATCCCCCAATACCCATGGCTCAAGAAAGCCACTTGGCCTGGAGTTCCTCAGACCCAGGAAAGACGCTGGTAACTCTACGGTCTAAGGCTTCCTTGTCCAGCTCCACCTCGTCAGGCAGCTGTACCGGCTCCTCCTCTCCCTGGGACTCCCAATCCAAAGGTCAGAGGTCTGATTGTCTCTGCCGCCAAACCCACGCGGCTTTGGGCTATCTCAGTGTCACAGAACACCAGGCTACCCTCCACGACCCCGAGGTTCGCACTACTCCCTTGCCATGGCTCACCACTTCTTTCTGGCTGCCGGCCTAGGGATACAGAAATATTGGGGTGTTATTAGGGGAGGAAACTGTCTCTCTCCAGAGGCCCAGAGCTGGTAAGGCCTTGAGGCCAACATGGTCCTCCAAGAAGGCACACAGGTCATCAACAACTGCCAGGCACCCAGGCACCCAACAACTCCAGCTACAGCCCAGGCTACTTCCAACCCAACTCTGGTCCTCTACTGCCTTCAGCCGGGCCGTCTGCCTCAAGCCTGCAGTTACCACCACCGTCAGGGCTGATCTTCCTGTCCCCTGAGCGTGCCAGGTGACACTTGAGACCAGGGACGCGCGGGGCCTTGAAGCTCCAAAACTCGAGTTAGTGGGACCGACCTAAGTCAGCATCCCCGGAACTCAGTTGGGACGGAGGCTGGCTTGACTCTTTGCAACACTGAGGGCTGCGAGGATCCTCCCACCGGCCCAGCCAACCTCCCCGCCCCCGGTAACCCTAGGGCTCTGTCCAAGAACCTACCCATAAGGCCAGGTGCAGCCCCTCTGCGGTCCGGCTCAGGTGTGAGCCCCGGCCTGAAGCTCTGTAAATAGCTGCCCGTCTGGGGGGAGGGGCAGGGGGCGCTGGGGCTGGGGGCGGAGGGGGCCAGAGGGAGGGGGAGGGGGCGCTGGGGGGGAGGGAGGGAACATTTTCTTTGTCTAGAACTCCAGGTCACGTGGGCCCCGCTGGAGTTCCTGGTTGGCTACGCCCGGGCCGGGGGAGGGGGCCGGCCTCCTACGCTGGCGCTGGGCCAGCCCCTCACCCCGGCCCGAGGGGCGCGGGGGGCCTGGGGGCGAGGTTGGCCACTCCGTTCCCAGGGGCCCGCCCCTCCTGCCAGCTCCCGCGAGCCGCCCGCTCTGCCCCCTTCCCCCAACTTTGGGGATGGGGATATAGGGTGGATGGGGGTCCTGTGGGAGGTGGGTTGCTTACGGGTCTCGGGCGGACCCAGAACAGCCGTGGTGGGAAAGGAAAGGAGCGCTGGCTTCAAACAGCCAGAGAGTGCCGGGAGAAAGTTGTAGAAAGTGAGTTTCGAAGAAACACGAGCGAAGAAAAGAGAGCGAGCGAGCGCGGGAGTGCGCGAGCGAGTTTACGGATTAGAGATGAGGCCGGGAGTTTACAGCGAAGCAGTTTAGGGAAACTCAGCAAGCAGACGCGGGTGGAGAGCACGCAGGTTGAGGGCGCCCCAGAACAAGAACTGCTGTAGGGCACAACCCCCTCTCCACGTTACAGGTGAATGGAGGCGGGGTGCGTTAAAAGTGGCGTTGACAAGTCAGACTTTGAAAACTCCTTCCCGGGGCCCCCAGGTCACTATTGGTTGCCTCATTTTTTCTGCCTGTAAGGAGCAGGGCCTTCATTCACAGCCAAGGCATCCTGCAGCTCAAGAGGCCGCTGTTACGACCTATGGTGGTGAAGTACGCCTGTAATCCTAGCACGTGGGAGACAGAGATCAGGAGTTCAAGATCATCCTCGACTAACAGAAGGTCAAGGCCAGCGTGAACATCATGAATCCCTGTCTCAACAATTACGGGATGGAGACACACACACACTTAGAACCGTGCTCTCACGAACATGCTGGTGTCTCCTGGAACCACCACGTGCGGCCTAGGCCATTTAAAGACAATCCGAAGTAAAGGCACAGTACCCTAAGGTGAACACAAACACGTCGCTCCCAGCCCTCCATTAGGGCACAGAAGCATCAGACACAGAAATGGACACTGGTTCCTGCCCTCAGGAAGCTGACGGATTCCACTAGACTTGGGAAGAAGGGGAGTGCAAACCCCTGTGTGGATAAGTATCAAACCCACCAAGCAGATAGATGGCAGAAGACAGCATGAGATGAAGGATGTGATCGAGGAGGCGAAAGATCACAAGGTGAACAGGATTTGGAGGAGGCAGGCAGGCAGGATACGTCAGGTATTAGAAGGGAAGGAAGAACTCTCCCAACCCTCTCAATTCTGACGAGAAACGGCCATGGTTTTGAAAAGGTGAGGCTGGGTAGTGGGAATGGGTCAAGAACGGGAATGGAGATGATTAGCCAGGATTCAGTTTGCAAAATTAATTAGAACAAAGAACTGGAGGTGAATGCTCCCCAGCAGGGCACTGCTGTTTGGCTGGTACACTTGTCAAAAAAAAAACCAGACTTGAAATCTGATCCCATTTCCACGACCTTGATACAGACCACTTAACCCTGAGAAGTCTCTTTCTCATCTGCAGAATAGGGGTTATGATATCAGCCCTCTAGAACCTAGGAAACCAGCATCCTAATGACAATGAGCTTGGCATGCACCAGCTGAAACAGGTACAGGTATAATGAGGTGCAGGGATGAACTATTAAGGAGCTCCCTCCATCTCACCTGGGGCTCAGCTCACCCTGAGACCATTAGAGCAAGTGAGCGACTGAAAGGGCTTTCTCCATGTAAAATTTATGGGTACAGGGCCAGGCCTGATAGTGCATACTGTAAGCCCAGCACTTAGGGAGCAAAGAGATCCGGAGATCATTGCCGTGAGATCACTTCAAGTTTGAGGCCATCATGGGCTACAGAGTGAGACTCTGTCTCAAAAAATAAAGAATAACCTTTGGAGTACAAACCTCCCCACAAGTTAAAAAAAAAAAAACAAAAAAAACGCCATTCCCTGCCGTCCCAGGAACTCTAGAGGTCTTCTGCTGCTCCAATGCACTTTTCAACGCAATAGTGGTATTTGGTATTTGTTTGGGCCAGCTATTCAGGTCACACAAACTGTGAGGAGAAGCCATGAGCTTGGGGCTGTGGTGTGGCTCCAGAGTAGGCCATGTGCTCAAATTCTGGTCCCTAGCACCCTCTCACTCCTAGGAGAGAAGGAAGTCCTAAAATGACTCCTCTTGCCATCTTCTGACCTTTCAGATGTGTACTGTAAAAGACTTGCTCACTGCAGCCTGCTCAGGCCCAATCAATACCCCAGACCTCTCAAAAACAAAACCAAAACAAAACAAAACAAAAAAAACCTTTCTGCTCTGTGGCTTGGCTGCCCTTTTTGAGTGTCAGCCATACCAGCTTCTAACTCATTATGTGGCCAAGGCTAGCCTTGAACTCCTCTGGTCTTCAGATATCCTTCATGTCTCACCTTCCCTCACAACGTGGCTGACTGCCTTAAATTCTACCTTACTTCTTCAGGCAGACAGGATGCCAAGCCTCAGAGCTGAACTGAGCCATTCACCTTTTCTTGGTCTACCCACAAAGCAGACTCTCTTTGACTTTCCAAAGTAAGGTAGTTCCTGTGAAGTCTTTTGCCTGAGATGAAGATAGTCAGTCTAAAATAGCAGCATTCAGGTAAGACAAGCCATGTTCTTGAAACTGCTTGTGTTCAATTCTTTTTTTCTTTCCTTTCTTTCCTTCTTTCTTTCCTTCTTTCTTTCTTTCTTTCTTTCTTTCTTCCTTTCTTCCTTTCTTCCTTTCTTCCTTTCTTCTGTTCTTCACAACAGACAGGGTTTCTCTGTGTAGCCTTGGCTGTCCTGGACTTGCTTAGTAGACCAGGCTGGCCTCGAACTCACAGAGATCCGCCTGTCTCTGCCTCCCTGAGTGCTGGGATTACAGCCGTTCACCACTGCACCCAGCTGAAACTGCTTTCAACATATGCTCCTGGTAGAAGATGCGATGGATGCCACGAGCCTGGAAGAGGCCATGGGAGGATGGATCTGTCACAGCCCAACAGAGGAGGCCTGAAAACAGTGAATGTTCTGTCTTGAACACAGACAGCTATGACCCAATAAGCCACCAGAGGTAATAAACAGCTCTTAAAGGATACCTGAGCCTCAGCCCTGATCCTGAATTCATCAGGCAAACTTCACTTGAACTACATTTCCCAGGGATGCTTATACCAGTACACTGTCAGAAAACATCATGACAAGCGTTCTGCTCTGAGTGGCAGGAGCATGTGCTGTCACAAGTCAGGAAGCTTCCTTTCCTCTACACGTCACTTTCCTGGGACACTGAAGCACAAAATGAGAGGTGAGCACACTTGGTTTCCAAGTGGCACAGATATCAGATGAGCCTCCAGATCACTAGGCAAAGCGCAGTACTGCCTACAGGTCGGTGCTAACAGTCACACCAGCTTAACAAGCTGAAACCCTAGCTAACCTTTTATGCCAGTTTACCGGTTCTCCCCACCAACAAAGTTCCTCTAACCCTGGGCTGTCCAGGGAAGTAGCTCCTGGCTGTATGTAGCTAGTTAAATTAGCTAAAATTAAGTAAAAATGAAACAGCAGTTCCTCAAGTTGCATTAGCCACATTCTACATGTCCAAGAACCGCCATTTTGGATGCATGGCTCAGAATATTGAACAGTCCCGTTATCACAGAAAGTTCTGGGTAGGGCTACTGAGACCTTCGCACCCTTATCTCCCCTCGCAGTTCCTTATCTCCCAATCCTTTCCTGTTCCCTGCCATTCCACTGTCTAATCTCATAGACCACTGGCCTAGCCTCTTAGGAAGAGGGTTGGACTCATCTCCATGAGATTACAGGTCCCTAGAGGGCAGGCATGCAATCTTCCTCGGCTTCCTGTGGAAACTATGGACAGAGCACCTTGCTGGCCATGGTGGAGAAAAAATGCAGTGTTGGCTGGACTGAAATACAGCACTGCCTCAGGAGCTTCCTCTGCGTCCATCCCCCAATCCCAGGCTGCAGGCAGCTCCTGTCCATAGCAGACATTCTAACAATTGCCAGGAGGTCTGGGTTTAGGGCTCTCCAAAGCTGCCAGGAAACGTTCGTTTTCCTATTCCCCTGCAACCCATATGGAGGCTGCAAGCAAATGACCAGGACTAAGCTGCTGGCAGCGAGGCTAAAAATAGCTCAGAGCCAACAGCAAGGAGTTAGCAGGACTTGTTGCTAAGGAGACAGCCAGAGAGAGAGCAACCAAGCAGGAGAAGGTGTCAGACATTCACCAGGAGAGCAAAGGCTGGGCTGGGGGACGCAAAGTTGACAGGGGTCCAAGACTCCCACCTAGAGATGGTGTGCCTTCTGGCAGCTCCTGAAAGCTGTTCAAGTGGGGTAAATATTCCCCCTGTCCCTCAGTACCTCATCTCCATGGCAACCACCAGGGCTGGGGTAAAAGTACCAGCCCCTGGAAGGGAGGCCTCTGCCTGGAGCTGGTTGTTATGGCAACATCCCCCCTTTCCTGTCGTTCTCTCCCTCCTGGCTTCTCCTGAGGGATGAGGTGGGGGTCAAAACTGGGCTTAACCACTGGGACCAGGAAACACCCGCTAAGCAGTCAGGGGCTCCAGAGGCTCCTGGGAGCCCAGGAAGGCCCGTGGTTCCTTAGCACTGGGCTGTGCATACTGTCCTCTCCCTTAGCCCTTCACGGGTGGCCCCGCCAGGAAAGTCCCCAGCTCATTAGGGTTTAACCCCATCAAGATCACCAAAAGATTAAAAAATACAGATGTCTGGGTCCTGCCAACTTGGAGCAGCAGGCTTGGGTGGGGTCCAGGACTCTCTTTAAACCCCTGCAGGTAATTCTAATATCAGCCAAGTGTGAGGGCTTCAGAAAGCTCAGGCTGGGTGTTGGTTGTAGGTGAGTAACCAAGTCCTTGAGAGGACTGAGCTCACCAGAAGTGTCAGATCAGAGCTGCCAATGGAGAAGAGAGTGATCCAGAAAAGAGGTCCCCTCCCTCACCTCAATGCAGGTGTCCCAGGAGGGCCGCTGCCCCTCCTGGGCCTTGCCAGCCGGCTGCTGTCTGACTAGGTCCTGAGCTGAAATCAAAAGCAATGGACACACTCTTCCCTGTGGAAGAGAGCAGAGGGTGGGGGCTGGGAAGCTTGCTCCCCAGAGAGTGCAGAAAGGTGGCAGCCCAGGCAGATGATTCAAGGGAAAAGAGAAATCCATCCTCAAAGGTAAAGCGAAAGGGTCACCATGGCAACTGTGGGGTGCCAGCCTGATTGATTGGGTCACCATGGCAACTGTGGGCTGCCAGCCTGATTCTACATAGCCAGCCTGAACCTGGGCCCTGCAATGGAACCTTGACCCCAGCTCCAAAGAGCAGCACTTGGCTTGATGCCACAAGCCTGTCCCTGCTAACCAGATCTGTTTCCCCTGAGCCAACTGTGAGCCTGCCTGAAACACACCTACACCAGGATAGTTAAGTTTTGGAGCACCTGCAATAGCCAGGCAGAAGGAGGACCGGGGGTGGCGGGGTGGGGGTGGGGCACAGTTCAAGAAGGTGGAAGAGATGAGCTGCCATGCTTTTGTTACTCACAGACTAATTGTGTGCCCAGGACTCACCACACATAAACCACAGCCCTCATTCAAGACAGCATGCAATTAGATGGTAAATTATGTGGTGGTGATGCTTCCTACATATGCTGAGGGAAATCAGAGGCTGCCAGAACCAGAAAAGGCAGGAAGATTCCAGGGATGAATCCCAGGGACAGATGTAACCCCCAAACTTTTCAGGCAGGGTGGGCAGATCTGAAGGTCACCCGAAATCTTCCTGGTAGTGGATGGAGGGAAGGTTCAAGAAGCATGAGGTTGGCCAAATACACTTCTCCTTAGAGAGGGGCAGTGGCCTGGATCTGGTGTACTTGAGGGAATTCTCGTTAGCAGCGTCTAATGCAGAGGTTGGAGGATCAGCCAGAAAGCTAGTTCTTCCTTCTTGCGGCCTCCCTGTCTCTGCCCATCCTGTGTCTAGCCCAAGCACCCCCGAGTCCTCCCTACCTCCCAAGTCCTCTCAAGTCATCCCTACACTTAGAAGGCCCAATCCACCAGGCCTCCCTGTGGGCTCCTGCTATACCCTCCTCATGACACCTGGCCAGCCATCTTCTGCCCACGGCCCCTGCAGCTCTGGAGCCAGTCCCCAGACCAGCCTTCTTCCAGTCACTTCCACCTGCTATTCCGGGGATGCACTGTTCCTCTTACGTCCGAGGGCCTGGGCAAGAGACATTGAGGAGACGTCAAGAGGCTGGGGGAGGCTGTGCTGCACAAGCCTCATTTACCTGAGAAAATCAGCAGGAGGTGTGTGAGGTCTTGGATGAGAGAATTCTGAGTGACCACCTCGCTTCTCCTACCAGTCTAATGGGTCTACAGACCACCACCTACTACTCACAGAAGGGCTCCGAGGAAGCTGGAGGGCAGAAAGAACCTGGATAGGCTTGTGTTGGGTGTTGTCGCCCTGGAGAGCAGAGCCAGTCACACTCAGCGGGAGAGTGGGCCAAAAGGAACCCAGTGCACTACCCTTCCCCCACCCTTCTTCCAGAATCCAGGGGTCAGAGGAAGAAGCCAAGGGACCACCATTCTGATTCAGACATGCAGACCCTCTCGAGTTTCAGGGTCCAAAGAAGATGGGAGGAGCCCAGAAGACTAATTTGGCTATTGCTGAAAGCAATGGGATGTCCGCCATCTCCATCCGAAAGAGAAAATTTAAATCAAAGCCTTGAGTCCTTTCCGGTCTTCCCACCCCCAGGCTTAGAAAGTGAGAGCTGCAACCCCATCGCTACCTTCCAATAACCTGAAGAGCTAAACTGTCACTCAATTCAAAATGTGATTAATCCGCCCCCGGGCAGTGACATTTAAACAGACAGTGCCAGGTGACCCTAGTGGTTAGAGAGGGCCCCTCCCTGCAAGTGAAGCAGGGTGAGGGTTAGGTTTAATTCCGTTCATATCAGAGGCCTAGTGGTTCTCAAACACAGGCTGAGGAGGGGCTGCCCCAGAGACTGGCTTCCGTGGCTCAGAACAGGTCCAGGAGCCCGTCTCTGGATGCCTGCCCAGGTGACAGAGGGCAACGCATACTCTTTAACACAATGACATGCTGTTGCTGTTTTTTGCTAGCACCCCTGCCCAAGTTGGCCTCAATGTGACGGCACACATGGGTCAGCGTCCTTTGGATGTAAAAACTAAGGTCAACTCAGTGTTCGCTGTCTGAACTTTTGCTGCCCTCCCCCTCCCCATTTCTTTGCAAATAGCATCAATTTTTAAACACACAGAGGGATGAATTGCTCTTTTTCTTCAGCGCGTGGAATGCAAATAGACACAGGTGCTGCCTCTTGGCTCGCACGGGCTGGGAAGAGCAACAATGTAGAGAGCTAGTTCGGACCCTGTAAACAATACAACCTCACTCCTTGGCGCTGAGAGGTAAAACCGGAAAGGGGGGGGGGCTGAAGTTAGAGAGAGCTCTGACGACAGCAAGGGATGGCCCACACCTGCAATCCCAGCACTTTAGAGGCGAGGGCAGGAGGATCAAGAGCTATGTCATTCTCAGCTACACAGTAAGTTCAAGGACAGCCTGAACTGACAACATGAGACAGACCTGGTGTTCTCCAGGAAGCTGGCCTGTTGGCCATCTGTTTGCAGAAGCTCGATCTTTCTACCTCTCCCTGTCTTGGTCTTGCTTTCCTTGCTCTGGGCCGGCCTGCCTGCCTACTTCTACTGGTCCCCAAGGTCACTCATGGCCTAGAGCAAGTGAAAAGTATCCCGTCCTGCAAGATAATCTTCCTGAGTGGTGGGTAGAAAGCTTGGAGATCACCCACCATCACAGGAGCCAAAGTGGGGGAAATGAGTTGGACTTTACTGAAATTCAAAGCCTCCCCTTTCTGGCCCGAAGCCTGCTCCTGCTCTAGGATTCCGACCTCTCTCCACCCCAAATACCAGGTTTCTCCTTTCCTTGCCACCCTTCTGTGTGTCTTACTTTGCTGTGGCCCAGGCTGGCCTGGAGCTCACTCTGTAGCCCAGACTGGTAGTTGTCTCAATTCTGCCCTCCCTACAGGACCCTCAGTAAAGGTCAAACATAGCGCCCTCTGCTAAGTCAACTTTGCCCGCCCAGCTCCTGCACACTCTTTTTCTCTGAGGCCCTCTGCACTGCACCAAGGTTTGGCATGTTAAAATGCATGCCGGGGTTCTCTGTGCCCACAGCTACGGATGAGCCTAAATTCTCACCCAAGGCAGGAAGGACCGTGATGATCTAACCAACAGCTTCCTCTCAGCTTTTATCTCTCCTCACATACCGTCCCTAACCCGAGCTATCGTCCCCCCTCTGCACAGGTCAAATCAGGTCTGCCTATAACACAGCCTGGCTGGAGCCTTGCAGCCTCCTTGGCCATACAGTGTGTGGCTCTGGAGCACTCTGTGTCATGTCACTGGCCACCAGCACCATAAGCTGTACCTTTAGTCAATACTGAGTCAAGAAGTCCCTTAACTCTCTACTAGAACCCTAGGAACAGACACCTCTGGGCCCCCCCAGATCAATGGGCAAAATATTCTGTGTGTTGTTGCTGTTGTTCGTCTGTTTCCTTGGTTGCTTATTTTGGTTTTGTTTTTGGAGAAAGTCTGTCTTGGCCTAGAACTCAAGGTAGACCAGAACTTGCAACCCTCCTCTTGCCACTGCTGCCCAGCTGCCGGGGTTGCAGCTAAGTGTGCATCTCCATGCCCACTGCGGTGTCTGAGACGGTCAGTCTCATGCAGCTCAGGCTGTTCTTGAAGTGAACTTCCGTATGTAGCGGAGGATGGTCCTCCTGCCTTTCCCTCCTAAGTGATGGGATATAAAATGAGCACCGCTCTATTCGGTTTGCACGGCACTAGGGAAGGGCCCCGGGGCTTCTTGCCTGGTGGGACCAACCAAGCCACACCCCAAGCCCTCTTTCTTCCCTGGGTGTTCTGCCTGTGAGTGTGTCTGTCACCACGTGCACACAGTGTCCATGGAAGCCAGAGAGTGCCCGATCCCCTGGGACTGGCGTTACAGACCGTGGTGAGCTGCCATGTGGGTGCTGGGCTAGAAGCTGTGTCCTCTGGAAGGCAGCCAGTGCAGTTCTCCACCCCACCACCCTACCCCCGTGGCCTCCTAAGATTTTAGTTATTTTTAAGTGATGTGTCTGTGTGTGAATGTGCAGGTGAGAGCAGGAACCCACCAAAGGCCGGAAGAGCCCTGCAGATCCCTTGGAGCTGCAGGCACATTTGGGAGCCCACAGATGTGGGAGCTGGGCATCCAAACGGTCCTCTGCAAGAGTGGCCAGCACTCTTCCAACTTCCAAACTGTCTCTCCAGCCCCTAAATTACACTTTCAGATGTGCCTACATGCCATCATATGTGTGCTCTGGGGAGAACTTAGGGAAACTTTTTCTCTCCTTCTATTACATACATCCCAGGAACTGAGTTCAGGCTGTCAGGCTTGGCAGCAGGTGAAGACCTGCTGAGCCATCTTTCTGGCCACACCCCAGGCCTCTTAGGAACAGTGCTGGGGGTCGAACTCAGGGCCTTATGGGTGCTAAGCACTTACTTTTTCCCCTTTCTTTTTGTTTCTTTTTGAGACGTAGTCTCCCTATGACTATGGGAGATCCTATTGAGTCTGGAACCCACTATAGACCAGGTAGGTTGGCCTTGAACACACAGATCCATCTGCTTTTGCCTCCCGAGTATTGGGATTATAATGGTGAGCCCTGTATTCAGTTCTAGGCCTTTAGAATCTAAAACAACAGAGAAAGGAGTGATGGCACAGTGATGAAGAAGGGAAAGCAGGACTCTAGCTCCAAGCCAAAATGATCTACAAATTATTTTGTTTGTCTTCTCCTAAGGGAGCTTCATATACGCATCTCTATATCGTGAGCTCTAAGGCTTCAATTGAGAGCTGATGTTTCGAGTTCCATGGGTGAGAAAGCGAGCCTCGGATCATGATTCCAGCCAGGCCTTCCCACCCCAGAATAAAAAATGTCTAGAATTCCTGGAATTAGACAATCTATTTCTATCACATTACAAATCAGAAAACTGAATTGATCAACTAATCTGGGGCAGAAGCTAAGACTAGAAACCAGGCTTCCAGAATTCCATTCCAACATTATCATAATCCAATTTTACAACATCAGACACACATTCATGAGAAAACAGCATGTCAAGGGCAGGGCAAGGGCACAGGAAAGTGGTGCTGGGAGGAACAGGTGTGTGCGTGTGTGTGTGTGTGTGTGTGTGTGTGTATGTGTGATGTGTGTATGTGTGTATGTGGTATATATATGTGTGTGTATATGTTTGTGTGGTGTATACATGTGTATGTGGTCTGTATGTGTGTGTTCACATGTGGAGGTCAGAGGACAACCCACAGGAGTTAGTTCCCTCTTTTCATCATGTGTGTTCTAGGGACCAAACTCCAGCCATCAGGCTCAGTGGCAAGTGTCTTTACCCTGAACAGTCTTGCTGAACTGATAAAGATATTTCTTACAGAACTTGGGGTTCAGGTCGGTAGTAGAGGGTGGTAGAGTGTGTGCTCAGTGTGCGCATGTACAGGACACTAGTTTCTGCCCTAAGCATCAAGCCAAAAATAACCAGGATGTCCCCCAGGTCTGTGGTGGAGGAAGCTCACCCTCCTTCCCCCAGTTCATCTTAGCTGTCACCCGCAGCTGCGCCCTGAGTATGTTCACTGACCCTGCCTTATTTTCTCAATACTAAAAAGCGGAGGCTATTCTGGAAGCTACTCTTTCGGTGCCCAGAAGTGAATGAATTATCCAGTCTGCAATCTCCAACCTTGGGTTAGAGACCAGCAGAGGCTACCCAGTTGCAAGACAGCTTGGGCTACAGTGGGAGACCCTGTTTCAAAATAAACAAACCCACCCAGACCAAAGCTGGGTCTTTTCCACCTGTAATCCCAGCATTTAAGACATGGCAATAGTAAGATCAAGAGTTCACAGTTCTAAGGGTCAAGTTTCAAGGCCACCCTGGGTTGACTGAAAGCTGTTTCATGACAAACTACGGCGGCCACCCCAGCCCACCCACTTATCACAGGGGCAGTCTTTTTGTGACAGTTTCCACAGCCTGGTGCAAAGGCCAACCTACGAGGTTATTTCTAACTATGGCCTTCGTGGGAGCCCCTTTCAAACGCACCTGGCCTTCCGGTAAAGCTACTTGCTGTTTCAGCTGCAAATGTCCCTAACCTCTCCAGGGTGGCCAGGCACTGCCTAAGGGCAAAAGTTGGGCGTGACAAGAGTGAGGAATGTTTGGTCAAGAAGCAAGCCCTCCACCAGCTGAGGGAATCACACCTTGTTCACCTCATCCTCAGAGCCCTTCACCCAAGGGCCCCTGCTCAGGGGATACAAAGTGATAGCTTATTAAATGGCGTATGGCCCACCCAAGAGGTGATCCTCCGGACACTCACGGGCTGTTCTTCCTGGGCAGGCAGGAAGCGGGCTGTCACAACCCCAGGTTGTAAAGCAAACGGAAGCCACATTTGTTAAAACTCCCAGAAGCAGCAGCAGCAGGACAAATGGTCAATAAACATATGAAAAGATAACTCAGCCCCACTTGTTATCTGGGAAATGACAATTAGAACCATAGCAAGACCCCCACTTTTCCCATCCACTCCATTACCAGAGGGCAGCAGCTAGCTGGGATGAAGTCAGAATTAGTGTGGCCCTTTTCCAGCAACTTGACAGATTTTATAGAATGCAGAACACACACTCCGTCCACTCAGATTTCTCTTCCTAGGAGTTTGTCTTATGGAAGCCACAGAAGCACAGAAAAGCAGGCTAAGCCCAGCATGCCTGTGGACCCCACTTTGATCCCCAGGCTTGTCGGTTTGGAGGTACACAACTATAATCCATATATAGTGTGATCTTCAACTACATACTAAGCTTGGGCCAACCTGGGCTACCCGAGACCTCCCTCACACACGCCGAGGATGTGTACTGCCACAGCATGCCTGGATCTCGAAATACTGTGACATAAATGGCCAGCAGTTCGGTTAAATAAAACCATGGAAATTCACACAGTAGAAATAGAATAGTAATTATGTGGCTAAACTGGGCAGCCTTATTGTAATCGAAAAACCAAACTGAAAATGAAAGTACAGAATGGTTCCCCTCAGCACAAACCTGTGAGGCAATGTTATATGTTTAGACTCACAAACAGAAAAAACAAAACAAACAAAACCCAAAAAAATGTGACATGCTGTTACATGTGTACAGCAGTTTTGTGTGTGTGTGTGTGTGTGTGTGTGTGATTTTAAGACAGTATCTTACTCTGTAGCCCAGGCTAGCATGGAGCTCATTAGGCAAACCCATTCTGGCTTTGAATCTGTGGTCATCCTCCTGCTTCCTGAGTGCTGGGATCTCAGGCATGTATCATTATGTCCAGTGCTAAAGCACATTAAAACAATTAAAATTGTTTGGGGGGGGGACATTGTTTTAAAATAAGAATATTTGTGTAAGACTTACATAATTTAAAGTTACTTTAAAAACAGGGGCCAGCTAAATGGCTCAGCTGGAACATCTGCCAGCTAGACCCAATGAGGTCAAGCCTTTCAAGGACTTGTGGAAGGGTAGAGGAGAAAACAGACTCCACAAAGCTGTTCCCGGACCTCTGCATGCATTCCATAGCATACCCATGCGCATACATACTAATAATTTGCCTGGTGAGGTAGCGCACACCTTTGGCCTGAGCGCTTGGGAGGCAGAAGGAGGAGGATCACTGTGAGTTCAAGTCCAGCCTGGCCCCTACAGAGAGACCCTGTTTGAACAGAGTAAACAACAACCAAGCTCCTGTCCAGGCCAGCGAATCCACAGGATTCTTCCTTTGTGCAGCCCACTCGGGGCAAGTCTGTCCACAGGGGAGGGCTTTAGCTTGGTGCTTTGGTCTCAAACTCCAGAGGGGGCCAGGGATCACCAAAGCCATCACTTGCACAGCACCTCCTAAGGTCTAGGAACAAAGCCCTCCCTCCCCTTCAGGAATGTGATGGGTTAATTCCCAGCTGGACAGACTGGGGTGGGGGCAGGGTGTGTCTAAAAGCCAAGGGGGAGGGGAGGCTGGGACTCCCTGGCCAGGCCACAGATTGTTAACTATCACTATGTGATATCATCTGTGAAGTATAAGGATGCAAGAAGGGCTCAACCTTCAAGCTGGAGTCAGGGAAGATAACAAACATCCTAGAGCCTGCCTGGAATACAGGACTCCTTCCCCGAAGTGACTTAGAATCTGGTCAGGGTGAAAAGATTAATGAGTCAGTCCTACCATCCACTGTGGTGTCCTAACACTGGGCTGATTCTGGAGGGCACAGGGTTGAAACATTGGGAAACAGCCAGAGTCTGTGTATGTGATGGGGGCTGGGGAGCCACTGAGGCATGAGGGAGCCACTGAGGGTTCTGGAAGACAGCTTGATCATTTATTATGGCCTGGCCGGCAGACAGGAGACAACAGCTTCTCCTCTCCAGCAAGAATTCCCCCTCAGAGATGAAGGAAATGGCCAGTTAATTCCTTATCACCTATTTTTACCTATTTTATCACCTATTTTTGTGCAATTTAAATTATCTTACTTATTTACTTTTCAAGATAGGTCTCACTTGCTATGTAGCCCAGGGCTGGACTTGAACTCAGAGATCCACTGACCTTGACCTCCTTAATGCTGGAATTAAAGGCATGTGCAGGTGAAAAGTATAGATCTTGAGCAGGTGAAAAGTATAGATCCTACCCAATAGCTGAGATGTGAATGGCCAGGGTGGAGGCCGGAGCTTCTATCTGTGTATGGTACTGAGACTGAAGCCAAGGCCTCTTGCATGTGAGGCAAGTGTTCTCCCTCTGATCTATACCCCTTGCCCCTGGAAAGTGGCTTTGGGGGTGAAAAAGTCCTCCTAGCCGGGTGGAGGCTAGTGAAAGCTTTTAGCAGAGCTCACAAGCCCTCTAGACTGGAGCTGCCATTCCTGAAAAGGCCTAGGGACTTAACAAACGAAGCAATCTCTTTCTGAAATGCTTCCCTCTCTCCTCCCCGAAATCCCAGTTCATCCTCTAAAAGCCCAGTGCTGCCTGTAGCTGATGAATTGGTCTGAAGCCCGTTCATAGCCCTGTGCTTTCTATAGGTCACTGAGTTCTCGGCGCTTCTGGGAGAAGGCTGGAGACAGATGCCTGAAGGAAGTTGTGAAGCTTGATGGGTGCTACCTTCCAAAGCTAGGAATGCTGGCTGAAGGTTGTGCCTGGGGAGCAGATGTGTTAAGAGGCCTGGAGTGTGCTGGGGGCAGGGCAGGTGTGAGGAGAGCAGGGGGTGTGGTCAAGAAGTTGGATCTATGAGAGCTTTTCCAGCATATTAGGGAAAAATGAAGGTGGGCACAGAGGCCCAACCTCTGATCCCAGTACTTTGGAGGTAGAGGCAGGAAGATCAGGAGTGCAGGTGAGCCTTAGCTACATAGCAAAAAATGAAAACAGCAAACAAATAAACCCCAAACCAACTACTCCAAAACAAGAAACACAGGTTAAGTGTTCAGTGGGTCAAGAAGTGGGGGGACCTAAGGATATCCTAGTTAAGGGACAGATCTGTGCTGCTGAGAAATGTGTTAGTGTGAACTTCAAGGCCACCAGGAAGGCCCAGAGAAGAACATCAGAAAAGGTCAAAGGTTAAAGAGCAAAGCTGAGCCTTAGAAATGGGAAGCAGACGGTGAGGGTGTGTAAGGGGGGGGTAGGGAGGTGGGTGGCCAGCTGGAAAGCTAGCTCAGCAGTTATGGGCATTTGTTCTTACAGAAGGCCCAGGTTCGGTTCCCAGCACCCACATGGTGGCTTAAAACCATTTATAACTCTACTGCCAGGGAATCCCACACCATCTTCTGACCTCTATGGGCACCAGGCACACATGTGATACACAGACATATATGTAGACAAAGAAAAAGAAAGCAGGCCTGGTAGCATCGGTTTCTGCCCTGAGATCTAGAAAGCTACCTGTGCTCTACCAGCAGTCAGTCCTTCTCTGTCCCTAGAGGGTGGAGCATTCAGAGCCAAATTCTTAAGATTAGGAAACCTAAACTCTGATCAAGTGTTGGCCCTACTCTCCACCTGCCCTGGGGCCTTGTGGTCAGATCCAGGGACGAGCAGTCACCGCTGCAGATCTGTAGACCTAGCTGATGGCCCAGAGCTCACCTTATCGATAGAAAAGCACCATTTGTTTGAAGGACTCCATCCTGTAGGTCATAGGCACCTCCAACAGTTCAAACGGCATCAACTTTTCCCGATTTTCTCACTTAAAGACCCAGGGCCCTGGTGTTGCTGGGGGTGGGAAATGCTCAAATCTACAGCCTCACTAGAACAGCTTTGATAATTGCTGAAGCAGGTGACAGACACATACAGAACATACCTACACATTATGGATGTGTGTACAGATCTATGCATGTTATATAATAAATTTATTACCCTTTTCACTTTCGTGTATTTAACAAATGTTCCTTTTTTTCCCCTCCTCGAGACAGGGCCTCACTATGTAGCCCTGGCTGGCCTGGAACTCCAGAGGTAGATAAAATTGACCTTGAACTCAGAGAAATCTACTGGCCTCTGCCTCTTGAGTGCTGGGAATAAAAACATGCATCACCTCACCTGGCCAATGTTCCTAACTTTTTCGTTTTGTTTTTAGGGGGTTGGGGTCTTGCTTGCAGTGAGGGGAGAGAAGGCTTGAACTATGTGGCAGTATACAGACCACCTGGCTTCAAACTTGTATCTTCCTTCTCTCGTCTCCCAAGAACTGAGATTACAGGTGTGAGCCATCAATCAATCACACCTACCTTACCTATTCTTAATTTAAGTTTTAAAAATGTTTCCTACATTTATTTGTTTATATGTGTGCTGGGTGTGTGTGGGTGTGTGTGTGTGTGTGTGTGTGTGTGTGTGTGTGTATACGAAGCACCTATGGAGGGTGGAGGAGTTGGTTCTTTCCTGTGTGAGACTTAGTAACAAGTGTCCTTACTGGCTGGGGCCAACTTGACCACTCAAATCTTTTAGCAGAAACTTAAAACTGATAAAAACGGACCATCATTTTCTAGGAGTAGGAAAAAAAACCCCTTTGTAATGTGGCTCCGGTGGCCTCCTCATGCTTCTTGAGGGCCACCAGGCCCAGGCCACCTCAGCACCTCTGCCTCAGGGCTCAAAAGCAGAGGCACCTCATAGCTAAGGGTGAAGTGGAGCCACTGAGCCCAGGTTTCCAGGAGAAGAGAGAGCAGCCCACTTTCTGAAGCTGCACCCCACAATCCCAGTGCTCAGGGATAAAGGCACCCATCAGACCTTGGCCAGAATGTCCTTTCTCCAGACTTTCAGGATGATTTCTGCCTTCCAGAAAGGCAGATCCCAAAGGAACTAGAACCATGACCCCTCCCCTTGTTTAGAACTTTCTCTAGGGCCAGGGGGCACACACTAGAATAGCCTGGAGTTAAGACCTTGTTTACTCTCCCTCCCTGAGGGAGTGGTGCCCACAACCCTACTTTCCCACAGCTGATCTTAAGAGGACCAATGGCCACCTAGGTCTTTATCTGGATTCCCACCTCCTTTCCTTCCCGAAGCCCTGGACTATTTCCAGCTGCCTCCTAGATCCCACGGAAGTTTCACAGGAAAAGTACCAGCTCCTTCGGGCTGGACCAATGTGGGGCATGCCCCCATCCGGTGCAGCCACTATCTAGAGAAAACAGCTCTCCCAGGCACACTTTCTCTCCTATGTGCCTCCTCATACCCATGGTGGCAGCTCTTCTCTTACTGCCCCAAAAGGTGGCATTTCTGTACTGGCAATTCTGAGGCTCTGCCTCTCCACCCTCTACTGAGTGGACTTCACAGACCCTGTCTTTCTGCGCCCAGAGTCCAGTCTCCAGCTCCTTGGCAGTCCACACTGAACTCTTGATCCCACCAATTAGTCCTCCATTGGAGTAAACAGCACAGTCTTCACGTGTGTGTCCAGGCCCGACCTGACAGTGTCCTTGCCACTGCTGGAGCAGTTCTCTGACCTTGCCACCACCATGCCCCTCCTCCCATCACCAAAATCCAGCGACCGCTGTCCTGTCTCCACTGTTGCTACCTGCACCCGACTCATTTCTCTTCATGAACACCGTCCATGGCTCCTCCAGACACTTACAGAGTGGAAATGCCCTCTCTTCCAAGAGACCTTTCTTGTCTACCCGCAGGCCCTACTGACTCTTTAATTCCCCTCAGTTTTGTTCTTCTCACCCATCAGGGCATCGATTCCACAAGGGCAAGGGCGCCATATGCACAGTGCCTACCTATATGCACACAACTAGCACCCCAAAAACATGACGAACGGACAGCTGAACCATATCCACCTAGTAGCAGTGTCCTGGAAATTTAGGAGTTAACCCTAGGGGAAAACTCTCAGCTATCGCCTGACAAAAGTCCCAGAGGGCGGCTAGAACCGACTTCTGGGTTGCCAGTTTCACACCGGGCACCATACAGACCATCTCACCTCCCTTTTCCAACGTGCCAGCCACTCGTCCCGTTTCCGTTTGCTGATGTAGTAGGGGTCCCCTGCTTGGAAGGTCAGTCTTGGCATGGGCCGCTGACGGAGGCTGGACTCCCAGCCCAAGCCACCCCGCAGTCGGCCCCGGGAGCCCTAGGACAGGGAGACAGGTAGGAATTAAGGTGGGCACAGACACCCCTGCAGGGTTTGCCCCTCCGGGAGGGGAAACTGAGAGGGGTCACTCATCCCAAATGGAATATGGAAATTCTGGCTCCTGGCCAGAGGGGTTTCGGTCAGGTTGCTGCGGAGGGGTTGAGAGTTGGTAGGGACACATGAGCAAGGCAGTGAGGGGAAGTGCTTGATGTCTGGAGGGGGGTGAGCTGGCTGGCTGCCTGTCTAGGGGACTTCCAACCGCCACCCCCACTTCCTCTCCTTCTCTCACAAAAGGGACACCAAAGATGGGGCAGGGACCCACCCTCGGGCCCCCCTCACACACACTCGCCACAGTCCAGTCAGAGAGGTGGCTTTCTTCTAGAATCAGGATCCACAGAGCCCCCTGGGGGTGAGGAAAACACTTGCCTCCATTTTCATGGATTCGATGTTGGTCTGCTTCTGTTCTTTGCCTGCAGATAAAGGAAGAACAAGGGGACTGTCGATGGAGTCACAGGTGGCTCAGGGGAGCCTGGGGACCTCCATGGGGGTCGGCATCCTCCTGGTCTCTGTGTGTCATCCATGCTGGCCTACCACGTACCAGGCTGGCTCCCAGGACTCGGAACAAGGGCTGCAGCAGAGAGAGCTCCTGGCCCAGGTTCCAAGCCCAAGTCAGGGCCCCAGATTCTGGCCCATGGACCCTGGTCTCGAGAGCACAAAAGGGGCTTCAAAGTAGCCATCATCTGCTGCTCCCCTCCAGTCCTCAGTCAGAGCAGGGAGCGGGAGGGTGGAGGGGCAGAGCACGAGGGACTGAAGAAGCCAGGCTGGGTTCAGATCTCTGTGTGGTGTAGCAAAAGGTGCTGGGACACAAACAATGGGGTAGCTGCAATAGACGCCGGTAAAACAGCTCCATCTTTCACCTATACACAGTTTGAATGCTATGGCCCTCTTACCAACATGTTGACTGTCCGCAACTCCTGATCCTTCCTCAGGTCAAGGATGTTAAGTTTCAAACCCAGGACAAGTGGCTGAGGTGCCTATTTAACATCAAAGTGGACCTGGCCCCCCAGTTCTCCCAGCACCCCTCAGTCCCTACCTGTTACAGGGTATGGCTGGCATACCCAGCTCTCTACCCTGAACTTTCCACCCCAGGGGCTAGGCTGCCCCTCCCCCGGAGGCTCTTCCCTATGTAACCCAGACATCTTGGTTACCTGCTCTCTCTCTGCCCCTTTTTTTGGCCTCATGGCTCTGTAGTTGGTTCCCCTCTCTTCCTTCCCCTCTTCCCACATGGTTCAGGATCAGGGCTACCCTAGGCTCTCACAGATATGTCTGCCTTTGGCTATGCTCTCCCTCATATCTACAACAGACGTTCTCCTCCACCATACCTAGAGCAGTCATGTCCTTCCCTCCTTCCCTCCCTCACTCTCTCTCTCATTCAAAGATCTAGATTTTTGTTGTTGTTATTTTGTCTTTCAAGACAAGGTTTCTCCATGTAGCCCTGGCTGTCTTGGAACTTGCTCTGTAGATCATGCTGGCCTCAGACTCACAGAGATCAGCCTCCCCAGTGCTGGGACTAAAGGCGTGAGCCACTCAGCTCAGTTTGGATCCTAACTGCTTCAGTGTGAGCCCCTGACCTCTGCTATTTCTTCACCAATACAAAGTGACAGTGACGTATGTTCTAAAGACTGTTGTGAGCAAGGGGAGCATGGACCAGGGCTTGGCATACAGTAGGTGCTCAATACATGTCAGCATGCTTCCCTTCTCTTCTCTAAGGGAATCCCTGTTGCATAAATTTCTCTGTTCTTCTGGCTTTTCTCAAAGTTCCTGGACTGGACATTGATTCCAGTTCCAGGGAGGGGACATCTGGGCTAGGAGCAGCACTCCCCACAGCGCCATCTTTAGGAAGAACTCTCTGGCCTTGTCTAGGCCCCAAAAGAGGGAAGCTACGTCTTCCTGCCATTTCTGCAAGGCTGCCAGGCTCCTCTCCCAGCTCCCTCTGCCGCAGCTAGGTATGGCTTTTCCTACCAAGGGGGGAGAATTCATCCGCCTTTCACCTGGGCGCCTGAATTCCTTTCTCTGAGGCTGAGAAAATACAGGGCTCGGGCCGGGAGCAGGAAGGTCACTAAGGCTGGCTCATGTAGCTTGGTGTGTATGGAAGGGTGGGGGTGCAGAAACAAAGAGCCCGAAACGGAAAAAACAGGCCCTGCTGCATCTCCTAGCTCAGGAGCGGAAACCACCCGTAGCATTTATGGCTCCAAATTTTCAGCCTGGACCTTTCCCTTCTGTCACCAGACCTAGGGCTCCTCTCTGCACCTGCCCAGAGTGCCCTGGACAGCCACGTGTGCCTTGCTCCATATACAGGGGGGGAAAGGGGGAAAGCAGAGCCCCTGCGGGCCACCCCGTGGGCTGTGGACCCCGTGGCAGGCAGGCGTGTCGCTGGGCCTCGTGAAGGCAGTGTGTGGGAGGAGCGTGGTGCCTGTCACCCATGTGGGGGGGTGCGCCCTCCCCCAGCACAGGGTACGGTACGTGGTGGTTGGCCTTTTAAGGCAGATCTCACCCGTCACGCCTCTGTCTCTTCCTCCCTGCTTCCTCCAAGTCTCTCCCACCGCAGTCAGCTCCCCACTTTCCACCGGGTTCCCCCTCGGGCCTGCCCTGGGCCTCCCACCTCTGAGGCTGGCCCCTCCCTTTCTCAGACCTCAGGGCTCGGCCCAGGGGCTGCCAGGAGGTGGCGCCTGCCCTGGATCGCGGCCCACGCTCCTGCAACAGCTACAGCAACCGTGCAGCAAGCAAGCGGCTTGAGGGTGGTGAGTGAGGACTCCAAGCTGACCCAGGCTATTGGGCTGTCTATTGGATCTCGGAGTTTCCTGCATACCGCCCCGCACACCCAGGTGGCTTTTGGCTACGTTTACCAGGAGTGATTTGTTCATTAGAATACAGGCAAATTTGAACTGAACAGAAGATAGGGTCGAGGGTTGCTGAGTGTTTCACAAGAGGAGACCGAGGCCGGGTGAGCGGGGCAGTCGCCAGATTTCAGGGCTCCTAGCTCCCAGGCGCACCACCTCTGTTATTGCCTGTTCCCGCTGCCAGTCCTCCAGCCCCAAGGTCTCCCAAACGGAGACTTCCTGAAACAGTTTCCAACTGGCTTCTTTCTGGAATTTTTTTCCTTGACAGACTGCGCATGCCCACGTGAGTGCGCTTTCTTACTCTCAGTCACACACACACACACACACACACACACACACACACACACACACACACAC
>NW_026585644.1:32864884-32921534 GCF_907164565.1 Psammomys obesus
CACACACACACACACACACACACACACACACACACACACACACACACTCACTTACTCACTCACTCACTCGCGCTGGCACGCGCACGCACGCACGTGCACGCACGCACTCACTCTTTCCGTCTCCAGCCCGGCCAGCAGACCACAAACTGGCTGTCTGAGAATGCTGGGACAGTTACCGGCTCCCCGAGGGCTCCCTCTGCAGCCTGAATGCGCCTGGCTCAGACCCAGGATCCAGCGGCCAGGTGGCTGTGTGCCTTCCAGAGTGGCCCTGGAGGATGGGAACGTGCTTCCAAGGCACCTCTCAGGTCCTGGGGACAGGGAGGTCAGGGGCTTTAAGCACTTACATGTTGGTCAGAGACGATCCAGCAAGGACAACCCCAAGTTCTCTTTATAATGAGACAATACCCCAGTGGCAGATGCTAGACTTAATACAAACGTGGTTACTGGCCCATATTTGTCCCCGTGTTTGGGTCTGAGCAGAGCAGCCTTTTGCTGACCCTCACCTACTCTTCTGTGAGCAGGTTTCATGTCTCCAGGTCCGGCCTCCGACGCTGTAGTAGCTGAGCATGACCTTGAACTTCTGATCCTTCTGCTTCCACCTACCAAGTCCTGGGACTACAAGTGCAAGCTACCACGCCTGGCTTCCCCATAGGAAAACCACTGACAACGAGGTCTTCCTCACAGGGCACAAGGCTGGACTGAGAGATGAGATTTCTCAGAAGGCATGAGGTGGGTTCTGATACACTGCTTCCCAGGCACCACTGGACACAGCTGGCCCTCAGCCCCCAGAGCCCTGAGGGCAGAGGCAGGCGGGTTTCCAGGAAGGACAGAGGGAACTCCCTGAAAAGAGCCTTGGGGTGAGGGGAACTATGGCCGAGTCTCTTCCCTCCTCAGCGGAGCATACATTGTAGCTGCCTGCTGGAGCTGCGGCCAGCCTCCACACACCAGCACACAGCCAGAGCCTCCAGGAGGCCACCGCCCACCTCTCTTGGATATCTAGGGTCACCAGGAATGCCCCGGAGGTCAAATGGAAGTTGAGATTTGGAGTGTGCCTATCATGCTCAGACCTTCCAGGTTATCAACTCTTCTTTAACATTTCTTTAGTCTTAGACCTTTGGCATTTGGTCATCTCCCTCCCCCTTTACAGATCTACTCTGCTCATCAGAGCGGGCCCGCTTCCTCCCCACCTCTGCAGCAGCCTCCTAACCTCTCACCCCACTTCCAGGTCCTTTTGAACCACGGGGGAAGCTAGATGGAAAGTCCTCTTTTCCAATCACAGCCTGTCCGGCAAGCCCTGAGAAGGCAGCCAGGAAAGCCTGGTTTGGCCACCTGCCACCCACTGCCTGCCACATCCTTCCGCCTGGCTCTCTCCACTCCAGTCCGGTGGCTTCTGTCAGGTCCCTGATGCCCTGTTCTGTCTCACCTTGCAACCAGTCTGTCCTCACTACCTTCTTCCCCCAGCCCTCACATGACCAGCTGCAGCACATCCCTCCAGTATGACAGAATAGCTGGGGCCAGCCTAGGCTCTGATGGCCTAGCTCCTATGGCACAGTGTTTCCTTCACCCTAGGAGCACTGGCCTCTGTGTAGGTCAGCACATTTGGTTTTGTGGTCATTATTTTGTTTCGTATTTGAGAGAGGAGGCTGGCCTAAAATTAAGAGGCAGAAGATGACCTTGAACTCCTGACTTCCGTCCTTCTCCCAAACCCTGAGATTTGGATACTATGCCAGTTACTAACTACACTGCTCAGGGATTAAGCCCAGGGCTACTTGTCTAGCCCTAATGACACATTTGAAAGGGCAGAGTCTCTAGCCAACTGTGAGGTCCTTGAGGACAAGAGCCAGGTTTCTGTTCAGTATGGTTTCCACAGCCTGGCACGGGACCTGGCACACGCCAAGCATGTTTAATGAACACTTGTTAGCTGACTGAGTGTCTAAGAACTAGAATGCAGACAGGGAAACCCTGAAGTTCAATAAACCCTCAAGGTCAAAGAGCAGCCTTAGAGCTCTGGCTCCGTCCTGGCCCTGGGCAGCAACTTGGCACCTGCATTGGTGTGATCCCAGCATTCCGGAGGTGAGTCACAGGAGCACAGTATCTGGCTAGGAAGGGCTCTGAGCTCTCCAGCATACCTGCCATTGTGAACTGCAGGGAGCTATCTCTCCTTCCTCTCCTCTCTCTTCTCAAGCTCTCTTAACACTCCTAGGAGGCCTGGATAGCTCGAGAGCCACACAGTACACACACCAGAGCAGAGCACAGAGGCTCAAGAGCAAAAGCTAACCAGTCCTGGGTTGGAGAGGTAGCTCAGTGCTTGCCCAGCAAACATGAAATCCTGAGTGCAGTTCCCTGGGGCCCAAGCCCCATACCCACATAAAACAGGCATGGACAGCCAAGATGACTCAGCAGATAAAGGTGCTTGCTGCCAAACCTGACAATCTGAGTTTGAACCCCATCCCAGGTATTTACAAGGTAGAAGGAGAAAAGAGAATCCAAGTTGCCTTCCTTCCTCACGTATACTGTGGCAAGCTCAAGCGATACACATACATACACACGTAAATAAAATAGGTGGTGCATGGTTGTTCAGTCCCAGAACTCAGGAGGTGGAGGGGAAAAGGATCAGAAGTTTGAGGTCAGGGCCAGGCAACAATGGTGCATGCCTCTAATCAGAAAACAGGGACAGGCAAACATCTGAGTCTAAGGCCAGCCTGGTCTACATAGTGAGACCATATATATATATATATATATATATCCACGAACAAAAAGTTAAGTATTGGAAGCCAGAGGCCAGGTTTGGAGGCCAGGAACAAGTCACTTTCTAAGCTGTGCTTTCTCCCGGGACCTAAGATGGTGCTAGTAAAACCTCTTGAAGGAGACCTTGGAGGACCAGATACAGCAACAAAACGCAAACTGCCCCAGAGTGTGCTTTGCACATTGCAGAGTATCATAAATATTTGCTGAATAATGAATGAAAGATATTTCAAAATAAGTTTAGAAGCCTCTTTTCTGGAAATATTCCCTCTTCTGCATAAATATTAGGTTTGGATTCATGCAAAATGAGTTATGCCAGTTAATCAATTTACTCATCCCATCATACACACTTGGAAGGAACACTTTTTGAAATCAAAATGCACATATGCAAAACAACCTGGCAGGGCCCCGGAGGATCAAATGTGATAATGGAGGAGGAGGTGCTGTGTAAACTGTGAAGCCCGGTACAAATGCTAGCTGTCCTCATTACTCACTTGTTTACAGCTTGCTTGGCCCTGAAATCTCTGGCTTAACCTGAAAGAGAAAAGCGGGCAACTTTCCAAAATTCCAGGGCTGGGCCACAGAGTCCCCAGATGGAGAGCTCCGAGCAGGGCCGTGCTCAGACGGCCTCCTCCGGCCGTCCCCTCAGTGTCCACCGTCACAACCAAGTTGACTATGCAGTCAACCAAGCCAGGGTGTGCCAGGCAAGGCCTCTGCCCTGGGACAGGCAAACGTGGCATCTGTTGTCTTCATGAGCCAAGGCAGGACATGCGTAAGAGTAAGCGGGCCAGCTGGCAGTGGAGGGAAACTGAGGCACACAACCAGCCTACAAAGAAGGAGGGCACTGATCACCCCAGTCTAGCATCCCCGGCATCGTGCAAACCCACTGTTGCCTGTTGCCAGAGCCGACTATTTTTCCCCCCAGGAAGAGCCAAAAACTCCAGATTTTCATGTGGAATTTCTTGATTTTTTTTTTTTTTTTTTAAATGCTGGCAACTAATTTTTTAACTGTTTAGCACACTAGGTGTGCCAAGTAACCACGGGCACAGGCTGTGTTTGTCCAGCAGCTTCTAGGCCATTGCCGGGGCAAACATGGTCAGCTCCTACCTTTGCCCATCCTCCTGAAACTTGCCACACACCCATGTCTGTGATCCTTACGGGCTCAGAGGACCCAGAAGAGGCCTGCCTCAGGCTGGGACTCACCCTCTTCCACAGAGGCTCCACGACCCTCCTTGGTTGCGCAGCAACCATTCTCCACAGCTCTGGAAGCTTCCGGTGGGGTCTCAGTTCCCTCTCCTTCAGCTGGGGCCCCACCCTTCTGCCCTGCAGCTGGGCTCCCCTCCTCAGGTTGGGGTTCACTCCGCTTCTCCAAGTCTCCATTGGGTAACAGATCTGAGGGGCCAGAGTCCTGGGCCATGGGCTGAGACTTGGTGGTCACTGCAGGGTCCTTGGGGGTGTCACTGCTCTCCACCTGGAAAGATGAAGAAGGACAAACAGAAAGGATTAGACCTTTGAAAGCTTAAGGGATTTGTGGAGGCCCAGCAGGTGGGCCAGCCTGGTCCTACCACCCGTGGGATACCCCACTGTGCCCCACCTTACTAAGACTCTGGCTTCCCAGTTCTAAACAAATGATCCTGCAGCCAGCGATGTAGCCAGATGGTAGTGCGCTTATCTGGAATGCATGAAGCCCTGGGCTCAGTCCTCAGTACCATGGACACCAGGTAGGGTGGTGCATGCCTGTAACCCAGCCCTCACCAGGCAGAAGCAGGAGGATCAGAAGCTCAGGGTCCTCCTCAGCTACCTACTGAGTTTGAGGGCAGGCAGGGCTACATGAGACCCTGCATTAAAAAACTAAGAGCAAGGCTGGCAAGATGGCCCCATAGGTAAAGGTGCTTGCTATGCAGGCCTGGTTACCTGAGTTCAATCCCCACTGCGAAAAGTTGCCCTCTGACCTCCCACACACTTGGGTGTGTGCACCCATATACAGGTGAACACAGTGAATGAAAACATAACAAGAAACAAAAACAAAAGATGTTCCTCATGTTCCACCTTTGAAACTTCCTCAGGAAATTCGAATGCCACCAGATCAATTCCAGACGCCTGAGGTTGGCCTGACTTCAGCAATCATGGCCTTCCTCCTATGTTCCCATGGGGGAATGGGAGGGGTGGGAGTATCAAAGAGGCCCTCCGTAAGAGGAATGCTCTTATGAGCTAGCTTCACAGCTCTGTTTCCCAACTCAGGCCCCATCAGTTCTCAGACCAAGCTCACCAAGGCCCCAAGCAGTCTCCAGACTATGCAGCAACTATCCTAGGCACAGGCCTGCCTAGAAGGACAATACCTGCTTCACCCACTGGGGCCTGAGATCAGAACCCACTAAGGCTCCAACTGGTAGAAATCAAATCAGTAATTTCTCTGGCTGTCCTCACACGTCCCAGAACCCCACTTCCCTCTAGTATCTCTCGGCCTCCCTGGGAAGCAAAGGAGGAACCCAAGGCTCATTTACCCACTGTCATCTGCTTTGAAAGAAAAGGTGCCAGAGAGCTTGTGCTCTCTGCCCCCTACTTCCAGTGTGTGTGTGTGTGTGTGTGTGTGTGTGTCTGTATGTCTGTCTGTGGTTCTGTGTGACTCTATTCTTGCTCATCTGGAGGAAAGTGTTGAGCATCTTGGAAGACTGGAGGTGCTTGCTTCAGGGTCAGCTACCTTCACAGGCATGAGGGCATGCTCAGCAACCCTGCAGTTGCAAAATGCTCAGAGGCAGGAAGTACAGATCTCAGGCAGAACTGGCTCAGCAAGGTACAGGTGAGACATGAGCTGGGCATGGTGGCACGTGCCAGGAACCCCAGCATTTGGAAGGTAGAGACAAAAGGATCAGGAACTCAAGGTCATCCTTAGCTACATGGTGAATTTGAGGCCAGCGTGAGACCTGGTTTCAAAAACCAAAACAAACAAATAAAAAGAAGGCCATTTTCCACCTGTCAGGTGACAGTGCTTAATCAATGGATACTTCAGCGGAGTCTTTTGTTGTTCTTTGTTTCACATGGTCCAGGCTGTCTCTGAACTCATTATGTAGGTAAGGATGACCCTGAACAGGGACAGGTGCAGTGGCAAAGGCCAGCCAGGACAACATAGTGAGAGTCTATCTCAACAAAACAAAATAAATACGTAAATTTAATTAGTAATCAGACCTACACTAATATATCTTTGTGTGTCAGGGTCACATTTAGCCCGGGCTGGCCTCAAACACAATATGTAGCTAGGGGTCACCTCGAACTCCTGATCCTCCTGCCTCCATCACCTGAGTGCTGGGATTACAGGCATGTACCAACACACCCAGTTTATGTGGTGCCAGGAATTGAACCCAGGGCCTTGTACTTTTAGGCAAGTACTCTACCCACTAAGCCAGATCCCCAGCCCTGTAAAAATCTGAGTTACACAAATCAAAATGTTAAAAGACTGAAGCTAAGCTGGCAAGATGGCTCAGCAGGTAAAGGTTCTTGCTGCCAAGCCTGAAGACCAGGGCTACAAGACAGAAGGAGAGAACCAGCTTCGGCAAGTTATCCTCTGATCTACAGGCAAGTCTCTCTCTCTCTCTCACATATACACACCAAATAAATGTAAACAAGAACGTTTGGAGAAAATAATTGTTTTAAAGGTTAAAGCTCCTATATTAATGCCCAAGTATTTTTTTTCCCTGAAAATCATTAGTAGCTTGATAAATATCCTTTTCACACCCCATCCTCCCCCCCCCCCCCAAACAGGATCTCACCATGTGGCTCTGGCTGACCTAGAACTCAGAACTGCCTCCACTTCCTGAGTGCTAGAATTAAAGGCTTGTGGAACCAAACTTGGTCTTTCTAGACTTCTTGTCTCATCTCGGGCTGGAGAGATGGCTCGGTTGTCAGTGGCTCTTGCAGAAGACCTAGGTTCAATCCTACCAACCACATGGTGGCTTGCAATCGGAAGTCCAGTCCCAGGGATCCAGTGCTCTCTTCTGGCAGCATGTCCATGGTGATCACACACAGTGACAAAGCACTCACAGACATAAAATATTTTTTAAAAACAAAATAAAACAAGGTTTCGTATAGCCTAGGCTGACTTCAAATAAGCAAGGTATCCAAGGCTGGCTTTGAACTCCTGACCCTCCTGCTTCTGTGTGCCAAGTGCTGGGATACCATGTGTGTGCTAAAGGGCCGGGCTACCTTTTTAGACTTTTCTCAGTCACACGTAGATTACTCGATTATCCACACAGTCACACCCACAGCGAGATCCAAGATCGTGTTTTGTCATGCTACCCAGAAGGCTCTATGGCTCGCTTCTCCCCTGACATGCACGGCGGCATCCCTCCACACCCGTGCATGTGGCTCTGCCTCCTGGTTAGCGGATGCTCTGTGACTCACGCCAACCATGGGTACTGGGCTGATCTGCTTCCTGCTGCAGTGAGGCCCATCACTTCTAGTTCCTTATAGCCGAGCGGGAGGATTGGCTGGGCAGAGAGAGAAATGCCAAACTCCCTTCAAAAAGGCTGCAGCCCAGCACATAGCCTGAGAGGCGCAAGCTGCTGGCCCCTGACCTCAGCCTCCGTCTAAGGTCTGGGATGAGAACTGTGAGCCCACTGCTGTCTGGTAAGGAACCCTTAGGGGTGGTCCACAGGAACCAAGTCCTTGGGAAAGACCAGCAAACCCAGTTGTCCGCTGAAGGTCCCACCTCCTGAGGAGCCCAGCAGCTGGCCTTGCTGGCCTACCGGTCTACACCTCGGGCTCTTCATCTGAGAAAGAGAAAAATGGCGAGATACTGCATTACTGCATGCCTCAGCAGCTGGGGCTTCCAGGAGGCCGCAGCAGGAAGAGGAAATGCCTGGTGGGCGGGAGGTCTCCACAGGCCTTGTCAGACTGCTGGGCAGCTACATGAGGGAAAGAGGAGCAAACAGACGACCATCCGCTTCTTCGGCACCCCACCCCCACCCCATGTGTCTGATCCACTTCAGGCCTGAAACTGCACCTTGCACCTTCCTTGTGTCAGTCTGTCACTCTGCAAGGCTGAGGTGAGTCACGCATGAGAGAAGGGCATGCCTCATTGCCCCGGCAGACACTTTCCAGGGACCAGTGGTGCCAGCTACCACAAGGCCAAATGCACTTCAGGGAGGTGGGCCCAGGTTGCACTTGGACAGAGCCAATCTCTCACGGCCGCTCGCTCTCTTAGCCACTTGCTGCTCCCACAGAGCCACTTGAGACCAAATTAGAGGCTTACTTCTTGCCTGAGGACCACACGGCCTCTTCACCCAAGGACTCACTTCCTATTGCTGCCAACGCCACAGCCCAGGGAGCCAGAGGCCCTAGCTCTGGGGGCCAAGCTAGTCCAGCGCCTCTCTGCCTGGCACACTGCAAAGGCGCCTCCCACCAGCCCTGCCCAGAGGATCCCCTGTGCGGTAGCGGTAGATACACCGGAAGTGGGAGCCCGGACACAGCGGGGTGAGTGCAGTGGCTGAAAGGCCCACCCCTCCTCCTTGGGCCGAATCATCCTCCCCAGTCCCTCCGGATGCTGGGACTTCCTTGTGTGAATGCTACCCTCGAGCTGTATCTCCAGCCCCACTGCCACCACCAAGCTCTCTTCCTAAGCACCCTCTACTGCTTGACTCTTCGGTTCCAATTTTTGTTTCATTTTTTTCACATAGCCTCACCTAGTCCAGGCTAGCCTCGTTCTCCTGCTCCTCACCTCCCCACCACTTGCCCTCCTGAGTGCTGGGATTACAAGTGTGCACTACCGCACTCAGTGATTACTGATGCTGGGGGCGGGGCACTGGGCTTCGTGCTTGCAGGCACACCTTGCGCTGAGCTCCAGCTCCAGCTCCACCCCCTTTCCTTTTCTGGTTCTGATAAGTAATGACCTGGCCACTGACCGGGGGTTCAAGGGAGCTCATGACTCCTACGCCATAACCAACCCTTCCTTTTTTTTTTTTCTTAATTTTGGTATATTGATACAAATTCAAGTTTATTTACTTATTTATTTACTATGTATACAATGTTTTGCTTGCATGTACATGCCAGAAGAGGGTGCCAGATCTCACCATAGGTGGTTGTGAGCCGCCATGTAGTTGCTGGGAATTGAACTCAGGACCTTTGGTAGAACAGCCAGTGCTCTTAACCTCTGAGCCATCTCTCCAGGCCCCCAACCCTGCTTCTTAACCCCCAGTATGGCCCCTCCCTAGGGCTCTTGGGATATGGGTAACTGGGCAGAGTAACTCCACCTACAGGAGCCACCAAGAAGAAAGGAATGGGGTCAGCCGTCAATGGACCGAAGCCGCCCTCCAGTTTCCAGGGAGGAGCTGGGGGCTCGATAAAAGGGGCATTTCGAGCAGCAAGACCTGTATGTCCACCCTGAGCTCCCTCCCCTCCCCCAACCCAACAGCTCCTGGACTCCCGGAACACAGGGGATTGGTATGAGCCAGGTGGATGTATCACCGAGTAGGAGCCCAACCGCACTCCATAAATATTCCCAATAGCTTCATTAACAAAGACTAGGCTAAAAGTACCAACCCCGGCTCATGAGTCCAGAGGGAGCTTTAGTCCCACTGCCATGTTGGAGGCAAGGGTCATACCAACCGTTTCTGTTTACTTTACTTTGGACAGTGCCTCTGGAGAAGACAGCATCAGAGAGGCAACAGCAGCCGCGTACCCCTTCTCCTCCTCAGCAGAATTGTGGGGGTGGGGAGCATTCTGGAGATTGTGACTCTATGATCCCAGATTTCAGTCAGACTTGGTCCCTTTGCCATTGTCTGCCTCGCCAACCCACCATGCCTCATTCTGGATCTGTCATCAGCCCATGCCCACCCAGCTCCCACAGCCCTCATCCCACAGATGGCAGATGCCGACAGCTGTTGGGCCCAACCTTGCCCTGAGGACCAGTGGAGTCCATGTGGCATTCACTTTTCCAGAAATTCTAGTTTGCTGACCTTTGTCCTCCTGGCAGGAAAAACCCTATCTCCTCTAGACAACTTTCCCCTGCATCTCCGCTGCCCAGCACCCTTCCCAGCCTCTGCTTCGGGCAACACATCCTGAGCAGAGTTCACCAGTGGTTCCTGGCCAGGGAAATAGTACTGCTTCCCCTCGGGACATTTGGCAATGCCATTGGAGATGGGTGTGGGGTCACGGCTCACATGCTGGCAGCTAGTGGATGCAGGTCAAGGATGCTGTTACACACGCTACTGCCTACCATGTCTGGCCTTAAGGAATATATTTAAAAAAAAAAAAAACTAACAAAAAATATTCTGTGGTAGCTGGCTGTGGTGATCTAGACCTGTAATCCCAGCACTTAGGAGACTGACATAAGAACATTGCTGCAAGTTCCAGGCTCACCCCTGAAACAGAAGCCACCCCCATAGCCATTATTCTCCACCCCCACCTTCCAGGGAACAACACAGACACCCTGGGAGGTCGTGGGATAGGCCATGGAACCCTCAGCCTATGCCCAGCTCCTGCAGCCCTCACCACATAGATGGCAGATGTGGACAGCTGCTGGGCCCAACCTTGCTCCGAGGACCAGGAGTCCACTGTGGCATCGCCTCCCCCGCTCCATGGCAGGCCACACTGTTTACAGAGATCCCGTGCTCTCGTTACAGCATTCACCATGTTGGACCTAATGGCTTGTTTACCGTATGCCTCCCTTCTGGACTGTGGGCTCTGCCTTGTTTATCTTTTCCTTTCTCTCCAGCTCCCTCCCGAGCATCCAGCAAAGGACCTGACATCCATTCTCTTATAAAATCAATAAACTTAATTATCCTGAGGCTTGCTTCTGAGGCGATGTGCGGAATCCTAGCTTGCCTTGGCGCACACACATCCTTCACACTCCTCAGCAAAGCTCTCAGGAGGACCCAAGTACAGGAGGGCCATCTTGAAGGACAGCTGCCTCTCTGGCGCAGTCTCCCTCATAGGAAAGTAAGCTTCACAGTGAAAAGAAGGGCAGCCTCTAGCTCAAGGGGGAGCCAGGGTCCATCAACGAGCCTTCTGCAACCTGACTCTAATCACTTTGTGTTTGTTTTTATTTTCTAGACGGGGTTTCTCTGTGTAACCTGGGCTGTCCTGGCACTCACTCTGTAGACCAGGCTGGCCTCGAACTCATAGAGATCCACCTGCCTCTGCCTCCCTGAGTGCTGGGATTAAAGGTGAGTGCTGCCACCTGGCTTTTTGACTCTAACCAGTTTGAAGGCCCCTGCCACCCACCCCTTACTCTCCAGCTAACTTTGCTGAGCATTACTCTGTCTGGGCCATCCTGGCCCAGGTGAGGCCATGCCATTCAAATCAAAGACAAGTGTCACAATCTCCATGGGGGACATTGCTAGAATTCTGTTATAAGTATGTGTACGCATCAAGAGCTCCCCAGCCAGGTTTACAAGAGTAGAGGGCAAAGAGATTGGTGCACTGGGGCCCAAGCACCTAGGGTGTTCACCCCGGTGGAGAGGTGGGGGACGAGGTGAGGCAGCACCTTTCCTTTTCCACCCTAGCCACCTCCACCGGGAGCCCCCAAGATTTCCTTCTGCTTTCTTCAGACCTGCTGTTGTGCCTTCAAGTCTTCAGCAGTGCTCAGCCATCCAGGAACTCTGGTCAGTCACAAAGGCACAGACAAAGGGGTTCACCGATGCTACACGGCCAACTTCCTCGGTGGTGGCTGAGTGCCATGGATACAAGGAGCGATGGGAACAAACGTGCAAAAACTTAGGCCCTTTCCTAACTTCCTAGAGTCCTTCAGGCCCACCAAAGGCAGACCTGGCCTGGGCTCTTCCCGGTTGCCTTTGGTTTCAGGAATCAGTCAAATGGGTAAGAGGGCAGCCCTGCCCAGGGCAGAGCTGGCACTGGGCCATAACTGCCACGCTCAGCCCTTTCTGCAGCCCCTTCCCGGCAGTCCTCCACTGCAGATTTGCTCGCAGCTCTCTCGCACGCAGCAGGAGGGCCAGGGAGGCCCACCCCGTGCTCTTGCATAAGAGGTTCCCAAGGTTCCCCTGCTCAGCCTTCCTGGAATAAATGGAGTCACCAGCCATGTCTTTGAAATTAGGCCTCCGACTCCTCCAACTGCCTTCTATGCAGTAGAATAGCAAACGGAGGCAGCAGTATGGTCAGGACCATCAGGACTGGTGAACAGAGGATGGATTATTCTAGAATAAGCCAGGCCCGGGCCTGGATCCTGCCCATCCAAGTCCCTCCAGGTTATCCTCAACACTTTGGCCTGGCTCTGCCTCTTCCTCAGAGACCTTTCCTTGTATGGACTCAGCTAATAACTGCTAGATATCACAAGTCATGGCAAAGGGGAGTGAGTGGCCAACCCGGTGACCAACAGTTCCAGCAGGGACACCTGTCCACATGAGGGCCTAGCCGGGTTCTTTAAAGTCAACTGCAAAGGGTTTGGGGGTGGGGCTGGGGGTATGGCAAAGTGGTTAGAGCACTTGTTACTCTTGCCAAAAACCTGGATTCAGTTCCTGAGACCCACATGGTGGCTCACAACCATCTATATAACTCCAAGTCCCAGGGAATCCAATGCCCTTTTTTTGGCATCCCGGACACCAGGCACAGCAGACATATACGCAAGCAAAACACTCATAATACATAAAATAAAATAAGTAAAAAGCAAAATTTTAAAGGGGCTTCAGGGGAAACTGAAAGGTCCCTTGAAGGAACCATTATAAGTAAGATAGCCATGCATCAAAGGAATTCCCTTCTGCGGGATGGAAAGATGACTCAGCACTTAGGAGCACTGGCTGTTCCTCCATAGGACCCAGGTTCAATTCCCAGGACTCACATGGTGGTTCACAACCACCTTAACTGCAGTCCCAGGGGATTTGATACCTCTCCTGGTGTATGCAGGCCCCTGGAAGGTGGCACCGACAGACGTGCAGGCAAAACACGCATACATACACATAAACTAAACAGCACTGAAAAATAAAAGCACTGAGTTTCCTACCTCTGCTGCCCCACAGGTGGTGAGTTTGCAAAGAAAGGAAATGCGTCTCGGGTGCCCCCAACCCCGGTGCCATGCTCATCGTACCTCATCTAGTGTGACTCTAGAGCCTCTGTCGCTCTCTGGAGAGCCATAGCCTGTTTAACGTGTCCTAGCTCAGCAATGTCACCTCACCTTGGTCATTCACTGCCCTTCCCAAGGCTTTCCAGCTCGCCTTTCGTGTCTTTCCTGAGGAGGAGAGAGCTGCCATGTGTTTGTGTTGCTCTTCTTGCTAAAAAAATAGGCTGACAAAAGCAACCTAAGGAAGGCAGGGTTCATTCCAGGATGCCATTCATCATGGCAGCGGGAGCTGGAGGCAGCTGGTCATGGCCAGGAGGCAGAGAGGAATACTGGTGGCTAGCTGGCTTTCTCCTTCTCGTCCAGTTCAGGATCTCAGCCCATGTAATGGTGGCTCCCGCATTCTGGTTGGGTCTTCCAACTTCAGTGAACTCAAACTAGCACCTCCCTTACAGATGTCTGTCTCTGAGGTGATTCTGGATCCTGTCAGATTGGCAGCCGGTGTTAACCGTCACACACACACACACACACACACACACACACACACACACACACACACCACTCCAGGTGAGGGTGAGGGAGGAAAGCCAGGGGCGGCAGCTCTCCTCGGGCACATACATGTACTGGCCAGTGCTGCGGCAGAGTGGCTGGTGTGACTGGACTGCTAGGAGGATACAGCAACTGGGACCAGTGCGTCTGAGAGGCCCGTTGGAAGTGGCCCTAAAACGTGGGACTCCGGCAAGGAGTTGAGGCAGGGCACACATACAGGTGGGCTTCGCTGTTCCCTTAAAGTCATCGGAATAGACCCACAGTAACAGCAGCTCTCCTCCCACCTCTGGTTCCTCCTCCCACCTCTGGTTCCACCCCCCACCAGTGTTGGTGTGGAACCCAGCATGCTTGCCAAGTGCTTTACTGTTGAGCTACACCCCCACAGCTACACAGAGCAGCCTCTACCGACTCTATCTCAGAAGACACGGTCTCTCACAGCAGCCCTGACCTGTCCCTGTTGAGCCACGGTTGGGTCCTTGTGGCATCCCCTTTCACCCCTTCATCTGGTCAGTGAACAGCGCTCTGTCTTTCTACACCCTCCAGGTCCGGGGCTTGCTTCTCGCCCCGGGTTCCCTCTCTTCCCATTTCTCAGAGAACACAGAGTAAGAGCCCAAGGTGTGATTGTGCATGCCTGTAACGCCAGAACCTCCAGTACTCTGGAGGTTGAGGCAGGAGGACGACTGCCAGTTGGAGACCAGTTTGGGATGTACAATACGACCCTTGTCTCAGAAATAAAATAAAGAAGCTAGGTAAAGAAGCATGTGCCTTTAACCCCTACACTTGGGAGGCAGGGGCAGGCAGATCTCTGAGTGTTTGAGGCTAGCCTGGTCTATGTTGTGAGTTTCATGACACCTCGCCTCAAAAATAAAAATAAAATGAAGAGTAAAATTCCCCAAGTCGCTTGCATACTTCCAGCCCAGCCAAGACCTGTTTTTAGTGGAAACAGTCCTCAGACAGGCTGGTAGGTTTGGGGCCTGCCTCTCATTCTCACACACCTGCCCCACCTTGCTCAACAAGGACTCAGCAGGACCTGCCATTTTCCCCTTGCCTCCCCTCCTCCTTTAAGGGCCAGAGAAGCCACACATTTCCCAGCAGATTTTCCCTGGCTTCCATTGGTCCTCACCCCTGACCAGGGCCCTCCTCACTGGACTCCCTCAGATTTTACTTGCATGCTCTGGAAAGCAAATCTTTGGGAAGAGTTAAATGCCCCATTACAGCTCTATCTGCCTCAGGCCTTCCGGAAGGCCACTGCTGGGGTGTGACCAGGAGAAGCAGTCCAGGCCTAAGAGCTAAAATCAAGGGGATCAGCCACTGAGTCTCCATTTAAAGAGGTCTGGTGTGGAAACAAGGAGGGGATTTAGTTCTGTTGGAGAAAAATCAAATGGCTCTGAGACTGGAAAAGTAACCCACACTGCAAAGCCCTGGGAACCGTAAAACTGCCCAGCCAGCGGCTCAGGCCAGCGGCTCCCTGGCTTCCCCTGGCTTCTGCCCATCTGCCCTGCAGTGCTGCCCTCTGGAACCCACTCCCTCCTGGCTGCGCAGGAGGCTGCTATGGAGTAAGGAGCCCAGCCTAGCTCAGCTGAGCTCAGCGCCAGCTCCCACCCACTCCTCCTCCCGCCCTTGCTGAGTTATTCTTAGCAAGAGTGACCTCAGAATGCTCCCTCCAAGCAAAAATAACCCTGGAGGAAGTTGGTGGGCATAAATCCCCACTGATATGCATGCAGCTAGCAAACAGGGCATAGAACCTTGTGGGACCGGTCATACCCCAACCACAGGCTCTGGGGGGGCTAGGGCAGAAGCCGTCCCTCTGACGCCCCAGCTGGAACCACCCACGGAGAACAAAGACCTCTCCAGAGCTGTCTAGGCTTGTGACCAGGCAGGAACCAGCCTTACACAGACCCATTTGTCACACTGCAATGTCTTCAGGAGCTAGTGAACAGGGAAATGGCCCTTTCTCTCCACTGGACACACACACACACACACACAGGCCTGATTTCACATGCTGGTCTTCTCCTCCCCCAGCAAGGGCCCTGGCCAGCCCACAGGCCTGACCCAGGTGCCAGCTCCCTTCCTAAGCCCCTCCTAGCTCAGCAGCTGGCTTCCTGTTTCCTGTTGCCGGCACTATCTTGGCTTTCACCAATGCAGTGCTGCCAGGGAGACTGGCTGATCCCCCAGTCCTTGGACCACTCCAGCCTCCCCAATTATACCTGGATTCCTGGGAGTTGTGTCAAATTCCCTTGGTTATATTTTCCTTCTTTCTTTTTATTTTTTATTTTTAAGACAGGGTCTTACGTGGCCAAGGCTAGCCTTGAATTTGATACTAGCTAAGGATGACCTTGAACTTCTGATCCTCTGTATGCCAAGTTGTGGCATTCCAGCCATGTTTATGCAGTGCTGAGAATCAAAACCAGGGCCTTGTGCATGCATGGCAAGCACCCTGCCAACTGAACCACACCCCCAGATCTCAGCTTTCTTTGTATGATTTTTGGAAGAGTTTGCATGTTTTCAAACTGCCCTGCATTCATATATTAGCTTAAAAAAAAAAAAAAAGGGAGCCTTTGTGGACCTAGGCTCCCAGGGAGACTGAAAGCACAGAGCTTCCCAGTAGAGGGGAGGGGATCTAAGGGGTGAATCTTCCAGTGAATTATTGTTACTGGTGTATGTGTGTGTGTGTGTTCAGGTCATGGTAGTCTTGTGAAGGTCAGAGGACAGTTCTTGGGAGCTGAGTCTCCATCTTCCATGGATTCTTCAGACTTTTACCTACTAACTCATCTTGCTAGCCTGAGGTAAGCCTTTAAACCGGCCTTTGTAGGCAACAAAGTGCTACACTATTGGCCTTTTTATTCTTGGTCTTGTTCATCAATGGTGGGACCATCCTAACACCAAGGGTCAAAATAATGGAGTCAGGAGGCAGAAGGACTGTGGCAAGTTCAAGGACTACCAGGGCTACAAAGTGAGACTGTCTCAAAAAGACAGTCAGCCAATCAACTCCCATCCGAAAACAACATGGAAAGCTAGGTGTGGTGGTAGTTCATGCCTTGACATCTCAGTACCCGAGGGAGGGTAGAGGCAGGAGAATCAGTAGATTAAGGTCCACCTACCACCGCAGCCAAACAAACCCTGAAACCCCCAAACCAAACTCAACCAGTCCAGGGCTAAAGGCAAGTCCAAGATACGGGTTGTGGAATTCCGGGGTCGGGGAGAAGAGGGGTTGGCGGGACAGAGGAGCTGTGGTGGGCCTGGATTTTTAAGTTCTCTGTTTGCTAAGAAATCCTATCATTGTAAAAACAAAACAGGCGAATGCATGTGCTAATAATATAACTTGATCAAAGAAGGAGCCGGAGGGGGAGGGTGTGGGGGGAGGAGGAGAGTTTCCGGGGCTAGGGGCGTGGCTCAGGAGCTGAGCACTTGGCTGAAGATGTGTAAACTAGGACTGAGTACCACTGAGTGAATATGTAAATAAGTAAATAAATCAGATTGCAGTTTAGAAACCTCAAGCTCTTAGACAGCGACTCTGCGCTCTCTGCAGACAAGCAACAACCGCACTTCTGGAAGTGAGGTGTGCAGACCGTGGCCATCCTAACGTGTGGCTCCCAGTTTGTCTGGTTTCTTTGTGCTTCACCAGCACTGATTTTACGAGCAGGTCAAGGAGGGGCTTACCACCTACAGGGGCCAAACTGGGCTTTGTTTTTTATTACTTTATTTTATGTGTGTGTGTGTGTGTGTGTGTGTGTGTGTGTGTGTGTGTGTGTGTATGTGTGTGTTATATGGGAAGAGTACATACACATACCCCCATGGCATGGGTGTGGAAATTCTTTGAGGAGCCTGTCTTTTCATGGATGCTGGGGTCTGAATTCAGGCTGCCTGTTATGCGCACGTGCCTTTGCTTGCTGAACTACCTCCCAGGCCCCGGGCCTCATTTTCAAGCAAGGCTTGATGGGGTGTGGCTCCATCTCTTGATGGGAGAAGGCAGGTAAGGCTGTGAAACAGCACACATGGGGAAAATGAGCCTGGAGTAGTCTGTGGGACAGCAAGAATTCGAGGTTCTTCTGTTGGAGAGGGGTAAGTGTTGGGCACTAGTGGGGGGGGGTCAGAATGAGATGGCAGTGAGCTGGAAAGTCAGGGACGATGTTCTGGATCACGTCTAACAAGAAATGGAGTCCATGAAACAGGTGTGGGTGGTGGCACATGCCCCTGGGAGGCAGAGGCAGGCCGAGCTCTGTGAGTTCGAGGCCAGCCTGGTCTACAAGGGCAGCCAGGGCTGTTGAACAGAGGAATCCTGTCTGGAACCTCCCCCTGACACATACACCCCCCCCCCAAAAAAAAAAATAGAAAGAAAGAAAGGGAGTCCTAGGGCTAGAGAGATGTTCAACCATTAAGGCCATTTGCTGCTCTTCCAGAGGACCCAGGTCCCAGATTCTGAGAACCCAAATGGCAGCTCAGACCCAGCTGTACAGATCCAGGGGATCAACACCCTCCCTCCTCCAGCCTCTGTGGGCACCAGGCATGCACATGGCACACAGACATACATGCAGGCAAAACACCCATTCAGATAAAATAATAGAAATGGAATTCTGCTGGGCTCAGTGGCACACACCACGCAGCTTCAATTCCAGTGCTCCGGAAGGCCAGCCTGGGCTACCTAGTGAGGCCCTCTTCGGCCACCCTCGGCTTTCTAGGTCTCCCCTCCATTATTTTCCTGCCCTAAGAGACTTGCCTGAGAGACTGAACTGCGCTGCTCTAACATTCCTAGGAGATCTAGGGCCAGGGCCACAGCTGCAGCAGATCCAGGGAAGCCTGCTGAACTCCTGCCGAGAGGAGAGGAGAGGAGAGGAGGAAGGCCGCCTCCTGCCCCAGAGCTAGCTACCCAGACTGAGGCCATGGAGGCCTGCAGAACAGGGAATTCACCCAGGCAGCCACCGAGTAAAAGTTGCATTTTCTTTCTTTTCTTTCTTTTTTCTGGTTTTTCAAGACAGGGTTTCTCTGTGTAGCTTTGGCTGTCCTGGACTCTTTTTGTAGAGCAGACTGGCCTCAAACTCACAGAGCTCCACCTGCCTCTGCCTCCCTAAGTGCTAGGGATTAAAGGCATAAGTCACAACACTTGGCTAAAAGCTGCATTTTCTGAGCTGACTTTCTGTTCCTTCCAACATATAAGATTCCCTTAAAATACACAAGTGTTTCGCCTGCTTGTATGTCTGTGTTCCACATTCCTGTCTGGTGCCCTTGGAGGTCAGAAAGACAGCATCCGACCTCCGGGAACTAGAGTTATGTATGGTTGGGAGCCACCATGTGGGTGCCGGAAGTAAAACCCCAGGTCCTCTGCAGGGGCAGCAAGAACTCCAAACTGCTAAGCCAACTAACGCACCAGCCCCTTTACAAAAAAATATTTATTGCCAGGCATAGTGGTGTAGCCAAGGCTAGCCTCAGACTCACCATTTAGCTAAGATGGCCTTAAGCTTTATTATTATTATTATTATTATTATTATTATTATTATTATTATATTGGTTTTTCAAGACAGGGTTTCTCTGTGTAGCTTCTGATATCCTGGAACTCACTCTGTAGATCAGGCTGGCCTCGAACTCACAGAGATCAGCCTGCTTCTGCCTCCCAAGTGACAGGACTAAAGACAAGTGCCACCATCCCGTGGCTGACTTTGAACTTCTAATCTTCCTGCTTCCACACCCAAGTGGTCAGATTACAGACATGTGCTGCCATGCTCGATATTATATAGCATTGAGATCAAACCTAGGGTTTTGTGCATGCCAGGCAAGCACTCTACCAACCAAGCCAAATTCCCAGGCCACAAGGACTCCTTCTAACATCTATCTCATGCCCCAGACTCCTCAGTAGGCATCAGCTCTCCAGGGGCCTCTCCTCTGAGTCCAAGTGGCTGTAATGTCACCCGGGACACAGGCTGGACCATATCTACTCGATGATTTGTGTGATATACACTGCTTCCCATGGGGGCTGCCCAGAGGCCAGGGCCCCACGCCAAAGGCCCACGCCCTGGTCTGTGGACACTGCCATAGAAATTATGCACAAGCTCGAAGAGCTGGGATGCATTCTTTCTCCTGTCAGACTGTGGGTGCCATGGTTCTAGGCAGACACAAGCCTAGCCCTTGCTCAGCACAAGACTGAATTCATCTCACTGTCAGAGCGCTCTAGAAGGAACCCATTCTGGTAGTGACTTGCTCAAGCTCATTAAGGTGGTGGACTGTGAAGCTGGCGTATGACCCAGGCCTGCCGAACGCCAAAGCCGAAGCTGGCCGCCCCAGGCCTCGCTCTGCAAGTTATTTCCTTATACCCTCTGACCCCAGACTTTTCACCCTCTCTCCGTGCTGCGCCTTCCTTTTGATTCCCGACCAACAAATTGGAGTCAAAGGGTCACCGGCTCTTTATTTGTTACAGGTGCGGTGGCTCCTCAGCAGCTAGAGTGGAGAGACAGCGTTCTGCAGATTCCAGGCTGAGCCAAAACACGCCTGCGGTCAAATGGAGCCAGCTGCCCCCTCACACCCCTTCACCCCTCAAGGTGCTCTTAGGTGAAAGTGGGGCAGAAGCATCCGGGGGGAATCTGATAGCGAAGCCGGCCTCAAAACCGGAAATTCTTCTGAACTCCCATTTCATCCTTCCATTGTCAAGTGAATTTTTCATGACAGGCCATAAAATATCCATGTGTGCTTTATTATTAAAATGTCCTAAATGACTTTCCAGCTAGTTACCTAACTTCCGCCCCTCCTTCACATGAAGCAGAATTGGCCATGGTACCCATTAGCTCCCAACAGGTTCCCAGGACCCATCTCCCGGACTGGGTGCGTGAAAACCGCTGCTCAGTTCCCGGGCTGCCATGCAGGACTGAGTTAGCAACCCAGAGCCCCTGCTCCCCCCCACCACACTGCGGCTCCAAGTTTACTGTTCTCTGCTGGGAGGGCTAAGAGAAAGGAACCAGCTGGCCTTGTGCTGGGAAATAATTATCCACCCGAGGTTAGGCATGAGGGAGGCAGGCTCTTCCCGCCCACAGCTTGGCCACACCCCCAGCTCTCTCCATCTTGAGCAGCCCCAGAGCTCCCAGAGACCTCAGCAGCATGGCTCCCTGGAGCAGGAGCTGGGGGCCAGTGGCCCCACTGCCACCCAGCAGGCCTTCAGCACTGCCTGGGGCCTCTTTTTGCAGAAGCTCGGCCTGCTGTCTTCGTTTCTCTGGAATCAGGCTCTGGCCTCAGGTCCTTCCCTGATGTTCCCCCTCCTGGGAGCCCAGGACCATGACTGAGTGTACTGCTCTGTGGCAGGGGGCTTCATGGCCAGGCTCAGGGGCTCTCAGTCGGGCGGGGGAGCCTGGCAGGCTTTCCTGATGCCCTTCCAGTGCGAAGTCAGGGGTCAGAGCCCAGCTGAACTCTCAGCTCCCACACCCACCGGACAAGTTCCCTGGTCTCCTTTCCAAAAACGGAGAAAACAGGGAAAGGAAAGGTGTTCAGGAGGGTGAAGAATGAATGGAGGATCTAGCAAAGCCCTGCAGATGGCCTCGATATCCCCAAAGCGCTGCAGACACACATCACCGCTGTCCACGGCAAGGGTTACGGGAGAGAGAACACTCACCGGAGGGTGCTTGCGCTTCCGGCCAGGCCTCCCCACCTTCCGGGCCGTGGTGGTGGGCTCTTGGCGCTCCTCCTTGCCACGATTCTCCTCCTGTTCCTCTCCTTCCTGTGGGCACAGACACACCCTGTAAGCCAGAGCTGACCCAAGACGCACTGTGTTCCAGGCAGTCTGGGCTGGCATGGCCCTCCTCCGCAACAGTCACATTTCCAGGGCTGTGCCGTGCTGTCCCCACGCCCGCTGCATGGCAAAGCTGAGCCCCATCCCGGTGCATCCCGAGGGCTGGCCTGCAGCTGCCACAGAGTGCATGCCTAGCATGCACAAGATCCCTAGGTTCAGTCCCAAGCGTGAACCAAATAAAAAAGTCCTAGAGGGACCTCAGGGGCCTCCAGCAGGTGTTTCTCCCTCTGACGTCTGCCCTGTGTGTGCTTTGATTTTATTTTTTAGATAGGGTCTCACTACATAGCCCTAAATGACCTTGAACTTGCAACGTAGACCAGGCCTCCAAAGAAACTATCTGCTTCTCCTTCCCAAGTGCCAGGATAGATAGAAGGTGTCTGTACCATGCTCAGCTTCTATTATTTATTATTATTTATTATTATTATTATTATTATTATTATTATTATTATTATTATTGGGTTTTTCTGAGACAGGGTTTCTCTGTGTAGTCTTGGCTATCCTGGACCTCACTCTGTAGATCAGGCTAACCTCAAACTCAGATACCCACATGCCACTGCCCGGCTTCCAAGACAGGATGTCATCTAGCTCAGACTAGGCCCAAACTCCCAAGAACGATCTCGAACTACTGTCTCCATCTCTGTGTGCATGTACTCCATACAGAGTACATATATGTGCAGGTATGTGGAGACGAGGAACCAATCTTCAGGGTCTTTCTCAATTGCTCTCCACCTTAAATTTTTTTTTCTTTCTTTAAGCCAGGCATGGTGGCACAAACCTTTAGTCCCAGCACTCAGGAGGCAGAGGCAGGCGGATCACTGAGTTCAAGGCCAGCCTGGGCTACACAGAGAAACTCTGTCTCAGAACAAAAAAACATAAATAAAAAAAATAATTATTTAACTGCACATGTGAACCTTCAGGAGTTCATTCTCTACCATCTGGGTCAGGAGGTCAGGCTATGTGCCAAGTGACTTTATCCAGGAACTATGTGGCAAACCCTAAGCCTTATTTTTTTTTTTTAAGATTTATTTATGTAGTATTCCGCCTGCATGTACACCTACATGCCAGAAGAGGGCACCAGATATCGTTATAGATGGTTGTGAGGCACTGTGTGGGTGCTGTGAACTGAACTCAGGACCTTTGTAAGAGCGGCCCATGCTCTGAACCTCTGAACCATCTCCCAGCCCCCTACACCTTATCTTTTTGAGACAGGGTCTTCTCACTGAATTCAATGATATAGCTAAACTGTCTGGCAAACACCAGGGCTGTTCCTGGCACAGCCTCCCCAGCAAGGGGGTTACAGATATTCACCACATCACCCAGTGTTTATGTGGGTGCTGGGCTCTGACCTGGGATTGCCACACGCAAGGCTTTACCCACAGAGCCATCTTCCCAACCCTCATATTTTCCTGTAACACAACCATCAGGGAGTGGCGTACACCTGTTAGGGAGGCAAGGCAGGCAGATCTCTGAGTTCAAGGCCAGCCTGGTCTAGAGAGGGAGCTCCAGGACAGTCAGGGCTACATGGAGAAACCCTGTCTCAGTAAAACAAACAAACAAACAAAAGATCATAACACAAGCTTCTGATAAGGACTTATTTCTGGGCTGCCACGTAGGTGCTAGGGATTGAAACTGGGTCCTCTGGAAGACCAGTCAGTACTCTTAACCGCTGAGCCATCTCTCCAGCCCCCAAGGACTTATTTCTGAGTCTGTCTGGTTTGGGTACTAGGTACTAAACCCAGGGCTTCATATTTGCTAACTAAGTGCTCTACCACTGAGCCATATTCCCAGACCACAGCTGGTTTTTATTCATAAGAAGAAGAAGAAGGAAGAAGAAGGAGGAGGAGGAGGAGGAGGAGGAAGGAAGGAAGGAAGGAAGGAAGGAAGGAAGGAAGGAAGGAAGGAAGGAGGAAGAAGGAAGAAGAAGGAGGAAGCAGAAGGAAGAAGAAGAAGAAGAAGAAGAAGAAGAAGAAGAAGAAGAAGAAGAAGAAGAAGAAGAAGAAGAAGAAGAAAAATCTTACATAGCTACAAACATTCAAGGAGGAAGCTACTTAGTGAATCTTTATCAAAAACAAAATAATGTGATAATGTGAAATGATCAATTTGGTGATGTTGTTTAAGACCCATGCAAAGCTTGAAATGAAGGCCTCTGTGCAGAATGTAGGAATTTCACCCAGGCTGTCCTGGCCCGTGTGGCTCTGGCACTCCAAGATCACAGAAGGGTCTTGGAGACCATGGCACCTCTTGATCCTCCTCATTCAGTTCTGCTCGTTTTGCTCAGGGCTGGGACCTCTGGGCCTACCTCCTGGGGCAGAGCTGCATACCTAGAAAGTCCTGCCTCGCTGCTCCAGCCTGGCCACAAACCACCCACAAGTCCCTTTTGACTCAGCAGGCTCCAACATGACTAACCACTGGAAGAAACAATGTTGGGGAAGGGAAGAGGGCCCTTGACCCAGCTGAAGGGCAGCAGGCTGCTCACCAGGCCCCTCATGATCTTAGTGGCTGACAATGGCTTTGCAGATGTCACTGGAGGAGCCAAACCACAGAGACACTGGTACCATGGATGGAGAAGGCGATGGTGCCCAGGTTTCCTGGAGATTTGAAATGGTCCTCCACATCTCACTCAACTTTCATTTTCTGTGATTTCAAAATAGTTTGTGGCTCACCACATTAATTCTCAGGTATTAGTAGGCCATGCAAAGAAGACCTACTGTGACCAATCACAGGCACCAACACAAAATAAGAGCATCATTGGCCTGTTTGTCTGTCTGTCCAACCACCTGTCTCCTCAAGGTACATCTGGGAAGCAGACAATCCCAGCTCAAGTTCTAACAGGCGTCTGAAGAGATATGAGGAGAGACGACAGGCATACCTCGGCACCCACTGGTGGGGACATCCCAGCTTGCAAAGGAGACAGAAGACGTCTCCAGTGTGCTATAGGAGCAAGGAAGGGCTGCTAGGCAAGAGACCAGATGCAATGATGTCAAGGAGATTTGGCTAGGGGTCACCAGAGCTGGCTTCGGAGGACGCTACCACTGGGGTTGGAGAAGGGCTAGAGGGCCATGTAAGGGGTGCAGCCATAAAGGGTCTCCAGGGGGAGCCAGCAGCAGAGGCAGCTCCAGTGTGGAGGGAGAGGCTAGCTCCAGGGCCACTGATTCCTGGGGTTCCTTTTAGGAGAGGCTGACAAGGGAGAGGTGAGAATAGAAGGCCATAGAGAGACAGGCAACCAAAGGGCCATGCAGGAGGCTCTCAAAGGCCCTGCTACATGTAGCCCAAGGACACATGCCCAAGGGAAGCCAAGCTGTTGGCTCTGAGTTGTCTCCCAAGGTCTTAAGGATGGTTCTTCAAGAAATGACTACTGGGGACACTGAGGTCAAATCTGACCCACGCAGCTCAGAGTGTAAGGGTCGCTATGGAATGGTGAGTTTGGGAGTGAGGCATTGCTTTTGGTTTGATTCTGCCACAGCTTGTTTCTGTCTTCATAAAACTATCAGGGAAAGTGTGAGGTCAGATGGCCCAGGACACAAAGCCGACGAAAGTAGGCCCATGGTTCCTATTTCATCATTGGATCGTTCTCCCTGAGCCTTAGTTTCCTCATTCACAAGACAGGGTAGGAACACGCCATTGTGCCTGCCTCGAAGGCCTCTAATATAAATAAATGACAGGCCTGTGCTCTGCTTCATTCACGTTTTTTACCTAACTACCACTGTTCTTTAGCAAACTACATTTATTACAGTTCACTTGTTTGGGATTGGTTTGACTTTCTAGATTTCGTTTAGAAAATCAAAGAGTGAAAGCCAGTCTGGGTCTCTAATCAGAAAAAAAGAAAACATGGCCAACACAGCAATGATCAAAAACCAAAGCCGCTTGGGCTAGATTGGTAGAACGCTTGTGTGGTGTGCTTGAGACACAGCTATCTCCTCAGCACTGTGTAAACCAGGTGTGGTCATACATGCCTGCTGCCCCGGCACTTAGGAAGCTGACGTGAAAGATCATACAGTTAAGGTTATCCTTGGCTACATGGAGATCTCAAAACCATCTTAGGCCTTGACCAAAACAAACCAAAACCAAAATGAAAATCAGCCCAAAGACACTTGACCTTCCGGTACAGACAAGCCCTGTTCTCATGAATCCCATGGGAAAGTGTTCAAGGGTCTTTAACAGTAAACCCTATGCCATATGGCTGTGGTCCCTTGCTTTACTCCATACAAGCTAGCCAGGCATGCTACACACACTCAGCACACTTTCGTCCCTCGCTGATTCAGTTCAGGGTAACCCAGCCTAGGAAGAAGGGGCCACCTCTCCAGAACCTGGGGAGCACCAGGTGGGGAGCTGTGTGCCAGGCCTGAACCCCAGGCCTAGCATGAAGTAAAGGATGCACAGACATCCCAGTCTTCAGGATCTACATCCAGCCTTGGCTCCCACATTCCCATGAAGCTCAGAAGCAGGGCTTTGTGGAAAGCAACATACCATTCTAAAATGGAGACCATACTTTCTGGGCCTGCCTGCGGCTCATGCTGCCGGGCAGCGGCCTGATACAGAGTAAGGTAAACAGATGGCCAGGGCCATGCCCTTAGTGACTCTAGTGGTTTATTCTTGCATCTGTTAGGGCCCGTTTTACGCAGCATCCGTGCTGGCGGGTTAGGCAAAGGAATGTGGGCTGTGCTTCTCATATCTGCAAGCATCACTGAAGGAAGGCGCATCTCTATTACCATGCCAGAATCTGAGCCACAGTAACCTGAGCAGTTGGAAACAGCAACACATTTAGTGGGAACAGATTTGAGTCCAGGTTGGTCTCCTCCTCTGTCAACTCAGGAGACTCAAGAACTGTAGGGGAACAGGAATTACAGCTAGGGGCTTTGGAAAGAGCAGGGCTGAACTAGACAGGGACTCCCACTGTGTTCTGTACTTACCAGTCATCCCAAACTTATTTTCTTCTCTGCAGCTTGCCTTCCTCATCCATGAAATGGGAATCATGCTTACTTCACAGTTACAGCATGAGATATAAGCGAGGGGATAGATGAACACTGGCATGTGACAGTCACTGGGGAGCTGCTCACTTCCTCCTGCCTCCACACAGCCTGACTAGAATGTTTCACACAGGCCCAGCCTTCCCAGCTCACCCCCAGCCCCACTCCTGGCCTCTAGCAAATCCTAGCTATCTCCCCTCCATGTGCAGCCATCACTCACAAGCAGACAGATCCCAACATCTGGCTGCTGCTGTTGCTATGGTGAGCTATGCAGATGCTGGGGCGCTCCGACTTTTCCAAATTGCAAGGTGGATTATATCATTTGACAGAGCTTTAATCCTCTCTGATGGGGACCCCATGGGGCTGCAGGATCACACCCTGCTCCTAGTCCTTACAAAGGTCCCTGGGCTCTTGCTGGAAGGCCTGGGTTTCCTTTCCATTCCGGGGCCCCAGCAGCAGCAGGTGCAGAGGCAGCTGCTTCCCCCTGCAGCTAGGCTGAGCTTTTCCTTCTGCCTAAAGCACCTTCCCTGAAGGCTTTTCAGCCTGGCCTGCTGGGCTTGTTCCCCTACCTAGACTGAATGGATAGATCCTGATAGACACCCTCTCCTGTAACGCCTGCTTCCCAGGACTCCAACTATGGGTACCATGCTAACTAGGCTATAAGCTCCTTGAAGGAAGCAACCAGAGCAATCGTTTATGTTCAGTTTTGGAGGCAGAGTCTCACAATGAATTTTGGGGTGCCTTCAAACTTGCAATCCTCCTGCCTTGGCCTCCCAGAGCTAAGATTCTAGGATGCACTACTGTGCTTGGCCAACGGGACTTCTTGGGAGGTGGAGATGGGAGGACCAGAAGTTCTAGGCCAGCCTAGAGCACATGAGCGCCCATTTTAAAACCTAACAACAGAAAAAAAAAAAGCCTAGACTGACAGACAGCATAAGACAGACACTGGAAAAACCCTTCAGTGAGTGACTGCCACATAGCAGATACTCAGTAAAGAAGGGAGTCCATACACACCGAGGAGACACACAGAGACCTACAAACCTGTGCAGGTACACAGGGCACAGAGTCACACAGGTCTGCAGTCACAAGCGGATGAGCATAGATTTACCATGATGGTCTAACACTCATCATGTGGCCTGGGATGCCCTCAGACCTACAGACCTCTTGCTTTGCCTTCTCGAGTGCTGATAACCACACCTGCTTTGTTCTTCATTATGTTGCTGTCTGCTTGTTGACGGAGGCCCTCGATGTGTGATTCAGCTTGCCCGTGGGCTCGTGGTCCTCCTGCCTTCATCTCCCAAGTCTCAGGTGTGTGCCTCAACACCCAGTCTGAAACACACCCTCTGTATCTTTAGCATAATTGTCACCTTCCCTTTCTGGAAGCCTCTACGGCCTTGCGGGCACCTTCAGCCAGGGTGGCCTGCTAGATTAGGTGGCTCCCATCAGCTGCTCTCTAAACTTCTGTGGCTATGACTTGACCTACATTTTGGCGCAGCTCACTGGCTGGATTATTTTAAGCCACACACATCTTTGCTTTCTGACAAGCTGGGCTATGCCAACAATAATCGTTCACATTTGTACAGGGCAGCAGAATGCCTGCGCTCTCGCATGTGAACATGCCCTGTCCCCCTCCAAAGGTGCTGCACAGGGAGGCCTGTGTGTAACCAGAGGCTGAGAACCCGTGAATAACAAGAATGGCGGGAGACACTTCCAGAGTCACCTCTGCGAAAGCAGTCCCAGATGTACCTTTTTGAAACAGCCTCTCAAGTACCTGAGGCCAGCCTGGAACTCACTATGTCTGGCCTTGAGTTTAAGACCCTCCTTCCTCTACCTCCCAAGCGCTGGAATTACAGGCTTGCACTGCCTCGCCTGGCTCTATTTCATTCTTATGATTTCCAGAAACCAGAGTGGGTGTCATGTTCTCCCATCACACAGGTGGCAACCTGAAGCTCAGAGAGATGATGAGATTTGTAGAAGGCGGAGGCAGGAGAGGGGGCCTTTGGAACTAACAGCTCCATCTTCTCATCCCCAGCCTGCGGGTCTTTTGAATGTAGCCTGCCCTTATATCTCCCTATGCCATGTTCTACACACACACACACGTGCAGGCACACACAGTGAACACTCAAGCAGTGCACACAGAAAGCACACCTGATACTCACTGGCACGTTTACACACTCACTCATACTTGTCTCTCAATGCCTAGACACAGGTCCTTGCCCTGCAAACAAATATTCTGCCTGAAGCCCTTTCCCAGAAATGGAAAGACACCCATGCTCCCGTCAGTGCTTAGAGCAGAAGCCACTGACCCAGAATCTGCTGAACAGAGGCCTCAAGTTGGTGTCTGAGTCAAGGGGATGAACTGGCCAGATCTTGCCAGCTGCTTGCCCAGGCCTCCCAGGACAACAAGCATGAACGGCCTCTGCCAGCTGGCCGGCCTCCCAGGGGCCGTCTGTGACCATGGAATTTGGTGAAAAGAATTGTCTTCTTCAGGAGGCAAAGCCCTGCCCTGGGCCGCTCTCACATGTGAACATGCTTTGTGCCCCCGACAGGGGTGGTTCTTGCCACACAGGAAGGCCCATGTGTAACGAGAGGCTGAGAACCCTCGAATAACAAGAATGGCTGGAGACACTTCCAGAGTTACCTCTGCGAGCCCAGCAGCCCTTCATTTCAGTAGTTGACAGTCGTCAGCCAACACCCACTGGTGTCCTAGGGTAATTATTGATGCAGAGAAATCACCCCTCCTAGTCAAAGGCCAGCACGTCTCTGAAGACAGGGGTCACGCCTTAGCGTTCCTTTTGCGGTCCCCCACAGGTCATGGGCACTTACACAGCAGGTGTTTCACAAATGATAAAGGATTAGAGATAGTTTTGCTGCTGGGCCGCGGTGGCACACGCCTTTAATCCCAGCCCTCAGGAGGCAGAGGTAGGTGGATCTCTGAGTTTGAGGTCAGCCTAGTCTACAGAGTGAGTTCCAGACCAGCCAAGGCTACACAGAGAAACCCTGTCTCGAAAAAAAAACAAAAACAAACAAACAAAAAAAGAAATAGTTTTACCTGCCAGGGCATCCATCCCGCCTCCAAAAGCTGTCTTGTTTCACCTACTTCTGGAACAAACACTTGGCAGGCTGGATCTCATCCCCTCATCCCCAGCATCAGGCCAGGCAACAGGGATATGATGAAAATAGCCACTGAGCCCCTACTGTGTACTGGACACAAATGAAACTTAGTCTCAAGCGAGAGATGACAATATAAAAAAAAAAAAAAAAACCCTTGGTTGATGCTACGATGGGGGCTGCAGCTCACTGTTCTGCTTACGGCCAGCTCCGTGGGTACCAAGTACACTCCTGCAGCAGTCCCATGGCCCTGGACGGCCCCCGATTTAAAGAAGGAGTGAGTCTAGGTGAAACTACTTTACAGCCGCCTGACCTTTGCCAAGTTCCCTCGCCTCCTTTGGTTCCCTACCTGTGTAACAGGGATAAGGCAGCGGGCGCCTCCCGGGTTTCACGGACAATTGCACTAACTGCTGCCTGGTAAAGAGCTGCCTGATAGTAACTCGCCACACCATACCGTGAAATTAGATGCCTGTGGCTGACACCTCTGCAGAAGGAGCCAAAGGCACCACAGGGCCTCCTGGGCCCAGGCCAGGTGCCAGGGCAAAAGGGACCATTTCCTGTCCTGGGACACTTGCTAAGCTCAGCTCTCCATGTCCCCTGTATACAGCTGGGTCCAGTCTTCCCTACACTCACCCTAGGGTAACAGGGCTGGGCCCCAATCCTCACCTTCTCATTTACACAGGGACCTGAGTGACCGTAGGTCTGGCTGTGACCCCTGCTCACGCTTGTGGAGCTATCTACAGTAGGCAGCGGATCTCACTGCCACTCGCCTTGGCTTCCCTTCTGTCCCATGGATACAGGGACCTAGCTTTTTGGGCCTGCAGGCCTGGAGAAGGGAGCTTCTCTTCATATGCTGGGCTCATGGAGGACTCTACCACCCCTCCCCCTCCCCTCACAGCTCTGAGGGGGACAGACAGACAGGTGGGTATGGAGGCAGGCAGGTAGGCAGGCAAATCCAGAATCTAAACTAATTACGCTACTTAACTATGTGGCGGGTCCCTAAGTTAATCAGTCACTCGTATGTACCGTTTCATCACAACATCTCAGGCAGGCATGGTGCTGTTGAGTCACACAGAAAAATCCAACGGCAACCCCAGATCTGACTCGAGGGCCGGGTGGACCCGACCGAGGCCATACTGAGAGCATGGCTACACTTGCCGGTTCACAGCGTCTAACCTCAGGGAATTTTAGTCAACGTAAGCCGAAGCCTGGTCCTGGTCAGCTCTAGTGGACTGTGGACATCGCAAGCCTGCTGAAAGTGGCAAGCATTCAGTTGCTCCACTAAGGAGAAATGTACATGTCATTATGTGGAAAGGAAAAAAAAAAATCAGCTTTTCTCTATTTAAAAATCCTCTAGGGACGGGGGTGAGGGGCTGGAGAGGCGGCTTGTTCAGCGGTTGAAAGTGTGTACTGCTCTTTCAGAGGGCCTGAGTGTTACTCCCAGCACCCACAGTAGGCAACTCACAACCATGTATAACTCCAGCTCCAGAGGAGCTGGCATCTCTAGTCTCCACAGAGGCCCACACACGTGGCACACACACACACACACACACACACACACACAATTTAAAATAAATGATTGTTTAAATTCTAAAAAATAACAACATAAACATATTCTTTAAAGGCGCCTCTAATGACTAGGCAGCCCTAAGCGAGCACATAGGGAAATCTGAGTGCAAGAAAGGCAGGGCCCCTAGGACGGTCTGTGTTCCTGCAGACCGTGGAGGTTCGGGAACCTCACCCAAGGATGCCCTTGAGCTGTGTGCCACACAGACGAAGAGCTCAGTGACAAGGGAAACCTGAACTTGCCAGGCCTCTGGGCTGGACTTGGAGGAGGGAGGGAAGAAAGGAGAGCCCCAACCTTAGCCCCATGTGTACATGTGCACATTCACATTCTCTCTCTTTCTTTCTCTCTCTCTCTCTCTCTTCAAATCTCTCTTCAAAATAGGAAAGGCAGAAGGGGTAAGTGGCCTGAGGACCTGCCTGCCTGCTGTGGCACGGCCTTACCATCTTTGTACCTTCCTACCCCTGTCCTTCACTGGTCCTCCAGGACCACTCATTTCATCCTGCTGACTTTGGGAACATAGCTGCGTGTGAGGCCCCTTGAAAGATAAGGAACAATACATCCAACACCTGAGGGATGGAGAGAAGTTGGATGCCCACAGTAGTGTCTTCGGTGAGGAAGATTTACCTGGCTCTGCGTGTGTATGTATGTGTGTGTGTGTATTCATATGTCTGTCTGTGTGTACACAGCATGAGTGTGCCCATATCATCAGGTAGCCAAACCTGCGCACAGGCACTCCTGCTGGAGCAGAAGTGGACGTCCAGAGGGAAGAGCTACACAGACTCCCAACTTTCATTCTAAATAAACACCCTGAACCTGCGGCACAGGAACGCATGCAACACTGCAGAGCAGTCCCTTTGGAAGCCACTGTCCCCGGGAGAACCCTGAACCGCACCCTGGGAGACTTCAGACCAGGGACTTAGCATCTCTAAGCTTCCATGTAGTCCTTTTTATTTAATTAATGTGTATGAATGCTTTGTTTTCACGCACACCAGAAGGGGGCACCAGACCTCATTATAGATGGTTGTCAGCCACCATGTGGTTGCTGGCAATTGACCTCTGGAAGAGCAGTCAGTGCTCTTAACCACTGAGCCATCTCTCCAGCCCCATTCCTAGCCCCAATGTAGTCCTTAATAAGATGGAATCATAAAAATATCAGTGCCTTTTGGGGCAATTGTAAGAATCAAAATGATGCGCGTAGAGTGCCTGCAAGAGTCAGTGCTCATGCATCTTGGCCACAAAGTTTCTGAAGCCAGAGAAAAGGGCAGCGTGGAGGCCATGGAGACCTTCATCCCCACCAGCCCTCTGCTCTCAGCCTCCCCAAGCAGCCACTCCTGCCCAGCTCATGGATGGCGGGATGCAGGAAGGGAGTGCACTTCCACACATCCCTCTGTGTACTCTCAGAGCTGAGCAAGCACAGCCCCAACTCTGCACCCCATCTGCTTGGCCCTGGCCTCCCTGGTGGAGTCTTAAGCTGTCTGGCCCCCATCCATGGCATTCCTCCTGCTTCATGCCACTTCAGACCCTGGAAATGATATAAGAGAGGGGTTGAGACCCGGGCCCCTCCCGCGCTGTGGGAGGCGGACTCCCAGGCCCTGGAGCGCTCAACTCCGTAGGTAAGGCAAGGGCTTGCACCTCACAGTTCCCACATGTGCGCAGGCGATGCTGATATGGCTGGTTTGGGAGTTACATCTGAGAAGCACCGGCCTGCAAACAAACTGTAACCTAAGCACACAGCCAGGGCTTTCCCAGAGAGGAGAGCGATCAAGGAAGGGGCCATCAAGAGAGAGGTGAGGCAAAGACAAAGGCTGAATCCAGGAAGGGCAAACATGGCACTTGGAGGGGGCGAGGATAAGGCACACAGGCAGGTGGGGCTGGTGGATGAAAGGGGCCAGCAGCAGCCTCGCCCCTTCCCTCAGGCTCAGCAGATGGCTCCATTGTACCAGGCGCCTGTGTCACCTTTGTAGGCTCTTGGGCTGCACAGCAAGTCCCTGTCCCCCAACTGCAGCTACATAAAGTCCCTGCCCTAGGCTGGCTTTCAAGGGCCATTATGGCAGGCGTCAGTGTCTCTACCTGCCTTTACCAGGTGGCTCTGCTGGAGCCAGCCCCTGGGTGCCAGGAAGGGGTGCCAGGTGAGTCGGCATATGTGCTGTGGGTGTAGGTAGTTAGAAAGGAGGCCCAGCCAGGCCTTTGTCTATCCAGATCGCTGTCATCTTTTGGTATAATGGCCTTGGCCAGTATGTGAGCATGCTTGCTCTATCAGTCCCAGGATCTAGGGCTGGGTGTGTGTTTGTTGCCACCCGAGCCAGAGCAGTTACTATGTGTAGATAATAATAGCAATCGTAATCCCTCATAATTGGACCAGACTTTGCTGTCTGCAGGGCACTTCCCTGCCCGTGACCTCATCTGACTTCCACAGGCGCCCTGTAAGACAGGCCAGGCTAGAGTTACTATCCCCATTTTCCAGCTGAGCAAACACAAGCCCAGATGGCCTGAAGTCACATCTCCCATAAGTGGCAGCCCCAGGCCTGGGGCCTGGGACTTCTGACTCCTTGCGCAGTGTTTCTTCCTCCGCTCCATACTGAACTATCACTGACTTGCTGCTCCGCAGGGCGGGGTGCACAGTCCGATTAACAGGAAGTCCATCCCAGCTGTAGGGGTGTCTGAAGAGTACATGGAGGTATATCAGCCTCCACCAGAACATGGAGCCAGGGCAGAGGAGGCTCCGGGTCACCCACCCCAGCAGAGAAACAAAGCCAGGTCCAAGGAAAAGAGGCAATTAGCTGTGTGCATCCCTGCCACTATGGCGAGGGTCTGTGCACAACTTGAGTTCAGAAGGCCTGCAGCAAACTCAGACTTTCTAGTCGTTTCCCACTTTCCCATGGGCTCAGAAAGCAGAGGCCGGAGCACTGGGGATGCAGCTCCACAAGTGGAGTGCTTGCCTTGCGCACACCAGGTAAACACTGCATAGAGCAGTTGAGGTGATACAGGCCTGGCCCAGCACTCAGAAGATGGAGGTGGGGGTGGCGTCAGAAGTTCAAGGTCATCCTTTGCTACACAGAGCATTTGAGGCCAGTTTGGACTGCAGGAGACCATGTCTAAGGTGGGTCGGTGGCTGAACCAGGAGCTCCCAAGAGCCCCGTCCAGGGACACACAACGACTCTCGGCTGGTTAGTACACATGACTATCATGCACGCGCACAGCACTGTGCCCGGCTGCAGGCTGGGCCCCTGGACTTTTTGTGTGCACACCTATGCATGCTGGGGGCGGGGTCATTGTCTACATGGGGATTATGTGTGGTTACGGTAGGGTAAGCATAAGCTTAGCATAACCTTACTGGTCTCCAGCAGGCAAGAGACCTGACAGACCCCCATCTGGGCTTACCACTGACTAGGCTCAGTGTCCGATCCTGTAAACCAGGGCACCTGTCTCACCTCATTTATTTCAAGGGCTGTCACCAGGACAGAAGGAACAATGGATGGAAAACACAGAGAACTCAGAAACACACTTTGAGGATGAACGAGGCAGAAGAGGGCTGAGTGTGAGCGAGGAGCCTTGCCTGTGCGGACAACCCTTGTGAGAAGAATAAATGTCACACTTCTCCCAGTGGCTCAGGAAGGCAGGACAGTGAAGTTCACAGGCTGACACGGGGGACAGAGTCCAGTGTTGGACTTAGCAGTCACAGCTCCAAGGTGACTTACATGGCCCCTTCAGGGATACCCATCCACCTGATAAAATCCCCTTTGCCTGACTTAATCCCGACCCGGAGTTCAGCAGTAGGGTGAAGAGGTCTCCTCTTATGGGACTCTGAAAACGCAGAAGTCACTGGTTCCATGGCCCAGAGCCACATCAAGGGTTACCTAGCAATACTCGCTTGGAGCCTGGGTGGGCAGGACATCTTTATCTCCAAAGGTCGATGATGTCACTTGCTCCTGCGCATCTGAGCATAGCCCATGTGCTTGAAATTTCTGTGTGGGTTGATCACCTCATGTCTACAGTACCCCAGAAAGCTAAACACAAGGGGGAAACAGAGGCCGCTCCAACACAGAGGTACAACAGCTGACCTAAGGTCTTACAGCTAGTATAGGGCGGATCCAAAATGAAATCCAGGTTTTTGGCCACCTTCCCCCTCCCCACACACTTTAAGACCGACTCCCTCAAAGCTGCACAGACCTAGAGTTTGGGCCTGTTGAGCCTCAAAGTTGAACCTCAAAGACCTATAACCTATAACCTCAGTGGTTATAGCTAAGGTCCTGGAACCAGACTGCCTGGGTTCAGAATTCTGCCTCACCTCAGAGTTTAACCTTCCCTCCAGTTTCTCAGCACCCATCAGCAGGACCCGAGACCCATCACAGCAGCAGGTCAGAGCCCCTGAGCTGTCATTATGTGAAGACAGGCCCCTCTCCTTCCCCGGGCACAAGCCATAGGGTCCCCCAAAGTGCCAAGAGGGCTTCTCACCTTTCGATCATCCTCCCGCTCCAGAGAGGAGCTGCTGGTGTCCCCGGGGCCGCTGGAGGGCATTGCTGGCAGCTGGGCAGTAGGAGGCAGGCTGTGAGGGCACTGTGGGGCTGCAAGCGCTTCAGAGAAGGAATTCTCGTGGTCTTTGTAAGCAAGAGCTAAAACTTAAACATAGACCCTGATGTCAAGCCCTCGGAAGAGCGCTGCCTCAGCGCTGGGCCTCAGGTGGTTCTGCCTGTGGGAAAGAGAAGTTGGTCAGTGGGGCACAGCCCAGTCCCTCCCAGGATTAGTCTCCAGCCCAGGCCAGCCTGGCCTCTGACCTCTCTTCTCCCAGTCTCCCAAGCGCCCCAGAGGGTGAGAAACTGAGGCAGCTTCCACTTCCTCCAGAGCATGGAGGCTATGACAGTCCTGTTCAGAAACTCAAAGGTGTAGCGTACGCCACGTTTAGGGCTTCCAGAGGCCTCCTGCTCCTCCCATCTCCGCTTTTCTTCCCTCCGAACACTTCCGAAACCCTCCCTCCCACCCCAGCCGGGCCCTGGGAAACCCCAGCCACCACCAGAGGCCCCCAGCCCAGCTACATTTTCCTTCTAATCTGTCCTCACCCGACCCCCCACCCCCACACTGCTCCTCGAGTGGAGGAGGAAGTGAGCAGCAGCCACAGGATGTAGTGAAATGAATGTCACTTTGCTCAGCCTGCCCAGGACCGGCGCCCCACTGACAAAGCTGAGGCCCGAACCCAGGCGGTGCTGGGATGCCGGTTTGCTGTACTCTCTGCGTGCCAAGGGGTGAGGCTCAAGGCCATGGCGGCACTGAACACACATGCAAGCCCCTCTCCAAGCCCCTCTCGTGGCCCCATTTGCCGGCAGGACTGGTGGGCTTGAGCCCTACCAAACGCACACACAGCTGTATTTTAGGGGCTTTTCTTCCTCCCTCCTCCAGGTGTGGGCCGCAAGCCAGTGAAATAACAAAGCCCGAGCCTCAGGCCACAGCTCAGGGTGGGTGTGTTACTGCGACAAATCAACCCCCTTCACTCCGGGAGACACACGCTTCCCCCCCAAGCCCAAGAGACAGCGCCAAGCCCCTGCCTTGAGTGTGTGCCTGCCCGGGAGGGGATTGGCAGCAGTGGGAGAGTAGGAGGTGGGCTGGATCGGAGCCCACCCACACCCTTCCCCTTCCAGTTCCCTGTTCTGCCTCCCAGCTCCCCTCCCGGTTGGGCCTTTCCTCCCAGCCCCCTCTGCCAGGGCTCCCTGGAAAACCAGGAACGGGAGACCGCCCAGGCTTGGGTTTCCCATGGGCCCTGTCCCTTCCCCCAGGGATGTGACAGCCGGGGAGGTGGGTGCCCCAGTTTGGGCTCTGCACTGGCAGCGGTGGGAGGCAGCTGGAACTGGGGGTGGGGGGTGACGCAGAGCCAGGAGAAAGGGCCTTAGAAGTTGAAAACCAAGGCCTGCTGGAGAGGCTATGCCCACAGCTGCGACCTGTCTAGGGATGCCCCAGGTAGGAGGCGCCTTACTCCCTACAGCACTAAGCGGTAGGGCACTTGTCAGGGCTGGCTGCTCAAGCACCTGAGATGGTGGCTGGGAACGGAGAGAGCGGCTCTACGCCGTGACGTGGTGACATGGCACCTCATTTTGTCCGCTCCAAGCACTTCCCTAAGACTAAGGCTCAAACGGTTGGGACGTGTCTGAGGTGTGAGCCAGACCTCATGAGTGGACTCTGAGGGGCTGAGTGCTCTTGGAAGCCAAGCCCCCCTTCCTCCGAACCCCATGGAAACTGATCTGACCCAGTACTCCAAAAGGCGTCCCTCCTGCTATTGGCCAGTGATCCCGTCCAAATCCCATAGCTGTTTGCAAACGCCCCACATACAAACCTTGACAGAGTAGGTGACAGCCCAGAGAGTCAGTAGGCAGAAAAGAATGCTGCACCTGGAGCCAGCAGCTAAGGTCCTGACAGGGTTAGCTGACCCCCCAGGCTATTGGGCCTCCCAGGCAACAGGAGGAAGACCGCTAGCACCCCACAAGGGAGACAGACCAGGCACGAAGCAAGCAACGGGAATTAGTCTGCTCCATAGTCCAGAGAGACACAGGGGAACCTGCATTGGAGTTCTGCGAGAGGAGGCCCTGACCCCCGAGGGGGAAGGGAGGGAGTGGACAAGAAAAGCAGAACAGCAGAGTAGCCACAAGGGCAGTCACCCAGGAAAGGAAAGGGAAAGAAAGGAAATATCTCGGGACACCCACGTCCCTGACACGTGAGCTTCATGAAAGGTCATCATGGAGAACAGGGGTCTGGGGTCAAACCTAGGGCCCTTTGTGTTTCTCCAGAGACCTCAAAACCCCTGAGCAGCATCTGAAATCATCAGCATGTGACCAGGCAGGGCTCTACTTAGTGGCCAAGGCCCTAAGCTGGACACAGCCCTGTCCACCTGCACACGAGAGCCACTGTCTTCTCTCAAGCTAACCTGGCTGCCGGGAGCAGTGGACTGTGGGACCACTGTCCTAAGCTGGCAGCAGCCGAGGAGCCTATCTCAGGCTCCTGCAGACCCCAGCATCCTCCTCACCGAGCCCACACCCCGGGAACCCTCACCAGGAGCCCAGACATCACCAGCAGCAGTTTTTATCTTTTCCTCAATAACTTTTTTATGTTTGTAGTGACCCTAATGGTGCTTATCACAACAGCATGAAAGTGCTTGTCCTTGGAGCTGGAGAGACAGCTCAGTGGTTAAGAGTGCTGCTGCTTTTCCAGAAGACCCTGGTTCCCAGCACACCAGGGGCCTTAAAACAGCCTGGAACTCTACATTTTGGCATCCTCTTCTGACCTCCACAGTCAATGGCACAGCACACATACAGCACACACACATACAAATGAAAGTCAGTCTTTGGCGGGGAAATGCTCCTCCTTGAACTCCTGATCCTCCTGCCTCCCACCACCCAAGTGCTGGGATTACAGGCATGTGCCACCATGCCTAGTAAGAGTTGCAATACCAACTAAATTCCACATTTTACCACCTTCTTCAACCTAGAAGACTTAAAAAAAAAAAAAAAAAAAAGATGTGAAATGACAAGAATGGACTGAACAAGGGAACATTATCAACAAAACTTCCAGACTGGGAAAGCAACTTAACAGCCAAATGAGAGACAGGCAGTAAAAGCTGATTTTTAATGCACAGCCCTTAACAGACACTTGCCGCCAGAGCACCAGGGGCCTGTGGGGTGGACTGAAAAGGACGCATGTGTGACAGCAAAGAGGCTAGAGCAAGAACGGCCCCTACACCCGCTTTCCCTGAGGCCGCAACTTCAGATTCTCTGGAGGGTAACACGGTTAAGGGCGAGGTGACATATCCCAGCCAGCAGTAGTAAGCTTGTATAGATGCTAATGTGAGATCTCAGGTTGTTCCCCTACTGGGCTGGACCCACAGGTAAGGCCCACATCAGTACCACATGGGCCAGCACTGCCTGTTCACTCTGCCAGGGTGGATCTAAAAGCTGACAAGTCTTAGGGCCCAGAACTTACAATTAACTTCTCTGGTTAGAGAAGTTGTTTGTTTTGTTTTCTGTTTGTTTGTTTTATTTTTGAGACAGGATCTCATTATAAAGCTTAGGCTGGCCTGGAACTCTCTGTGTAGCCTGGGATGGCCACAAACTAGAGATTTTCCGGCCTCTACAACCTGAGTGGTGATTTCAGGCATGAACCATCACACCCAGCCAGTCCCCTGTTCTTCGTTCGTTCGTTCATTCATTCATTCATAGAAAGGGTCTCACTAGGTAGCCCTGGCTGGCCTGAAACAACTCACAGAGCTCTGCCTGCCTCTGCCTCCTGCAGTTCTTGATCTAGAAAGGTTAACCAGGGGCCAATAGATATTTTAGGAGAGCCTCTGCCTTGGAAGTCAGGGACCAGGATAAATAAAACCAAGCTGAGTGCAACAAAACACACCGGTGGAAGGAGGGCCCCGGAGAAACAAATGTTAAATATGATTGAAAAAGAAAAGCTGGAGATCAGAGAAGAGCTGCTGGCGGCTAGAGAGATGGCTCAGCGGTCAGGAGTGCACACCGCCTCAAAAAGGCCAGAGTTCAGCTCCAGCACTCAGCATGCGTGTCAGCTGGCCTAGAACCACCTGCAAGTCTAACATCTGGAGATGGGCCACCCCGGCTCCTCTGCATATCCACACTCATATACACCTCACATCATTAAAAACAAATGTACCTTAAAAACAAAACAAAACACAACGGGAATTCTACAAACACAAAATCATGGTAGTAGAAACACAAAACTCAATGGCTGACCAGAAATAAAATGATTTACCAAATTATCCAGGATTCCACTAGCCTACTACCATACCTATATGAATCCAAAAGAGATGAATGATGTCAAAGGGACACCTGTACTCCAGGACTGAGGTGCTGTTTGCAACAGAGATCAATGTAGGTTCCTGCCAATGAGCGACCAGATAAAGAGAATAGGGGCTGTGTGCCCAATCCAGTTATTGTTCCGTTACAAAACAATGAAACTGTCATTTGCAGCCATGTGGAAGAGCCTGGCCCACCTTAGATTAAGGAGTAAGTCAGGCACGGAAAAACAAAGACCACATGGCATCATTTACAGGCTTGGTGGTGTACACCTTTAATCCCAGCACTTAGGAGACAGAGACAGGTGGATCTCTGTGAGTCTAGAAACAGTCTGGTCTGCAAAGCACGTTCCAAGGCTGCCAGAGCTACAGTGAGACCCTGCCTCAGGGAGAAGGAGAACGCTGTTTTACAGGTTGGTCACAGAAATAAAGTACAGAGTAGCAGTTACCAGAAGGAGGAAAGGGACTGTGGATGAGAAAAGATGGTTAATGAGTGCAGGGATACACCTAGATACCAGTAATAAATTGTTTCAAGGGTTTCTCTGTGTAGCCCTGGCTGTCCTTGAACTCCCTCTATAGACCAGGCTGCCTAATGTTGACTCGAACTCTATCACTGAGATTAAGGCGTGCACCACCACCACCAGCTAAGGTAATAACTTTTATTTTAAAGGTTTTTTTCAATGTGGCTATGACTATGTACGCCACCTGTGAGTGGGTGCCCTCAGAGGCCAGAGGAGGGTGTTGAAACTCCAGGAACTGGATCCTATGGCACCCGTAAGGGCCGGGGACAGAACTCAGGCCCTCTGCAAGAGCAGCAAGCACCCCTAACTGCTGAGCCATCTCTCCAGCCCCATAAAGGAGTAACTTTCAATGCTCTAAAGCACAGAAAAGCAACCGTGGCCAGCACCAATTAATGTTAAACTTCAAAATAGCTAATAAGAAGAGTTTGACTGTTCCTAACACAGAGAAACCATCGGTGTTTGAGGAGATGGCTAGGCCAATGCCCTGACCAGACTGGCACTTTATACAGCCTGAAGCACCACCGTGCAGGCAGGGGAGGCGAAGTGCTTGACATACAGGCACGACAGGGGTTCAAATGCCAAGAATCCACACAAAAGGTAGGCAGGGGCAGGAGCACACGTAATCCCAGCTCGCCCCTGTGCCAGAAGAGGGAAGTGGAAATAGGAGAACCATCAGACACTTGCTGGTCAGATAGAGTAGTGTTCCCACCCCACCCCCACCCCCGCCACACACACACACACACACACACACACTCATGCACACACGCATGAACGCATGCACACGCGCATGGACATTCGAATGCACTGTCACACAAGCCAAAATATCCGACAATGTGCCCCAAAACCTGTACAATTACTATTTGTCATTTTTGTTATTGTTGTTGTTTGTTTGTTTCGAAACATGGTCTCACTAGGTAGCCCTGGCTGTCCTAGAACTCACTCTGTAGACCAGGCTGGCCTCAAACTCACAGAGATCCACCTGCCTCTGCCTCCTGGCACTGGAAATAAAGGTGTGTGCTACACTGCCCAGTTACTATTCATCATTTAACAGAAGTGGTTCACTAAAAAGAAAACAAAGAAACATGATTGTGTGTAACTGTCATCCCAGCTACTTGGTAGGCTGAGACAGGGGGCTTGCAATGACTTTAAGACTAGCCTGGTCTACATAGCAAGTTTTGGGCCAGTAAAAGCTACATGGTAAGATATTACCTGGGGGAGAAGAAAAAGGAAGAACTCTTACTTCTGGGAGGTCTTTACCCTGGCATGACATCATCATTTAAGTGTGAGACCTTCCAGAACAGAGGTCTCACACTGTATTCGGAGGAAGTGGGAAGTGTCTCCAGTACAGGGGACCAGCACGGGAGACAAGGGAAAGGATTCTCTGCTGGGAAGCTAAAAAGACACTACGAAGTGACCACCTGACACTCGACTTGGCACCGCCATGGCTGGGCCTGACGAGCGCAGGGACATCTTCTAGTCCCTGTCCTTCTACTGTACAGCCAGGACCCAGGCACACTGGCTGTGTTCAGATACTGTCACCTGTCCTGGAGGACACGCTCCAACTAGTGGGATGAAGTGAGCAAGAGGAGAGCATAAAACAGCCAGCCGATAGGTAGAGAGTTCCACAGACGACCACAGAGGGACACCATGAATGTCAGCTACCACGGCCACATGCCAAGAGGATGGTGGACCCAGGGTGAGAGAGTACAGACCTCCAAAGGTGGACAGAAATACTTTCAATCCACTGTTACTGTCTCTATGCAAAGCCATCCTGAAGGCCATCAGGAGACAAGAGACAGAATTGGCAACAGGCAGGATGAAAACAAGGCAACTACTAACTATAGGGAAAAAAGGAAAAGGAAACTTGTTAGGCTCAGCTGTGAATAACAGTTACATTGACATAATAACGTAATTATGTTGATTTAGCAAAGGTGCTCACACACACCACATCACACACACACACACACACACACACACACACACACGGACACTGCACACTGAACACATCTTTTCTGTAACACAAAATTAATGGCTTACAAGAACAGATTTCTTATCTGACAACTCTGCGCATTAGAGATCCTAACGGTTTCCCTAAGGCTAAGGTCAAGGTGCTGGCAGGGCTGCATTCCTTCCTACAGAGCCTAGGGAGAATCCGATTTCCCACTTGTCCCAGCTTCTGGAGGTTGACTCCCTTCCTCTGCTCACAGCCCTCCCCGGCTCCAAAGCTAGCCGTGGTCACTAGTCTCCCTCATCACATGACTGCCACTCTGCTCCTGCCTTCACCTTTCATTTCTAAGGACCCTTGTGGTCACAGGCTCAGATGATCCAGGATAATGTCTGCCTCCGTTTCAAGGTCTTAATTTGATCACATCTGCCAAGTCCCTTTGGTTATGTGAGGTGACATATCCATAAGTTCAGGGAATTTAAACATAGCCTTGCCTTTTTTTTTTGGGGGGGGGGGCAGTTCTGAGACAAAATTTTTCTCTGTGTAGTCCTGGTTATCCTGGAACTCGCTCTGTAGACCAGGCTGGCCTTGAACTCACAGAGATCCACCTGGCTCTGCCTCCCGAGTGCTGGGATTGAAGGCGTGGGCCACCATGCCTGGAGAACTCGGCCATTTTTATTATGCCTGTTAGGCCAACAGCTACATGTGTGGACATAAGCATAACAGACATTTTTGAATGAATATCAGAAGAGTATTGTCAATAGTAAGCCGACCACAAACACTGTTTAGGATGGTGGGGGAGTGGAAAGGGCCTTTGGGCTTAAAAAGAATCTATTAATCAGAGGTGGGCAGGATAGCTCAGTGGATAAAGGCGCCTTCGGCCAAGCCTGATGACCTGAGTTTAATACCACAGTAGAGGGAGAGAACTGACTCCTGCAGGATGTCCTCTGACCTCTATACACATGCGAGCGTGCACGAGCACACACACACACACACAAATAAGATGTAATGATTTTTCAAAAGAGGATCTATTAAACAGGAAATCAATGAAAAAAATGTCTATACAGACAGATCATTATGTGCTCATTATGTGCAGAGGCAGAAGTAAGGTCGCTGGAGGAAACGTGTAAAAACAGCAGAGGTAGCATCCTCTGAGGAGGCAGAGAAGGCAGAGGGGCAGACAAGTGCTACGTCTGTCTGTGCTACTGTTGGGAAAGACGATGTTTTATCAGGAGGGACCATGACTGTGGCCACCCATGGTGTGCAGCCTCCATTTCTCCTCCAGAAACAGGAGGGACTATTCACCCGCTGTGTCGTTCTGTGAAATCACCACATCCCACAGAGCAAACAACCCCGGCTCCTCATGCCCCCACAGCTCCATCACCAGCTCCCTCCCTCCCTCCCAGCACGCACCCTGTCCCTCACGAAGTATCCAGTCAGCCCTCCAATGTACAACCTTCCGGTCCAGACCCACACCAATGATATCAACTCATTTTCATCTCTCCCACACCGGGGGTGTCAATGCTGAACACAGCCTGCCTCATGCAGCCTCCTTCTGGGGCCTCAAGCTGGTCCCACTGTCCCCAACACCATCTCCACCTTCCTCTCCAGGCTCAACCTCCTCAACACCTCAACTCGATGATGCCTCAAGATGCCCCACGTCTCAGCTCCTCCTTTGCTCCCACTTCAGCTAGGGCCTGTGTATCGTCACTCTCAGCCAAAATAACCCCTTAGCACTCAGAGGTCTGAACCCTTGCTCTACCCAAACAGTCCCCAAAACAAAGCCCAGAAGCCCCTCCCTACCCACTTCCAGCCCTCTGGGGATTTCTGAAGGTTTTGATCATGACTGCATTCCCCCAACCCCTAGACCTACCCTGGTGCAGAGTGAAAATGTGACCTGAAAGAGCCAGTCAGAGGCCTTACCTGGGACTTTAACTGATGGTACAGAAAGATGAGAAGAGCCAAAACCGAGTCAGGGGCGTCCAGCCACTGTCTTGAGGCCACATGGGACAAACAGGGAGGGGCCAGGACAAAGAACCAAGGGATGAGGGAAAGGAATCAAAGATGACTTGTCCGGGCAGGCCCCCCTGAATCGAGGGAACTTCTGGGACTGTGTGAGTGGGTCTGAGGAGGCTGACTCAGGAGCCAGTCTCAAGCTCTGGGAAGTCCTCCAGGGAGCCAGGCTGGTTCAAACCTCGACCTTTTTTCTTTGAATCAGGTTGGCCTGATACAAAGCTGTGCCTCAGGTTCCTCGGCTGTAAAATGGAGGGAATAACAGCACTAGCCTCATAGAGCCACGGAGAGACTGAAAAAGTAATGAATTAAAAATGCTTCCTAGAGTGCCTGGCATTGAGAAAACATCGATAAATCTTCACAGTTATTAAGAGCCTGACTCATCCACCCACAGATCTCTCTCTTTTCTCAAAATCCCTGGAGTGCCCACAAGTGGACGTCGCTCAACTGGAAGCTGTGTGCTCCTACGCCACGCCACGCCACTCCACGCTTGTGAATAAAGCTTTACGATGTCAACATTTCTTTAATTCTCACACCGCACCCCCACCATCTGGAGCAAGCACTATTTTCATCCCCATTTTCCAGATGAGGAAAATGAGGTCTGAGAAGGTTCCTAAGCTGCCTAAGATCAGTGTTCATAAGAAAGCAAGGTTTAAAGGCCGCCCTGCCCATCATAGTCTCTCATAATTAGCTCAGGACCTTTGCAGCCACGCTCACTTTGGGCACTGATAGGTCAGAAAACCATCTCCAGCCTGTCTTACTCTTCCCCTTCAGTTTGGGTGGAAGATAGGACACAACTGCAATCTTTCTCCTCCTCCTCTTTCTTCTTCTTTTTGGTTTTTCGAGACAGGTTTCTCTGTGTAGCCTGGCTGTCATAGAACTTATTCTATAGACCAGGCTGGCCTTGAACTCACAAAGATCGACCTGCCTCTGCTTCCCAAGTGCTGGGATTAAAGGCCACCACTGCCAGGCTTAACTGCAATCTTCTTACAAAGGAGGAGTTCATTTATTCATCTGATTCTTTGCCGAGTGCCTGGCGGTGACGAGCACTGTGCTTGAGGGCATGTGAGCTGCGGCATTCAGTCCTCACAACAAATCTAAGAAGCAGGTTCTGTTGTCATCCATGTTTTAAAGAGGGTTCCTAAGGAGCGCAAGCTGTGACACTCCAGCACACGCTCATGGATCCAGGTCCAGCTCACTCACAGCCCTCGAAACAGGGTGGTACCCAGCAGGGCACAGTAAGCGGAGATCCCAGTGCCAAAGGTAGAGTTAGTGCTCCTGCCAGCGGCCTGAGGGACCCCAGCTCCCACGTAATGGCCGCACAGCTGAGTTTCCTGTCTGGGAAAGAGGTGGAAATGGATTCTGTGGCTGATGGGTATATCCCCCACGTCACCCCATCATTCACCACGGTGGTCGAAGCACGAAGCACGGAGCTGAGCGGTCCAGCAGGGTTTTCCCCGCCTCCTGCCGGAGCCTCTGTGGGTCACAGGGCTGAGGCCGGGTAGAAGGGACAGGAGGAGGTTCCACTTCTGGGCGAGATGACATCACCATCCTGTTTGCTCCCACTTTCAGAAGTGTCGCTTGCACCTAGCCCACCAGCTGCCCACAGAATACCAAAAGCCTCCGGTGACAGGCCAACAGTCCTGCCGTCCCATCCCCACTTCAGAGCCTGACTCAGGAGTCATCATGAAAGGCTCTCATACTCCCCGAAAGCCATACATAGCACGCCACCAGACGCTCTCATGAGCATGCCACACCTCCCGCCACTACGGCAGCCCGGGGGTGGGGGGGATCTGAATCATAGACTCCTGTGCTTGCGCTAATGGTTACCATGACACAGCCCCTAACGCAGAGAGAAGAAAAGGTTTATGCCCAAAATAGATGCTGTGAAAGAGCTGGAATTGTTCTCAGGAGTCAACACGAGCCACCACAGACTTCGTAAAGGAGTGCCTGTTGCTGGGTGTGGGCCACAGAAGACCCACTTCCTATGGTCCTCCAGTGAGGACTGCAGGGCAACCAAGCTTGAAGACCCATGTGGTCATTGATGAGTTCTGTGGCAGCTGCTACCCTCTTCAGGAGGTGGTTCCTGGACCTCAGCTATGTTTCTCTCAAGAACGGGCCACACGAAAATAAAAATAGACCTTGAAAAACAAAAACAAAAACAAAAACAAAAAACTAGGGGCTAGAAAGATGGCTCAGCAGTTAAGAGCACTGGCTGCTTTTCCAAAAGACCAGGGTTCAATTCCCAGCACCCACCTGGCAGCTCATCCCTGCCTGTAACTCCAGTGGATCCAACACCCTCACACAGACTTGTACATGCAAGCAAAACACCAGTGCACATAAAATAAAAACAAACAGTGAAAGAACGGCCACCCTGCAGTGCCTCCTCACCCACGCTCCCCAGCCCCCTTCATCTGGCTCCTGCTCCCCTCCAACACCTTTCAACTCACTTGATCCTGAGAAGAAAGCTTTCACCAGCAGGCCTCAAAAATGGATCTGTGAGAAGGTGAGACATCTGCCTGGCATTTTTTTTTTTTTTTTGGCCCCTGGGGCCACTGACTCAACTATCCGGAAACACAGACTTCCTTCAGTGTCTGGAGTGACTGGTCCTATCAGTAAGCCCTGCTGATACACAGCAGGGCCCAGGAAGGCTAGAAGTTAGGGAAACATCTCCCTCGGATCTTAGAATTCCACTCTCTCAAGTGAGAGAGGGTTTAGTTCCTTCAGGGAGGATGGAGGTTTGGGTCACTAATGAAGCAGAAGCTGACACTCTCCAGCCTTCCAGCACAGTTAATACAGAATTGGTAACAGGAGGAAACCAGATGGCAAATGGGGTCTGTGAACAAACGCAGAAACCGGGACTTTTTTGAGTATTATCTATAACTTGGGTTGCAAGAAATTGTGAGCCATCTGATGTGGGTGCTGGGAACCGAACTCGGGTCCTCTGGAAGAGCAGCCAGTGCACCCAACTGCTGAGGCATCTCTCCAGCCTCTACCTCTCAAATGCTGAGGTTACAGGTCTGCGCCACCATGACTAGGCAACATTGGAACTTTGTAAGGATAACTCTGGACAGATAGACAGATGCCCGGTTACCCTGCTGCTGTGTGGGTGGCCAGGGGTGGACAGGATAGGTACACATAGAAGCCATGTGGCCAAAGGGTTAACTAAACTCTACCAGGTCCTAATACCCTTCAGTGCCTTCTCTGTGAAAATATGCAGGCCCTTTAAATTTCTCCTGTGCCGGCTGGTACAATGTAAAACTTAGTAGAAGACACTGGAGAGCTGGGCAGTGGTGGCACACACCTTTAATCCCGGAGGCAGAGGCAGAGGCAGGCAGGTCTCTGAGTTTGAGGTCAGCCTGGTTTACAGAGTGAGTTCCAGAATAGCCAGAGCTACACCACAAAACCCTGTCTGGAAAAGACATAAAGACAGCCTGATCTCCAGAGTGAATTCTAGAAGAGCCAGGGCTACACAGAGAAACCCTGTCTGGAAAACCATAAAAGAATGAGGAAGGAGGAAGGAGTAGAAAGCAGCAGCCGTGGCAGCACAGGAGATGCTCAAGGAGGGAGCCGTCCTTCCCGGACACAGTGTGCTGCCCTGAAGGTTCCTGTATCATACAGCATACACATCGCTTTCTGGCATCCAGCTCCCTCACAGGAGACCAAACTTCCGAACACTCAGCTCTTGCACATGCAGGGCAGGAGAGCAGCGCTCCCTTGGGGAGCTGATCGGTGTACCTCGAGGAAGATGCCTCCTTCAGACCCAAATGGTGCAGAACACAGACCTCCACTAAGATCCATCCACCCTAGGCACTAGTGACTCCTCTGCCGTGGCCACGCCCTCTCCATCAACAGCTGACTCTCAGCCCTGTGGGGCAGCCTCTTCCCTGGGTACTGTGGCAATTACAGGGGTGAAAGCTGCTCTCACGGCCGCTACTTCCATATTCGCTGGAGTTCTTTTTTTTTTTTTCCTGGCTGACCAACCCTTATTATTCCAACCCCCTGTTACGATTAATAATTCTTCATATTAAACTTTTCTTGTTCAAAACACCATGTGGTTTCTGTCTCCTGATGGACCCGGTGACACAGGCACTCATGTCCTCAAGGGCTTTGTCCTTCCTTAAGGTCTTTGAGCTTATTAAGAGCCCTGCCAGCTCCCCCCCCCCCCCCCCCCCCCGCTTCAGGCATTCCTCCTCCTCCTCCTTTGCAATCGTGTACAGAATGCCAGTGTGCTTCTGGAGGCTCACAGCCCCTGCTGTGCTCCGGGTCTGCCGCCCTGTGCTGCAGCCAGGGCTGGTATGAAGCCGGCTCTCCCGGAACCCGGAAGCCATCCTGCCTTCTCTGCTGCGCCACTGCGCTGACTTCCACTCAGCTCTGTCCTTTTCCCCTAAGATCCCCAGGCTTAAAGAACACAGACCTCCTCTCCCCGAAATGCTCTGTGGGTCTTTATCGTCTCTGCCTGCCCACCTGGATGCACAGGGGAAATTCTGCTCCTGAGAACCAGGCCTCTAGAGCTGCCTCTATCTCCTAGCTTCTCTCTGTGCTCCTCAGCCAGCCAAGATCAAAGCCACAGACTCGGGTCCCACATTCTCCCCTCAGTCCCCACAGCCCAATCCTCCATAGTCTCTTACTCTTCAGTTCACTGCAGGGGCCTGTCACTCACTCGGCAATAACCTTGGTGACCACACAGTATTGGGGAGCCTGGCTTGGTCTCTCCCTCCAGCCTACCCTGTCAGCACAATGTCCACACAGGATCTCCCCCCTCCCTGCAACCCAAACCTGATGCCTGTGAGAACCGACAGCGGTGACGGACGCAGTCCTGGAGGGTATTTAAAGCAATTGCATTGCACACTTACAAGGGGGAACTGTACAGAATGCAGACGCTATCTTGATGAAGCTGACTTCCCCCAGCTGTGAAGTGCCACCGGCCTTCACACTGGTCTGATCTTACGCTGGCAGCCGCCTCTGACCTCACCTCTCCCAGCTGAAGCCCATCACTCTGTGTCCTGTCATGTCCTCAGCTGACACTTTGCTTCCACAATCTGTTCGCACCATTTTCCTATGAAAGGGGGCCCTCCCAAGCCCCCTGAGGTCCCCTCACCCCATCCTTCAGGCTGACATATCTCCTTCATTTATCCCTCCCTGACCACCTTCCCAGGGGCTGAAATAGTGTCTGTGGGTGGTCACGCAACATCGCACATGTATATAGATGCGTCTAGTTTCCCAAACCTATGAGGTCAAAGTTCGAGTCTTGTCTTTTTCCTCATCAGAGCCCACAGTTGGGCTGGCCTCTGTCCTGTTCTGGGTGACCCCTGAGGCAGAGAGGACTGTGCAAAGTCACTCCCAGGCAGCTGCAACTTCCCCAGAGCAGCTGCAGTGCCTAGAGTGAGCCCCACAATCCTCATTCTGGGGGTCGCTTGGCAGAGCCCCACAGCACGGAAGGGCCATGCAGAGCTGAAGCTCTAGGCCACCATCTGCAGACCAAAAAAGAACCTGCCATGGATCTGTCAGGCCTTCCTGCCCCCAGGTGCCCAGGTGATGGGATCATAAGGATGCCAGGAAGGGTCTGGCCTCCTATCCCTTGGGACTCTTGGAAGCTGGCTTGTCTGCAACTCCTCTTTACCACAGCGCCACAGCCAAGCTTCCCCCAGGCCCACTGTTACCCTCTTTCTCCACAGAGCTGCCAATAACTATGGAGCTGACCGCTCCTACGTCAGAACTGGGAGGTCCCCCAGGGTCTCCAGGACCTGGGGAGGGGGGTACGGGTGAGGCTCAACTCCTCCTTAGACACAAGGCAGGAGGAAGCAGCTCTTAGAACTCTCCACAGGTCCTGGCCTGCTTCCTTGCTCTCCACAAGGCTCCAAACCATGCCATTGGTGAGAAGAGTTGACATTTAAGAGGTGTGGGGTGCAGTTTCCTAATCTGTGAAGTGGGGTGAATGAGACTCTTCATCTTACAAGTCTACCTCAAGATAAGAGAACATACGAGCTGAATGTTTTAGCTCGGTGCCTAGTATAGGGAAGATGCTCGGCCAATGTTATTATATTGTGACTCGAGATAAAAGGCCAGGTCACCTAGACTGTCTGGAAAGCTAGCTCACACTCCTAGCTGTCTGCTGCAGTCTGATTCAGGGCCACAACTTTCTTCCTCCTAGGGTGGCCTTAGAAAGTCCTGTTAGCCGCAGAGACCCAGATGTATGCAAACCAACAAATTCACAGAGACCAAGCACACGCACACAAACTCAGGTGCACATGCGTGCACACACGCAGATTGAGAGAGAGAGAAACACAAACATCCTGACACCAACACAAGCAATCACAGAGCCACATAGCAACATGAAGAATACACGCAGATTCACACAGACACATACATATCAACACAGATACACAGACAGAGGCGCACAGACATAGTGACACAAACACAAAACACACAAACACAGACACATGCACACACAGACACAGATGGATGCAGTCACACAAACACAGCCACAGATGAGCACACTGACACAGACACAGGAACACACAGAGACACACAGGAAGGCTGTGACCCACGGGCCCCGGCCCTCCAGGAACTGCAGACCCTGGGGACACCTGGAGCAGGGGCCCCGCAGCCACCCCCACACAGATGGAGTCTGCACATTTCACCTACTGTGTGGGCCAAAGAGGCATTTGGAAACCAGCTTGGGAAGCTCCTAACCATTCACAACATTGTTCTGCAAGAAAATACAAAACATTGCCCTAGAAACAGGCGTTTGCAATAGAACCTTCCAAAAGCTGGGAATCGCCTGTACCAGAAAAATAACAGAGCAAGGGTGGAAACCGCATAAACTTGGTTTGCCTCTGCAAAATTAATACCAATTACAAAAACATTTATGTGAACTGCTTACCATTTACACCTAATTACCATGCAGCACAATTATGCATATCATTAAGAGCACACAGGATTAATTATGCTGTATGTTTCATGTGATTACACCTCCATACCCTGAGTTCACAGAGGCAAAGCCTCCCCAGGGCCATGCCAGGGTCAAGGCCTTCGGAAGCTTCTGCAGCAGATCCACAGCAAGCCACACCCAGCCTCACTGCTGGCCAGGGGCAGACTGAGGCTTGCTCTGCCCTCTGGTCAACAGTAACAGCATGCACACTCCTGAGGAGAAGCCATCTTTGGCCAAAGCCTTGAGAATACAGAGGATCTTCAAATGTCTACCAGCAGGCATAGCTGAGGGTCACAGGGTCACAATACAGCTAAATGGCCCCGTGGTAACTTGGACCCACCGTCTCCAGAGATCTGGCTATGCAAGAAGGGAAGCCCACCCACATCCTGACCTATCACCCCCAAGCTCACCTGTGGCCCTGTGCCAGTCACCTCTGTGCTCCTTTGATCCCCTCAGCAGCCTCTCAAGTGTACTCAGGCTGGTGGCAAAAAACTAAGGAAGTTCCTAGCACCTGACAGAGACCAACATAGCTACAAAGAGCAGGAGACATCATGTGTCATGTCCGCCAATCAGTTCACAAGATGGTTAAGGGGAGGCAGGCATGTGGGGACACGCCTCCTCTTTGCCAAACCAAGAACACACATGGTTAGATTGAAATCCTCAAACACCTGTGAAGCCGACCGCCTAAGGAAGCTTTCAAAAGACGAGTGAAAGAAAACAGCCAGGCTTGGTCCAGGAAGCACACACACAAAGCAAACAAATAAACAAAAGTGACAGCCTGCGAGATCGTATCCACTCTGCAGATGGCAACACCAAGGCAGGAGAGGCTGGGCAATCCGCTCAAGGACACGTGCCAAGGAAGTAGCAGAACCAAGGTCAAACCCTGTCTGCCCAGTGCCAAGTCCGGTGGCACTGGCACACGGCCACACTGCCTCCGCCTAAGTTCAGCAATACCAACATGGCTCATGTTCTTATGCCCAAAATTCTTTGGGGAGAGCCTTTTGATTCTACTTCATCAAACACCAAACACTCCTTTCTCTCCAACAGTTTCTGTATCTTTTCTATTCGCTTTACCAACAAGTCTGGTCCCAGCTTGTTCCCTCCCCTTTGGCAGACAGGGCCCTGATGGAGAGGGACAGCTTTACTCAAATCCAAGGACATTCTCAGAAGGTGATGGTAATACTTACCAAAACTGAGCAGCCTGGGAGTGGAGGGCTAGGGCTGGCAGCTCATCCCAGTTCAAATCCCCAAACCCCAGGAACACTGGCGCCTGTGGCACAAGCCTGGTGAAGTCAGAGCCTCCCTCACACATCTGCAGGGCCGCCTGGCACTGATGAAAGCAATGGCCTTACGTTTTTCACCCATCCCACGGACGCCCCCTTCAGGCCTTCTGACGCAGGCTCTTGCCTCCTTCTATAAGCCTGGCCCAGGCCCAGCCCCAGCCCCAACGTCTCCCAGTGAGCAACACCCCACAGCCCTCGAGGACTCTCTTGTGCACTCGGAAAGCAGAGGTTCACCATTGCCTCCTCTCTCCCTTCAGTCCTCGGTGCGGACCCGCCCCCTACACATAGCTGCGGCCACATTTCTACACTGGCACCTACATCGGTCTGTCTTCCTTGGTGCCCCAGAGTGACCTTTCTTGGATGAAGTGGGGTCAGGAGGGACAAGGACTGACACTCACCCTCATCTGCAGATAACATCACGGCTCCCCACGGCCTGGCCAGGCCCAGCTCTCTAGCCTCATCGAGCTGAAACGCCCCTGACCATCTAGCTAACTGCTCTGTGGCCTTCCACTCAGCTTAGGCAGCACATCCATCAGAAATCCCTTCAGGACATTCCCTCCTTGTGACGAGGCTTCCCTTATCTGGTCCCAGTAAGAACACAAGCCCCCTTCCTGTTGGTTGGTTGGTTTTTCCGGATGCCCACAGGTGGCAATCCCTTGCACACCTCCCACCTGAAGGAGCAGGGTCTTTGGGTCTCACCTGTATAACCGACATGCGGCACCCGGGAGGGTGCTCAGAGATGAATAGGGACACTGTGCGTCTGGAACAAGGGCCCTCCAAGGAGAGAGCTGAAAGGCTGGTAGACCTGCCACCTTGGGGCCAGGGTTTCAGATGCCAGGCTGTTGGGAGGGTGTTGACAGGAGAAAAAATGCAGAGGCACTGCCCAGCCCTGCTGGGCTTTTAAGATGAGCTTTCAGTACCAGGCAAGGCCCTGAGACTACTACCAGCCAGGCTCAGAACCACAGGCCTCAGAGTGGATAGAACAAGCACACTGTTGCTGGCAAGAAAACCATTAGAAGCCATTGCGATGCCAGTTGCCAAGTTGGTTACAGTCTGGGCCCGCCTGTGCTCTAGGCTATGGGTAACACCAGTAGTGCCAGCAGGACCAGAACCCATAGGAGACCAAGGGGCAGAGAGGGAGAGTGGAGGCAAGGCTTGGGAGACGCCACTAGGGCAGGATCCTCTGCAGCCAATTCCTGGCTTTGCGGCGGGAGTAACAGAGAGACCATCAAGGTAGCACAGGAAACGAAGTGTCCCGCTGCCAAACCTGACAACTTGAGTGTTATGCCCAGCACCCACACAGTGGCTGGAGAGCACAGACATCCCACAGGTCGCCCTGACCTCCACAGGTATGCCGGACCCCCACGATATATGAATTGACATATCTCACAGCACAAGGCCTTCATGAGGGCCCTCCTTACTCACGGGCTGTTGCAAAGAAGAGGGGCACTCCCTTACGGGTACCCACGATGCACGGCTGTAAGATGAAGCTTCTGTCCTCGTCCAGTTTCCTGAGAAAGCCTGCAGCTCCTATCGCTTAGGGCTAACGCAGCTGAGATGCTAACCCCGGGCACGAGGCCTGCCTGCCTCTCCCGTTTTGTACTGCACATCTGTCCCCATGAGCCTGCGACTAAGGGTCTGACCGGCAGAGGGACAAGCCCCAGACTTACTTCCACACTGGTTTCTTTTTTCCTTCCTGTCTTTTCCCTTCTAGCCTCGTCTCCAGCAGGGGCAGCCAGATCCAAGAGGCATCCATGGCCAGTGCCAGGGAGGGAACTGAGAAAGGGAAGGGGGGTACGGTACTGTTGCCAACCAACTGGCCCTGAGCTTCCCAGGCCAGCAAAGTGACCAGGAAAGGAATGTTTTTAGGTCCCTTTCCTTAACCCTCTCTCTCAGTGGTCACCCAGCTTGTTGCGACCCACCTCCTCAGGAGCTCCTGGATCAGAGCTGGACACAACCTGAGGCCACACATGAGAGGCAAATTCTACAGATACTCCTATCTCTGTGGCAGGGCTTGCTGAAGGCCCACTCTCTCCTCTTTGGAGTGTGGCCTCTCCGGGCGCTCTACACCGATTTGGCCTGGAGGACCAGCTCTCCACCCCCGGCTGGGTCTTTAGCTGTCTTCAATGCCCAGGAAACAATTTGGGTGACAGCAGTCCACTGCAGTGATGCCTTTCAGGGGCATTTTCAAAGCTGTTCTTCCCCACCTGGTCCAGCCACTGTCCTATAGAGCTGGCTCTGTCCCTGGGAACTGAGTACAAGCAAGGCCGTGTGTTCTCGGCCCTTCTGGAGCCAGGCGTCTTCCTGCAGAGGTGGGTCACTTCACCCTCCGGTCTTCAAGCCACACTCTCACTATTTATCAATTTCTGGCCATTTATTTTATTCGAAATTTTGTTTTATTTGAAACGTGTAGGCTTGGTTGGCCTCCTGCCTGTTTCCCAAGTGCTAGGATGAAAGGGTCACGCATACAGGTGTCTTCATGTTGTCCTGGGGGTTGAACTCTGACCTCCAGGCTTGTGTTGTGAGCTCTGCATCACTGAGCTATCTGAGCTACATCTCTCTGGCTGTTGCGTTGTTTCCATAGTCTTATCCACAAGCTTTCAAAAAGTGTAATCTTCCCTTTGTTAGCAGATCTCTCCCTGAATCTCACCCACTGTCTGTCCCTACTGCCTGCTCCCACTCTCCCTGCCCTGCCTTCATCAGTACTCCCAATAAACCTGCTCTGCAGCAACCCAGTGCCTGAGGTTGATTTTTAGGGACCTCCCTTCCTTCCAACAGACGGTTGCACATCGCCCAGGCCGCCCTCAAATCCACTGTGTAGACAGAGGATGCTCTGGAACTGAAACTCCTGCCTCTACTTCCCAAGTCCACAAGTCCAGCTTTTTGTTTGTTTGTTTCAAGATAGGATCTCGCTCTGTAGCCCAGGTTGGCCTTAGACTCTTAGCAATTTTCCTGATTCATGAGTGCTGCGGTCACAGGCCTGAGCCAAGATGCTCAGCTTCTGTCGTGGATTCCTGTTGGTTCCAGCCACTGAGAAGGGAGTCCTCCATACTGCAGACTCTTTTCGTTCACTTCACGAGTTCCTGGATAAAATACGGCTCTACCCTGCCCCCTTTTAAGGTATGACTTTATTTTTTGTTGTTGTCACTACATCATTTAGATTTTTCAGAGAATACAGAAATATATGAAAAAAGAAGGCGGTATTCTTGATGATAGGTTGGTGTGCATCCTTACAGGGAAATGTTTTCTATGCATTCATTAACCTATAAATGTGAATAATTCTGTTTTTTTTTCCCCTTTGAGACATGGAGTCACTATGCATGACACTAGCCTGGAACTCACTATGGACTAGACTGGCCTTAAACTCACAGGAGACTGGCCTGCCTCTGTCTTTCTTTCTTTCTCTCCCTCTCTCTCTCTTTCTTTCTGTATGTGTGTTTGCTTTTCCAAGACAAGGTTTCTCTGTGTCCTCTGGCTGTCCTGTTTAGACCAGGCTGGCCTCAAAATTCAGAGATCTGCCTGCCTCTGCCTCCTGAGTGCTAGGATTAAACATGTGCGCCACCACCACCTCGCTTTTTTTTAATTTTTTTTAATTAAAATTGACCCACATGGTAGAAGACTCCCACAGCTGTCCTCTGGCTTCCACACGCTTGTCATGCATGTGTGTAACACACACGCACCCAAACACAATAAAATAAAAATTTTGAAGCGCTTAAAAAAATGAGCTCTACCTCTAGCACTTGGAAAGCAGAGAATTCAAAGCCAGCTTGGTCTACAAAGGTAAGAGATTACATTAAGCATATGACAATTTTGGGTGACCAAGAGCACCCCATGGACACTCAACCAACCAGAACATATCTTCACCTCACTTCATATGCATATATATATATATATATATATATATATATATATATATATATCTGTATGTATGTTTATATGTATGTATGTATGTATGTATGTATGTATGTAACCCTACCCCTTTATTTGTAAACTTTCGGACTCTGTACTAATCACACAAGCCCATTCCATCAGGAGTCCTCCTCTCCACAGCTTCTGCCGGCTGGGATGTTAGAGATGCCTGGCATGGGCAGGGCATCCTAGAGTCCTTTGGGAAATCGAGAAGGCACGCTTCAGGGTCATGGCCACTCAGACAGTCTCAGTAAAGCAGCACACATCCAGCCCACAGCTCAGCCCACGAGTCTGACCCCTCAACCCCAGAGTCACAGCCCTAAGTATCTCATTTTTTTCAGAATAGTTGCCCAAACTGTCTTCTGCAGCAGCCTCCACCACTGGGGAGCACTGGGGCCATGGAGGGCGGTTCACATTTGGAATCCCAGCAGGCTAAAGTGGGAAGAGTGCCATGAGTATGGGGCTAGCCTCGGCTAACGTGAGACACTGCCTCAAAGCTCCATACCAAACAAACAAACAAACAAAAAAAAAAAAAAAAAAA
>NW_026585644.1:32931534-32937250 GCF_907164565.1 Psammomys obesus
CAGCCCCGGTCCAGCACCGGCCGCGGGGACAGCTGCCCCTCCTCTCCCGGCCGGTGTCCGTGCCTCCCCCACGCCGCCCGCGGAGCCCCCGGCGGCCTTCGCCCTGCAGTTCTCCCGACCTCCGCCAGAGCCCACTGCGCTCCGCGCGCCTCAGCACTGGGGCCGGGGACAGCAGCGCCTGCCCAGCCGCGTCGCCGCCCTCGGCCAGGTGCCGCCGCGGTGGCCGGACGGCCGCGCGCGGCCAAGGTCGCAGCACCTGGCGCCTCGAGGCCACCCTGGGGCCTCGGGCACCGCCGTGGGCTGGGCCGCCCAGCGGGCCGTGGGCTTCCCGTACCTTGAGGTGGCCAGGAAGAGTTGGATGCCCTCAGGTGGGCTCCGGCGGATCTGAAGAGGTGGGAGGTTGGACCAAATGACATTGAAGACCTGCCCCCCGCAGCGGCAGGCTTCCCCGCAGACCCGCTCCAGACCCGGCTCCCTCGAGGTGGGGGTGCGCTCAGGGCTCCGGGGCTGTGGTGCTCACCTCTCCGGCGACCATCACTGGAGCCTGGCGCTGGATCCCCTGACTCCCAGCCTCCCTGTCTGGCTCCTCCCTCCTGCCACTGGACAGCAGCCGCCATCCAGCCCTTCAGTGCCCCCGTGTCCCGAGCTGCGTCTCCCGCACCCTCTGTCACGCTTTTTTGCAGACCCTCGGTGCTGAGGCGGGTCCCCCGACAACACACCCACCTGGCACATTTCACCCCATCCAGGGCCCAAGTCTCAGAAGGCGGAAACAGCCTTTCGTATTGCAGGGTACAGGGTCCCGTTCCTGTCAGTCTCTCCCTGCCCCCCCCCCCCCCCCGCCCCCCGCCCTGCCCTTTCCTATTGCCCCCCTCCCCCATAGGGAGGCCCCCCCCCCCCCCCCCAGGCTACTGGTGCTCATTTCTGCCACCCATAGTCTTCACCTGGTCAGCTCTTAAGACTCACCGTGCCCTGTGAGGACAAGGACACCGTTTGTCAGTGCGTCTCAGCACCTGTGCACGCTAAGTCCTTATGAATGTTGGCTGAACGACCAAATGAAGTGCAGGCTCCCTGTGCCCAAATCCACAGCCCCTCCAAATGCTGTTCCCAGCCCGAACGACAAGACCGCTTTGGAGAAAAGGTCTTAACTTCATCAATGCATGACGCTTTCCCCTTGTCCATACTACCTTGTCAAGCGACTTGTGCTGTCCCTCGTTTCCAGTGAAGAAACCCATGCTTGGACGAGGGGCAGAACTTGGGAGAGCATCTGCCTGGTAATCTCCAAGTCTTGTGTTCAGTCTTCAACACCACAAACAAAAAGCCTGGCCATGAGGCTGGAGCGATGGCTCAGCAGTCCAGAGCGCTGGCTGCTCTTCCAGGGGCCCTGGGTTCTGTTCTCAGCTCCTACACGGCAGCTCACAGTTGTTTATTAACTCCAGATCCAGGGACTATGGCACTGCAGGCCACATGGCACACCCACACAGGTGCAGGCAAAACCTGCATGCACACATCGTTTTTTAAAAGCCCATCAAGGCCTGAGCCTCAAGGTTGGGAAGCAGCTCGGCAAGAGTTAAGGCCAGGTCAGTTCACTTGACACAGGTCAGCCCATCACAGCGAGAAGAAACCACAACTGACCAAGAGGAATGGCTGTCAGTCTGTATTCAGTACTGACGGTGATGTCACTGGGAAACTAAAAGGCGTGTGACCGTCGGGGGTCTGTGTTGCTGGTGTCAGGAGGCCCGAGGTAACGAGGTTAGGGGAGCGCTGAGTAGTGGGAAGCAGTTGTCGGCTCCAGTGTTGGCTCTGGACACCGGCACTGAGGCCCTTGATCCAGAGAGGTAGCACCGGATGACCGTCTCCGTGCTGTGCGGTGTTCAGCTCAGACAGCCTTAGCCTTAGGGCTCTTAGGCTCTGTTATAGTTCCCTCTGTGAAGGCTCATACATTAAAGGGCTGGTCCTCTGCAGGTGGTGAGATTTTGGTTGTGTTTTGTTTCGTGTTGGTCTTGTCTTTTTGGTTGGTTATGTTTGGGATCCACTTGCCTCTGCCTCCTGAGTGCTGGGGCCCTCCCCTCCCCCCGTGGTGCTGCTGTTTTGAGAGGTTCTGGGAGCTGCAGGAAGCGGAGCCTAGCTGGGGGATGCAGCTGGGGGTTATATATTGCCCTGGCCTTTCTGTTCCTTGCCCTGCTTCCTGGCTGCTATGAGGCGGTCAGCCTCCTCCGGCGCCTGCACCTGCCACCATAGCGTTCAGCCTCACAGTGGGCCCAAGTTCGTGGGCTAAACCCTCAGAAACTGTGAGCCAAAGGTCATCTTCCTCCTTTAGGCTATTTCTATCAGGTATTTTACAGCAGTGAGCACAGGCTCCTGCACCCCCTCACTCTGGTCCTAGACATTTTGGGCTGAAGACCCAGCATCAGTTTCAATAGAAAAGGTTATCCCAGTGGTACCGAGTATCCCCAAATCTCAGTGGCTTAAAACCACCAACTTCTATTGCAGCTTGGTGACTCCCCCGAAAAAGTTAAGCGCGGCACCATCATGTGACTCCGAAATCCCACCGTTAGGTGTATATCCAAAAGGACTGCAAGCGAGCCCACATCTGGAATCCCAACACTCTGGAGGCAGAAGCAGGAGGATGGCTGACAGTTCAAAGACAACCTGGTGTTGCATAGTGAGGTCCAGGTTAGCTGGCGCTGCACGGGCAGACCCCGTCTCAAACAAACGGGATTAAAAGCAAGGGCTTGTCGTGTTTGTGCACCAACGTTCCTAACTATTTCAACTGAATGTCCGCCCACCAGCAGAGGAGTGTGTAACCATCACGCTGTGTGTGCGATGGCATACTATTGGGCTTGAAGGTTCTCACATGTGCTGCAACACGGGTAAACCTTGAGGACATCACGGTGAGTGAAATAAGCCAGTCACAGACACCAATGTTGCATGGTTCTGTTTACACGAGGTGCCTGGAGTAGAGATTTGACTAAATCCGTGCAGACAAATTAGAATCCTGGCCACGGGGAGCATAGCAAAGAGTTTAAACGGCTAGAGTGAAAGCTTTCCAGAGATCCGTGGTGGGGGATGCACCAACACGGTTTAAAATGGTGACATTCGTGTTACATGTATTTGACTACAATAAAACAAGTAGATTGTAAAGTCACTGTAAGTGTCATGCGTCCTTTGCGGGTTGCAGAGCGGGACTGGGGGTTGTGCCCGTGGATCCTCCACAGCCTCTGACCTCCAGAGAGAGCCTCCATCTATCGGGAAGCACAGGGGACATCACCTTGTCAGGGGACATGTCACTTGATGGATAAAGCCAGACAGACAGCCCCATTCAGCTGCAAAGATCTGGGGGTGGAAAGCAACAGAGGGCCTCAAAGAGCAGATATGCTCGGCTGAAGATGAAACTCGGTCAGCAGAGAGCTCACCTAGCACGCACCAGCCCAGGCTTCCATCCTCAGAGCCAAAGAAACTGGTGCCAAGGCACACACCTGTCGTTCTAACACGTGAGAGGTAGAAGCAGGACGATCGTAGTTCATCAGAAGGTTGAGACCAGCCTGAGCTAGGTGTAACCCTGTTTGTTTGTTTGTTCTAGGCTATTAGCCACGGAGATCACTGTGGGGGCTTTTTGGGCCCTCTCACGCACACCATGATTCCCTGACATTGTCAGCAGGGACCGTAGCTGGGAACGAAGTCCTCAGCCGCTGACTCTGAGAGGGACGGGGTAGTAAGGAGAAGCTACACAGTCACCTCTGTGGCGGCCTCTCCATCAGCTCCTCAAACATCTCATGCTTCCCCATTCTCCTCCCTGGCCTCCAGACTTCGTTCACCAGCCTCCCTGCTTGGTGAGGTCAACCCCACCCCAAACCCTGCCCTCATCCTCAAGTCACACCAGCCAGGAGAAGGCCATCTCCCACCACTATGGATGTTGACTCCTCACCTGCAACAAACGGCCATGCTTCCACCTGCCCCCCAGGCGGGGTTGCTGTGCTGGCCCCAACTCTCCATTGCAAGAGATGACTTCCCAGCCAAACCAAGGATGGGGACTCAGGGACAGGTAAATTCAGGGTTCAAATGCAGCTCCAGGGTGGGAACTCACCCTCAAACAGACATCACGTCACGCATGGCTCCTTCCCACTGCCTGGTCACCTTTCCTTCCTACACTGTGTGTGGGGGTGTGGAGGGGGGGTGTGAGGGACTCAAACAGGGCTGCTCTGAAGCCTCTGCCCTACCTCCTCAGTACTGGGATCACAAGCACGCATCACCAGATCCTACGAAGCAAACTCCACCCAGCCTTGAAAGGCAAACCTGACTTGGGTTTGAACTCTGCCAGCTCTGGATCCCAGTAGAACTTCCTGAAAGCTCCCAATATCTCCGGAACACAAAACTGCAGGTCTTTTAGTAACTGCCCCTGACCCTGAGCCTCGAGTCTGAGGTGCGCTTTTGTTTTCTTCCTAGTGTCACCCTCTCTTCCTAGTGTCACCCTCTCTTCCTAGTGTCACCCTTTCTTTCTAGCGTCACTTGAGCAGAACCATTCCAACCCAATGGCTCTGTTCCTGACAAGCTATGGAGAGGACATAGTACTGTTTCTTGTAGCCCAAGCTGTCCTTAAATTTAAAACATAGCCAGGGCTAGCCAGAATCCTTGATCCTTCCGCCTCTATCTGGTGTTATAGGTGTGTGCCACCATTCCTGGCCCTGCATCGGCTCTTGAGAAGACATCAGACAAACCGGGTTTTGTAAGAAATCAGGGTTTTCTTACAACTTAGCTACCTGCCTTGCATCTTTCAAGAAAGTCAATTTCATGGAAGTCAAAGAAAGATGGAAGGGCTGGGAGTGTGGCTTGATGGCAGACGTTTGCCTACCATGTGGGAAGCCTTTGTTTTGATTACCAGCAATGTACAAGGAAAAGGACAAAAGCTGGGTGGTGGCAGAGCACGACTTTAATCCCAGCTCTGGGGAGTCAGAAACAGGAGGATCTCTGCGAGTTCTCTGGTCTACACTGGGAGTTCCAGGACAGCCAGGGCTACACAGAGAAACTCTGTCTCCAAACAAACAAACAAATTCAAACAAAGAAAAAAGAAAGAAAAAGATTAATTCTACAACACTGAAGGAGACACAGGAAGCTTTGTGAGGCTGTTTGGGATCTTTGCATCGTATACCAGTGGCTTACATCCCAGGGACGGGGAGGCGGAGGCAACAGGATCTTCACAAACGTGGAGGCAGCCTTGGCTACAGAACGAGACCCGATCTCAAAATAGTAATAATAAATAAATAAATAAATAAAAATAAACACTGTTAGAATATCGGATGAATCTGAATAGGGTCTAAAGATTTGGTAATGATATTAAGTCAATATAACTGTCCTAACTTTGGTGGTAGAACCGGACCTACAGAAGAAAATGTACACTCTGTAAGTAACACACACTAACACGTCAGGGATTCTGAGCCAGGAAAGGGCTCTCTGCCATAATGCAACTTCCTGTATTATTATTATACGTCCAAGATTGTTCGGAAGTAAAAGCCTGCAAAGGCACAGAGGACTGATGGCGCTCTGCCTGCCTCCCCACCAGAACACACAGGATTTGAGGCTCCTGGGTTTAATACACTGACAGACTGGGGAGCATTTTCTCCCTGGAGAAATGGGCTCTCACTGCCCATTTTATTTTGCATTTCTCACATTACCAAAAAAAAAAAAAAAAAAAAAAAAAAAAAAAAAAAAAAAAAAAAAA
>NW_026585644.1:32937260-32986113 GCF_907164565.1 Psammomys obesus
AAAAAAAAAAAAAAAAAAAAAAAAAAAAAAAAAAAAAAAAAAAAAAAGCTGCACTTTTCATATGTATGTTCAGGGCCATTCATTCAGAAACCAAGAATCCTCAGTTAGTCGCTAACCAGGAATAACAGTGGTTCTCAACTTGTGGGTCATGACTCCTTTGGGGAGGTCAAACGACCCTTTCACAGGGGTCACATATCAGATATTCACATCATGTTCTTAACAGTAGCAAAATCACAGGTGTGAAGTAGCAATGAAATAGTTTTGTGGTTGGGTCAGCACAGCATGGGGGCTGTATTAGGGGCTGTAGCGGTAGGAAGGTGGAGAGCCGCTGAGTTAGTGTCCTCTGGTTAGATGTTTTTATGGCCTCTGGAAGTGAGGAGGCTCTTTCCCCGTTTTCGTTCTTTCTTATCGATATTTTATATTTTGTTTTATGAGACAGGGTCTTACTAGGTAGCCGTGGCTGGCCAGGAACTCATAGAGATCCACCTGCCTCTGCCTCCTGGTATTAAAGGCATATGCTCCCCCCCGACCCCTGCCCTCTCGTCCCTCCCCCCTCCCTGCCCCCTCGTCCCCCCCCCCCCCCAGCTGACAGCGACTCATAGTGCTCAGGCTGGCCTCAAGCTAGCTATGTAGCTGAGGCTAACCTTGACCTCCAGAGACCCCTGCTTCACCTCAAGTTCTGGGATACTGTTGCTGTCAAGTTCCCTGGCTGCCTCCTTGACTTTAACGAAAAACAACAAAGTGTCTTTTCCTAGCGTTAGGGATGAAATCAGGCCCTAAGCAGGCCAGGCAAGCTTCTACCCCTGAACCACACCCAGTCCCTGGCAGTGACCCCTGCACCTTTGTGTCTGTGCCTAGCAGCCTGCCAGAGGGCCTGGGGAAATGGTCTTGACCTGAAAGTTTAACCTCCACCCAGAGCAGAGCCCTTTCCCTGAAGGCTAAATTGTGGTGCTCAAGCAAGAATACAACCTTGACCTGGTGAAAGTATCTCTGGTTGGCACTGAAGGTGGGCACACACACACACATGAACACACACAACACACACATACTAACACACACATGAACATACACACATACAAGCACACATACATACAAACACACATGTGAACACACACACACACAACATTGACACACACTCATACCATAGGTTGAGGTGCAGAGAGCTTCAAGGGGAAGGCAGAGCAGGATATGGCCACAGGACAGAGGTCAGTCTACTTCCTCTCTGTGGTCATTCCTCAACTTGGACACCCTGTCTTGGAGACCTTCCCTAGGCCCATTCTTCCCTTCCTTCTTTCCTCTTCCCCCCCAAGTTCCTTCCTATGGGGGTGGAAGGAAGGACCTACAAGCCACTGGACTCAACCTCATTCCATGTGAGCCAACCAGCGGGTCAGGGCAGCGAGGCAGGCAGGTGTCCGTTAGCTTGCTTTCTGGAAGTGCCCTCCTTCCTGACGTGATGAAAGGAGGAAGAGCTGAGGTCGTCTCTGCTTTCAGACAGTCTAGCGGGTGAGGATCAGTGGTAGTTGTTCTCATTCACATTCTATTTTTTATCGTGTGTTTTGTGTTTTGAAACAGAATCTCCATACGTAACCTGGGGTAGCCATGACCTATGACCTTCCTGCCTCCGCCTCCCAAGCGCTGGTCCTACAGGCAGCACACCACACTGGATTCTTTCTTTTTTTTTTTTCTCACAATGTTTTACAAGTCGACATGTTCCTAAGTTGTAAATTGCCCTGTATGTAACCCAACCCTTTTGTTTGTTTATTTGTTTGTTTGTTGTTTGTTTGTTTCACTATGTGGTCTCACTATTTGGTCCTGGCTGTCCTAGAACTCAATATGTAGACCAGGCTGGCCTTGAGCTCACAGAGATCCACCAGCCTCTGTCGTCTTCTCATTATTTATTTATTTATTATTTTTTATAGACAAGACCATTATTATTACTATTATTTTACAGAGAAGGTCTTATTATGTAGCCCTGGCTGCCTGGCTGGCTTGGAACTTGCTACGTAGAAACTGCCCCTCCACTAAACCACTCCTAACATTTTTATTTTATTTTTTTGTCTTGAGATAATTTTAGGTTTGCATGTCACTATAAGAAATGCTGCAGAGTTAGGTGGTGGCGCACACCTTTAATTCCATCGCTCAGGAGGCAGAGGCAGGCGGATCTCTGGGCTCAAGGCCAACCTGGTCTACACCGTGAGTCCCAGGTAGCCAGGGCAACACAGAGAAACCCTGTCTCAAAAAACAAGCCAAACAAACAAACAAACAAAAAACAGAAAATAAAAAAGAAGTGATACCATGGGTTCTGTGTCCTCACAGCCTGGGTCTTCAGGGATGATGCCTCAGAACAGCTACTGGATATCTGTGGCATTGAGATGAATATCTCCATCAACTCTTCTCCATCACTGAGGCTGTCCTTTAGAGGTCCCTCCTGTCCCTCTCAGCCTGGGCAACTGCTAATCTGTTCTATATCTCCTAAATTTGTCATTTTAGGGCCGCAGTGTAGGTCTCTGGAGTTGGGCAATATGCAAGCTTGCAAGACTGACTTTTCTCTCTCTCTCTCTCTCTCTGCAAAATCTCCTAGGTGTTCACTGGACTGTGGCATGCCAATACTCATCTCTCTTCATCGATGGGTAACAATCCACAGGCAGACGAGCAGTCACGAGCGTCTGGAATGTGGTCAGCCTTTGACTGTTCTCCAGTGTTGACAGTTCCTCTGAGGTCAGAGAAGCAAACAGTAGCCCGTGAGGACTTTTGAGGCAGAGCACATGGAACCGCCATTCAAACCCTGGTCCATCTACTAGAACCAGATGGGGTTGGAGGTGGAAAACAGACCAGGGAGTTTCCACGGGACATATGGGGTCTTGGGACCAGTTGATACAAGATGTCTTGAAAATCAGGGCTAGCCAGGCTGCATGGAAATTGAAAGGAGGGCTTGGGGAACTGCTCGAGGCTGTAGACCCATCCCTATGAGAACTTAGTTACTGATGGAAAGCAGATGGCCACATGATGGAGGGCAGAACGAGACTGATTTGAGTTGCTAGAGCAACATCCAGAGACACATGCGGAGATATCCATTCTGGAGCCAGACAAGTCGAGCTCCGTGCACTGGTGAAAGAGGAGGGGATCTTCTCGGGGAATGTCCACAGCCATGAGTGGGTGATGCCTGGGGGTGTGAAGACCAGAGACGCTGGAGAGACCACAGCTTAGGGGGAGGAAGAGATGGCTGGCAACAGAGAAAGGAGGCTCGTGAGGGGAGAGGAGAAGCAGAGGAAGGAATGAAGGCCAAGGGCTAAAGACCTCACCCTTAGCAAGGCAGTGGGTTGTGAAGAAGGACGTGTATACAGCTGTTGCCTAACAAGCTGACCTGTTCCCACTGGCTAGCACAATTCTCTTTTCACCGTTTTAATGTGTCAGAAACCTGTGTGTGGCTTGGTGGGGTCGTCAGGCTCAGGGTCTCTTCCTGGCTGCAGTCAAGGTGTTTGGCCACCATCATCTCAAAGACTAATGAGGTAGGAGCCCTTTCCAAGCTCCTTTCCATGCTGGGAATGGACAAGCCTGAGTCTTTCACAGATTATTGGATGGGGGCTTCATTCTGACAACGGCTGTTAGCCAGTGGCCACCCTCAGTGAATTTGCCTGCCACATTGGTCTCTCCACAGAGGGCTCACGATGGCAGCTGGCTTAACCTACATGAGGAAGCAGGTACGAGCCCGAGTTCAGCAAATGAGAGAGAGAGAGAGAGAGAGAGAGAGAGAGAGAGAGAGTGGAGAGAGACTTCCATATCAAATCTTGGAAGCTTTGCCTTGTGCCTCTCTGTCAGAAGGAGGGCATGATGCAGGATCTGAAGGCCAGAGAGCCGTCTCAGGAGTTGCCTGCCGCTGGGAGAAGAGACCCATGTCCCCGTGTCTGCATTTGATCTCAGACCACACAGAGCAACTGGGAAGAAGATGGCCTCTGGGGACTCTGAGGGGCAGAAGATAGGGGGGGGGCAAGTAGCAATCCCCAGCTATCCCAGCACCTCAGAGAGACACAGGCACACCCAGGGTCTCCAGGGGACCCCCATTTCATCATCCACCTTCTTTCCCCACCCCACCCCCAAGCCATAGAGCCGGGACTAAGGGCTGAGGGTGTGGCTCAGGGATAGAGTGCTTGCCAAGCTACAGGCCTGTCCAGCTCAGAGGTCAGGGATGGACATATGGAGGGAGGGAGGGGCTAAGAAAGTGCCGGCCCCCTAGAGGACACGCCCACCAAGTATTCCGAGGCGGGACTGAAGGGTCTGGACACAGAGTGTGGGGGAGGTTCCCAGGACCGGGTGTAAGCTCAAAGCTTAACTCACACACTGGATACAAAATTACGAAGCAGTTTGGGAAGTCAGCTCTGCGACAAGGGGCACGGAGCAGGCAGAACCGTGTTCCTAGATGCTGAAAATTATGAGGATGTCAGGCCACCTTCAGGGAGATCGAAGCTGAGGGTCGCTGCTTTGTTTTGAGAAAGAGTCCCATTCTGCAGCCCAGCTTGGCCTTGGAACTCATTAGGTTTCTCGTGCTAACCTTGAACTTGTGGCAATAATGCTGCTCAGCGTCCCGAGTGCTGGGCCTGCACGTGTAAGCCGCTATGCTCGACTTTAGGTTTGAGCACAGAACTTGGGGTGAGGAGGAGGCCCCGGATGCCTGCAGTCTCGGAGGCCTCGGCACAGAAGAGGAGAGTGTGGAGTTGCTGAGACCCTCAGAAGCTGGCTTGAAGGAAGGAACTTGAGCCAAGGAATTTGGTCATGGAAGTCAAAGAATGTGGGCATGAAAGCCCAGAGCAGTTAACCAAACTCCCAGACCCAGAAGAGTAGTAAACAGAGCAAACTTCTAGCAAGGTCATTTCTCCCACCCTGGAGTTCTCTTTCAGGGGAATCCTGTCCCAGGGTAGCGCTAGGCTCAAGAGCAGGCCTTTGCTTTAGACACACTAAGCGTTTTCCTGAGGATCTGGCCTCCACTAGCTGCAGTGATCTTGATAGTGTCGCAGCTGGGAGCGATGGCCTTGCCTACCTAGGGCTGTTAGAATCACATAAGAGTGCCCAGTGCCTGAAACTGTGCCTGACTTGTAGCCGTGATTCATGGCTGGAGTTCACTCTGCTCTGTCTCATAGGGGGCAGATGTTGAAGGAGCTCTGGTTGCGGCCTTGCCACAGGAGCAGGTAGGCAGGCAGGCCAGCAACTGTGACGTCCATGCTAGGGATGGCCCTAAGGCCCAGGGAGTCCTCGGCGGCCAGTCAGTGACAGCCAGGACCAGACCTCTTCCAGCTGTGACCTGTGCCTATGGGGGATTCCCCACGGGGCCCCAGATGGCCCTGGGCTCACAGCTCGGTCCCTCCTTAGGGAAGTCTCAGCCAGCCTTCCCTCGATGCCTCCTCCTCCCCATAGCATTTCAGGCGCTTCGAATCCAAGCAGCACCTGGAAAACCCGCCTGCCCTAGGCACCCAGGGCCTGACTGGAGGCAGAAATCATTCCACAGATGTGGAATCAGAAACCAGGAGCAGCAGGTCCCTGCAGCCCTGGGGAGAGAAGGAGTCAGGAACAGGCAGGTGAGAGGTGACACAGGAGCTGGAGGGAAACCAAGGCCAGGAGTTAGGTAACACTGGACCAGGAATGAAGAGCGTGAGGAGCGTCCCTTACTTCCCAGGGCCTGCCCCAGGGGACCCCACAGCATAGGCCTTGGGGGAGACTTTGATCCTCTGGCCCAAGAACTGATGGGGAGGGTATCTTAGATCCTGGGGTTTCTGCTAGTTCTACCAGTGCTAACGGGGTACGCCTCCGTGGACCCCAGGACTACCCCTAGTCGCCTTGGGGAATGGCTTCCCACAGTCTACTGAGCCCCTACTCAGTAGGCTGACATGACTAAAGTAGGCCCTAGGCAGGGAACTACATACTCTGTGGCTTCCTCCCTTGGCCAGACAGATCACCCGGGGGGGGGGGGGGGGAGGGGGGGGGGGGAGGTTCCAAAGCAGGTGTCTCACCCACAGGGAGAAGCCTGAGCTCTCCCCTAAACCCTGGCTAACGGAGGCCTCCTCCAAAGTTGTCATGCCTCTGCCTTTCTTTCCTACTCCATGGACATCCTCGGTCTTCCTCCCCTCCCCCCAACCCCCAAGAAAAAACAGCCATGTGATTGGAAAAGTCTAAAGGGGTGTTTGTCTTTGGGTAAAACGGATGTTTTACAATTATCCACAGGGTTGTGGGGCGGCCGCTATCCCCAAAAGGAAGCCAGGATTTGTCACTCCTTGTAGGTACTCAGTAAGAACACCTCTTCTGGCACCCTCCCACCATTCTGAGGTGCACCCTGTCACATCTGGGCTGCACAAAGCCCGGGTGGGGGTCGTGGGGGGCAGCTTGTCCTCCCGAGGGTCATGGAGTCCCTCAAGGGAAACATCGCATGCCTGGGACCTCCATTTAGATTGAGAGCCGGGAGGGAGCGAACCCCGGCTGTGTCAGTTCTGTCGGTCCCTCCAGGAGAGGGGCTGACGACGCCTTGGCTGTCCCACCTTGGAAAAGGGTGCCACCGCGCGCCACTCCGGGCGTCCACCGAGTCAGATGGCTGAGTGGCCGAGCATTTCCCAGAGCTCCCAAGGCCAGGCGTGGCGGCCCGTGCTTGCAGTCCCAGCGTTTGGAAAGCAAAAGGCAGAAGGATGGCTCCCAGCTAGAGGCCAGCTTGTTTTACATGGTGAGTAACTGGCCGGGGGGCGGGGGGCGGGTATTAGCCACGCTTTCTGGTCACTTTTCTGAGCCAATTTTTCCTCAGTAAATCCTTAATAAAAAAAAGAGAGAGGGGGAACTCAAAACGAGGGGATATAATTTACTGCACGCCTATCTGAGCGCCGAGGCCGAAGGCGCTGCCGACTGTTCCCGGAGGCCCCGCCCGGAAAGTCACGCAGCAGCCCACGCAGCTCACCCGCGGGAATCCACCTGGGCCCGGCGCCCTCTGCGCAGACGCCGCACCTGCGCGCCTCGACCTCCAGGTGGCGCTGGTGGGAGGGGCGGAGCATACACCTGCCAGTCACGGAGGAGGCGGGACAGCAGAAAGGCTGACTTCTGATTGGCTGCGCTCAAGCTAGTGAGGTGACAGGCCCAGAGGACTTACACGGTGGGGGACGCGGTCGCAGGGCGGAGCTGCCTTACTCGCAGTGAAGAGAATGTTTGTTTGCGGTGTGTCCACTCCTCGGGGACAAGCCTAATTTTATGGGTTTTTTCTTCTTTTTTAATAAGGGCAATTTGTTAAGACTATAATTAACCAAGTTTCCCCATTTGTCATACATTTATATATATATTAAAAAAACCTCACAAACTGACATACGAGAAAAATCCCTAGTGGGACCTACTTAAAGGAGATGCACTGTTTGCTTATTTTCGTGGAATGTTTATTTTTATTTACTTATTTATTTTGGAGTCAGGCAATCCTCCTGCCTCAGGCTCCTCAGTGCTGAGATGACAGGTGGGAGCCAGCATGCCTAGCTGTCAGCTTATTATTAAGACGGCTCGCGTTTGGGGGTGGGTTCCAGGCCTTCCCCTTTCCATCTCTGTCTCAGCCTCTGACCACGGAGCCAGGGGCAGGTGTATTCGTGGGTGCTTTCCCACAGCTGAGACTAAGCATCCACCCTCTGGCAACGTGACGGACACTGACTGGAGTACCCTGGTTGGTGCAGATCTGGCCTCGCCTGCCCTGGAGGAGCTCAGAAACAGTGTGGTAAGGCAGAGGCCCACCTGAGACATAGAACCGTGGGAGGAAGAGGATGTGGCCAGTGCCTGGGAAATGTGGGGTTCCGCCGCATTGACACAGCCCCTGCTCTGGAGCACTGGGCTGAGGTTAGACCCAGGTCAGTGTAGATGATCCAGGGGTCTGGAGTGGGGGTGGTGGGGTCAGAGGCACAGATGAAGGGGAGGGCCTGGGGGTGCTCTGGGCAGCTGGGGGTACTACTTGCCTGTGTCCATCTGCCTGACACGGTAGAACTTCCAGGATATCTTTTTCTTGTTCCAGACAGAAAGCCAACTCTGAATTAGAAGTGATGGGAACTGAAAACACGTCACAGGAGAAGGTGACAGTGAAGGACAAGAAGATCCAAACTGCCAACCACAAAAGCTCCAATGCCATCGGCAAAGGCCTGGTGTCCAGACCTAGGGAGGGTCCTGGAAGGAAGGAGAGGAACAGCAGGGAGGCGAGGTTATGCTGCCCAGAGATTTTTCCAGGGGTCCCCAGGCTATGGCAGGACCTGGACTGTCCTGCACTGTACTGAAATCAGAGTCAAGTCAGACAATTTCTGCCAAGGAAGAGTGTGTGTTTTCTTTGTCCATCTAAAAAGTAGCTCGTGTGCACCAGACCACAGAGAAAAGCTCCACCTGCCCACATGCTTTCTGTCCCCCAAATGCTTCCTACCTCTTGAGAGGACAGCCAGTGCCCATCTCCTACACAAAAGTCAAATGCTTCCTGAAGGGGTACCTGGTCTTGCTTCCCAGAGCCTAGACTATTCCTGGCACACAGTAGGTCCTTAAACTGTTAAGGTCCTTAAACTCTGGAAGCTGAGGCAGGAGGATCACTTCAAGCAAGTGTGAGACAAGACTGGTCTACACAGTGCATTTCAGGCCAGCTAGGGCTACATAATAAGACTCTGAGAAAGGGGAGGGGGAGGAGAGGGAGAAAAGGAGGAGAGAGGAAGGGGGAGAGGGGAGTGAAGAGGGAGGGAGAGAAAGAGAAGAGAGGGAAGTAGGGACAGAGATGAGAGAGAGAAGGGGAGAGGGAAGGAGAGGGGGAGATGAGGAGAGGAAGAGTGGGAAAGAGGATAAAGGGGGAGAGGGAGAGAGCCAGAGAAGGGGAGGAGTCAGGGAGGAAAAGGAAGCGTGATGGGGGGATAGTGAGAGGACTGGGGTGGAAGAGAAGGAGGCAAGGAGTAGGGAGATGGGAAGGGAGGAGGAGAAAGGAGAGGGAGAGAGAGGGAGGGAGAGAGCAGAGCGGAGGAGTGTCTGGTTAGGGATGGGGAGATGGCTCAGCAGGCCAAGTCCTTGCAGCTCAGGACAGAGAACCTGAGATCCCCAGAACCAGGGCCTGAGTGGGTGAGCTCAGTACCATTCCCAGCACACACAAGTATCCATTCAGTGTTACGCTGATGAGAATGTCCCCTCATCTGTGCCCAGATAATGCAGAGTCCTCCATCCTTGGTGAAGGGTAAACTGTTCACAGCAAGTTGTCTCTAGTCTGGCAAATAGTCCTTTGTCCTGTGAAAAGGTTGAGACGAGACCTTGGTGTTTCAAGAGGCTTGAAAAAAACAAAACAAAACACCACCACCACCCTTCTACATACTGTGGGAGCTGTTAGCCATGCCCCTCCCAAGCCCCAGGAGGGTATGCAGATACCAAGTGATGGGGTGAAGTCTGTGGGACACCCTGACCTGGCACTCCTGGACCAGCACCAACCTATCTTTGCAGATAGTCTCTGCCGCTGGGTGAGGCCTGCAGTGAGTGGAGGTACAGCTTGGCACTCGGGACCCCGCCCTCTAACCTCTGAAGCCAGTCCTCCTGTGACTGTTGGGGGGACCTGAACCAGATAGCCAAGCCTGACCATGCTTGCCAGCCTGGGGGGACTCCCCCGCGGCGACGCTCAGCCAGTTGGCACTGGCATGGCTCCAGCAGTGCCAGGTGCCCATATGCCATCATTGCAGCCTCCTGGCTGAGCCAGGAGGGGCCTGGCCAGGCTCAGTGTCCTTGACATGGGTTGGTGCAGACATTGGCGTGAGGGGAAAGACTGCAATGGCTATGGTTACTTGACACGTTTTGAAGCACAGCTCCAGGTCCTGGGTGTTTAACAACCCTGAAACAACAGTCCAGGGTTAATCACCTCCATTTTGTAGGCAGAGAGAAGCAACCGCGTCAGGGTTCAAGAGCAGTGTGCGGCCAGTGCGGCGGCACCAGCCCTCGACGCTGGCACTTGGGAGGGGGAGGGGGAGGATCAGGAGTTCAAGGCCAGCCTGGACTACATTAGACCGTCTCAAGAAAAGGCGTTGGCATGGGGTGGAGACATGGTGGTTAGGAGCACTTGCTGCTTTTGTAGGACTCAAGTTTGGTTTCTTGCACCCATGCTAGGAGCTTCACAACCACCTGTGACTCCAGCTCTAGGAAATGCTACTCCCTCTTCTGGCCTTCAGGGTTTCTGCATGCATGTATGCATGCATGTATGTATATGTATATATAGTGATAGACACAAACACACATATACATAAAATAAAAATAATCTCTTTTAAAGAACACAACAAAAACAAAGCCAGGTGTTGTAGCATATGTCTGTAGTCTTGGCTTTTGTAAGTAGAGGCAGGAGGATCAGGGGTTCAAGGCAGGCTTGGGCTGCATGAGACACTGCCTCAAAAAAAAAAAAAATTAACACACTCACACTGCAGGAGGTGTGTCTGCCCTCAGTGTCCATGTTTTTCCACAGACACTCCCCTGTCTTGCCTGGAAGTCAGGGGCCAGAAGGCCAGGAAAGGGCTCCCAGCAGGCGTGGAGAGAGGGGGTTGATCCCACACCTGTGAGCAGGGACAGGGGCAGGACCAGGAGTGTCACACTAGAGAGTGGCACCTAAAGGAGGTGGGGAGCACTAAGGTTAGGAGGAAGTCAAGGTGAGTGCGGTGAGGTGTTGGCCAGGTCTGCGGAGGTCCTAGGGGAAGGGCGGAGCCACAGCCGGGACGGGGGGGGGGGGGGGGGGGGGGGGGGGGGGGGGGGCGGGAGCTGCACATGAAGACATGCCCTAAGAGCCAGGGCAGGGGTCAGCAGAGCGTGCCGCAGTCATTAGACAGGGAACGCTGAGGACAGCGCAGGGACCAAGCGAGAGAGCCACGGGTTCAGAGCAGACCCACAGGAACCAGGTCTTTCCTGGCAGCTGGGTGGGCAGAGAAGTCCAGATGGTCAAGCCTGGGCTCCTACTGTGTGTGCCCTTCACATACACCTAGCCTCTTGGGATTTTTTCTTCCTACAGAGAGATACTCCTTTGCCTTGTCCTAAACCATGCATCCATTAACCACAGGCTTTGATCCCCAACAGTTTGGACCACCAGGCCATCATCGGGTTCTAATTCTAGCTTCATTTCCGGAGGCCAGCACGCCTGCTGGGTTATTACACAAGTCACTTGCATATCAGAAGCACCCAGCATTCTGTCTCCTAGCTTCATTCCTCATGTTGCAACTGTGGGTATGTCTGGGAACACCTATACCTCCTTTGGGTAGTCTCTCTCAGGTGGGACCACGCTCTGTGACAGTCAGAAATTCCCACACCGGGACTGGAGATATGGCTGGTGGAGTCCTTGGCCTGGGTTCCAGCCCCAGCACTGCATGAATGGAATGGCACACACCTGTAATCCAAGCACGAGGGAGACAGAGGCAAGAGGATGAGCCGTTTAAGGTCATTCTCAGCTACATAGCAAGTTTCAGGCTAGCCTTGGATACAGAAGACACTACCTCAAAAGAAGAAGAAAAAAAAAGCAACAAGGGTGGCTTGGTGAAGTTAAGAGTCACTAGGCAGGAGTTGATGCGACAGCATCCTTCAGTGACTGGCTCCTTTGCATGGGGTATGCAGCTGTGTTTCAGGTTTTCCCTGGCTGGGGCCTTGTTATAATCAGAAGATGGCTGATTACACATGGATGTAACAAGTTCTTTGTATGTATGAATGTGGACATGTCTATGCTGATGGGCATATGTGCTTATTCGTAGGGGCCAGAGAAGGACGTCAGGCGTTCTTTATCATTCCCCTTTATTCCTTTGGAAAGGTGTCATACTGATCTGGTGTAGGCTGGCAGCTAACGTCCTGTCTCTGTTCTCCACAGTTACGGGCCAGTGTGAGGCCACACTCAGTTCTTTTTTGTAGGCTCAGTGATCTGAACTCAGGTCTTCACACTTATCCAGCAAGGGCTGTGTCCCACTGCACCGCCTCTTCAGCTCTGGATTTATTTATTTATTTATTTAGAGACAGAGTTTCTCTATATAGCCCTGGCTATCCTGGAACTCACTCTATAGATCAGGCTGGCCTTGAACTCAGAGATCTGCCTCCCAGAGTGCTGGGATTAAAGGTTTGTTCCACCATGGCCAGGCTGTTTTTTTTTTTTTGTTTGTTTGTTTGTTTTTTGTTTGTTTTGTTTTTTAAGCAATAAAATAGTATTATTTGCAAACTTTGTCAGACACTAGTGTCTAACTAACAGGTAGAGATTTAATCTGCCTATATGTATATAAACTCTATAGTTTATATTGTAAACATAAATACACGTCTCTGAAGAATCCCCAGCATGCCCTGGGAAACTTGCTGGCTTCTGGAAGACAGAGGAACTCATGATACAAAGCTGAAGGGTCCAAGTGATCTGCAAGGGTGTGCTGAGAACACAGCAAGACTCATGAACTATCAGGAGTAATGGCCAGGCTGGCTGTTAACCTCATGACTATGGCCTCTCACACACATCCCTGCCTTAGTTTTTTGTTTTGGGGTGTTCTTGACACTGTAGTCCAGGCTGGCCTGAAATTCACTCAGCAATGGCTGAGTGGCAGACTCAGCAGCTCCTGACTGAGTGATGTCTATCTCAGCAGCAGGCCTTCTCTGCACTGCACGGAGGTGGCCCCAGTAAAAGGGTGGGGTGCCTGTTCGTTTGCATGTTTCCTGGGGAACTGATGTGGTCAGGTGGGCTCTCAGTGGGTGTCCGCCTCTGGCCCGCTGCCTGGGGATGGTGAGGAAGATTTTCTGTGTGGAAGGGTCTGGGAGGGTGCGGAAAGCCAATGGAGCACCTTGAGCAGCTGCTCTAGGACACACGGACAACAGGGTGTGTGTTTATGGAGGTGTGTAGAGGATATCCAAGAACAGCAGACTGGCTGCCCTGTGAACTGAGGGAACAGCAGAGCTGGATAGCGAGATGTTTCCAGAAGTCTGTATCCTGTAGAATCTCTTGACAGCTCACCATTTGCAGTCTGTTGTTTTTGAAAAGACCCTGCTGGGCAGACGAAGCAAAACTTTGGGCTGCCTCATATCCTGCTTTCCAATGTAGACCTCAGTCAGAAAGCAGCACCCACTTCCTTAGCCTGACATGTAACCACATGACTTGGGGTGATGTGCTCCAAGCATCCCTCCCAGCGCCCCACTGTTTGAAGGTTCACCATTGCCCTTCCTAGCCTCTGCCACCCACTTCTGTAGGCCCTGTGTTTTTCCAGCTGGCACAACCGGTGGCCACGGTAAAAGGCAGGCACAGGTGGAGCACAGCCTTTACTTTAGACAGCCTCTCCAGTGCTGGGTCAGCATCACAGGTGACCCCAAAGCCAGGCTGTTTTGTTGCCAGCTCTTGGCTGCCTACTTCGGTGGAGTTGAAACAGAACTCCCAGAGCTCAGGCTGAGGGCCATGCCTCGTCCTATGCACTTGTACTTCTTAAAGGGAATCTGAGAAGAGATGTATTTATTTGCTTAGTATGTGTTGTGGTTGAGTTGATTTTGTTTTGACACGTAGGTTCAAAATGAGATTGACCCTTTGGAAAATCAACTAGCTAAAGCCATTTGCTCTTCAGCTCAAGGGGCTTAATTGAAAGCAGCTGGGGTACGCTGACATCACCACAGGCCTCCAGACTGAAAGGGACCTCAGAGCCTCGCCAGCGGCAGCGGAGAGCAGTGACAGCGAAGCCTCAAAGGCAAGAGCCAGGGAAGCCACGTTTTTCCCCAGGAGGGATTTTTTACACAGATTTTTTTTTTTTTAAATAAAAAAGCTAAAGAAGCTATCATACAACGGGGGCAGCATGGCTGTGCTCTCTCAGATGTTGACACCAGTTTACTTCAAGTTGGACTTTTCTTCCCTTGGTGCTTTCCCATGTCTGGGCTTGGCAATGAGCAGGTGTCACTTCATCCAGCTCCCTTTTCCAGTCCCACCCAGTAGCCTCCCTCTCGGAGGTCTGCATCGAGACACTCGGCTGGTCTCTAGGACCTGGCATCTCCACGATGGGAAGCGCTGCAAAAGGCCCTGCCTGCCCACCTAATCTTGCGGGACGTCAGGTCAGCACAGAGGAGGGGAGCCTCTTTGTTCGGTTAGCTAAGTTTAGACTACTCACCGGACAGGACAATTCTAGGATAAAGTCATCTTCTGGGGCCCTGTGACATGAATGTCAGCCTCTGGTCCCTGGAAGCAGCTCTTGTCAAGTCATGGAGTGAAGGAGGCAAGGACTGAGGGAAGATACTCATTTTACCCGAGGCTGAGTATAGAGTGAGTGAGTGGTCTGGAGGAGTGCCCTCATCACCCTGTCCAGTCCACGATCCTCTGCTGCATCAGTAGTAGTTGCCTTGATGTATGATGGCAGGAGTTTGGAAGGCATTGCTGGCTGCTGGGTGGCCCTGGCCCATGTGAGACCTTGGCTTCAGTTTCCTGAGCTGTCAAGTTCTATGGCGCCCTGATCTGCCCTAATTCTCACATGGCAGTGGGAATATCACAGCCTCTCTGTAGAACTGATTAAATCTGGGGATCCCCTTACAGCATCGGGCAAGTCTCCTCAGTGTGAGGCTTGCTCAGGACAGGATGGGTAACCCCTCAGAGGACCCTAAGACTTTCACATTCTGCCCTGAAATACTGGAGTGCAGAATGGGCCCAGATGTTAACAGATCTACTGGTTCCCTGATGCAGAGCAGCCCTAGTGAGAAGCCACGAGGGTTAAGGGGAGACTGACAATCTCTGCCTCTTCCTGTTTAGGGGAACTAATATATGGGAGGAGTTCAAGGTCCTGCGTATCCACGTCTATTGGGCATTCTCTGAAATACATTCAAACTCGGTCACCAGAGGAACAGCACTGAGAGAGGCTGGCCCTTTAAGAGGTGATTAGATTGCTAAGAGGGATTAGTAGGCTCTCTTGGGGGACAGGATTAGTTACAGCAAGGGTGGGTTGTTAGAAAGCAAGGCTGCCCCTTGTGGTTTGCTCTTTAGCACAGGCCCTCCTGCTTTTCCACCAAGATATGAAGTGACAGGAGGCCCCAGCCAAGTGCTGCCTGATCTTGGACTTGTAGCCTAGAAAGCCATGAAGTCAGTGGTCTACTAGTTTTGTCGTGACGGACTAAGAGAAGGCAGTTCCTCCTGGAGCTAGAGCTGTCTCTGGAGACAGCTTTGAGGTTCACAGCATCATCCCTTGGTCCCCAGACAGCATTCCTGTTGCAGTTGCCTCATTGGTGCCCAGGGGATGATGGTATTTGCGGTGCCTATTGGGACACCGTGGGACTCGTCTAAACACTGCCAGCATGTACACTGAACGGGTCCAGGAAGGCTGTTGTTTCTCTGCCTTCCCTTCCTGCAGAGGTTAGGACACAGGGTCCATATCTAGGGCAAGTGAACGCAGGTTGGATTTAAATGGACTAGAAGGCACTAAAGGGTACGATGTTGGGGGTGGCACTGGAATGGAGACATCAAAAAGGTAACAGTAAATCTGAGAGGCCGTCCACTGTAGCTTTGGCACCCTCTCCATTTTATGTGTATGCGCACTGTCTGAATGTACGTCACGTGCCACGTGTGTGCCTGGTGCTCACAAGGTATCAGATCCCCTGGAACTGGAGTTAGAGGGTTGTGAGCCAGCATGGGAGTGGTGGGAATCCAACCCAGGTCCTTTGTCTTTTTTAGGGGCAGGGGACAGGGTCTCACTATGCGGCCCAAGTTGGTCTCATACTCCTTATATAGCTCAGGCTGGCCTTGAACTTGCAACCTTCCTACCTCAGTTTCCAGTGTTGGGAGTCCAAGCATATAGTATGAAGCACAGCTTCCACTGTGATTTTTTTTTTTTCCCTTTTTGAAGACAGGGTCTTTTGTAGCCCAGGCTGATCTCAAAAGTCACTACATGGGGAAGAATGATGATCCTACTGCCTCCATTTCCCCAGTTTGGGATTACAGGTATGTATCACCATGCCCAGCCTATACTTCCTTGCATGTTAGGTAAACCCTGTACCATCAGGGCTACACTCCCAGCTTCCACTGTGGCTTTTGAGGACAAACCAGACTCCTGTTAAGCCAACTGACAGGACCCTGTACATCTTCCCCTAGCCACTTCTCTGCTCCTTCAACCGAACTTGGAACATTCATCTTCCTTGAAACTGCACAGATTTTAGCACATGAGCAGTCTGAGGTCTCAAGAGCATCAGTCAGGCATACAGATGGGGTGTGTTACTTTCTGTGTGATCTCAGGCACCTGACCTTTCTGAGCCTTGTAGCTTTGGGAATGGAGAAGCCTAACATGGCAGCTTTGTGAGCAGATGGCATTCAACAAGATTACATACATAAACACACCTGGTACATGGCAGACACAAAGTGTATACTGGTTCCCTTCCTTTCAGAGAAATCCTCTTGAGGAATCCCACCTGCTCTGGTCCGTCAGTGGCACCAACACACATTCCTCTAACAGGGCCTCCGTGGAGAACTGTATGCCTTGTTTTTCGTCGTTGCTATTTCAGGTGATAAGGACCTTGGCTGGCAGTGAACTTACTGCAATCCCCCTGCCTCTGTCAGAGTGCTGGGAATATGTGTGAGCCAGTACACCTGGATTCAGTTTTTCCTTTCCAGGCGCCTTTTATTTCGGTACTGAGGATTGAACCCATACCCTGGTGTATTCTAGGCAAGCACAGAAGCAGTGAGCGATATCCATCTCTGTCTCAGCAGCCCTACACTCTGGTTCCATTTACCTTGCCGGGCCCTGTTTGCACTCTCTGGGCATGGAGCTTGGCTCGGACAAAGTTCTGAAAGCAGAGTTCCTATGCAGGGTGTGCCTGGGTGTGCCAAGTGGAAGGCCTTTTCTGGGGGGAGCTGTGTGTGCACAACACAAGCCCAAGTGACCTTGTCATAGAACTGTCTCCTCTCAACAGAACAGGAGGGGATTAAGACCCAAGCCATAAAGTGGGGGCAGGAAAAGCCCAATGAGCACCAGGTGGGGCTCTGGGCTGCTTAAGGTAGGGGCCTCAGCAAACAGAACTCAAACCAGAGCCCCTCCCCATTGCACTTGCTTTAAACCCCACCGTGTGCAAAGTTTGGCCTGAGGCCTCTGGATGACCCCAATCTAATTCCCACTCTCTCTGGATGGCTGAAGGCACAAAGATAAGCGGCCTCCTTGAAGCATACAGCCCCCAGGAAATCCTGCAAGAGCTAGGCTGGGAAAGGTACAGGATGTGAAGGGGAGGGAGAGGCACATAACAGGGACAGGCGATAGCACGAGTGCTTGGGAACCCAGTGAAGGGACCGTGACTTTAGGTCCTCAAAGCAAGCTAGGGCATAATAATTAAGGTAAAATCCTGACTTAATGAGCTGCTTCTGGGCTAAGGAAGCCATCGCCTGAGCGTAGGGAGGGAAGGTGCCCCTATGCCACCTTGTGCACCCTCCAGCGTGACCACTGCTCTCCCACTCGCAGCTGCACACCTTTCCTGTTCCTTTTATCCTTTCCCTTCTCTTCCCTGGTATGCCTGCTGTTTCTGGGGCCTTTGTCCCTCTTAGGAGCAGGGATCTGGGTTCCTATGGTGGTCTGGGGGACGAAGGGTGAGCTCAGGATGGTTGCCTAGGCAATGAGGAAAGTAGGACTCACACCAACTGGCAGCCAAGGGGAGAAAGAAGGGCAGAAGGTAGAGGACCTTAGCAGACCTCTCATAGGCCCAGAGCTGCTCCCACCACCTGTGGCTTGTGACTTATTCTCTGATGATGTCATTCCCAGCATTCCAAGGTACAGCACTTCCCCCAAGCATCCCATCCACCAATGAGCTGCAAAGGCAGTGGCCAAAGAGAGGCTCCAGAGGTCACGGGGGGGGGGGGGGGGGGCCTACCCTTGTGGTGACAGTGGGAAGCAAAGGGGTAGGACCCTGAGGGGCTCTTGGGCTGAGGATTTTGGAGCTATGGGGGAGGACTCCTATTTGTTTCAGACCCAGGACCCATATTGATTCTTTACTGAATATTGCTCATTAGGGTTTGTTGCCTGGTACGTGATGACACATTTTCCATTAGTGACTGACAACTGTCTTCAGACCTAAGCGAAAAGCCCAGTGTCTATAGGTAACCTCGAGGCCCAGTGGGGTAGATGCCCCAGCAGTTACAGGTCAGGGGCTGTATCTAAAGTTCTGTTTCCCACAGGAAAAACATAATATCCGCTGGAAGTTCAAGGGTGTGGGCACATGTGACCTTTACTGACATGAGCATCCGTGGGCGTGAGAACATCTGCCTACCCAGATGTCCACAACCACTATTAACCAAACTGAGGGTGTGGCCACAGTTACAGGCCAGCACTGGGACAACAGTTTCTGTTCCTTGGTTAAGGACCTTCACTGGCCTAAGATGGATTCAAGTTATGGTTGATTATGTATAATTAAGGATTTCTTAGCAGACAAGAGCCATTTCTCTAGGCCCTCTGTTTACTAATCACTAAAAATGAGAGAGAGATTTCAGCCTACTAGGCTGAAGAGATGACTCTGCAGTTAAAGAGCACGCACTGTAAATGACCCATGCTCGGTTTCTATGACCCACACAGGGCTGCTCCGCCATAAAGAGTCCATCACCCTCTTCTGGCCTCAGTGGGCACCTGCACTCACATGTATGTGCACACAGCCACACACACCGACATAATTAAAAATAGATCTAAAAGTATGTAAAAAGCGAGTAAAGGGGCCACCAGCCCCAGCACATACTACCCACTTCCAGCCCCCGGGGAAAAAATGGGGTTCCCCCTATGACTTCTTCCTCTAGAACAGACAACAGACTCTGGCCCTTTTCTGCCCGACTAAGAGTGGTTCCCTGAATGGGTGAGACTGGGTTCCTCTTCATAAAAGCCCAGAGTGGAGGTACAGGCTCCTGGTTAAGAGTGCTGAGATCACCTGGGACTGCACAGGATGACAAAGCTCTGGTTCCAGCCGTCAGCAGCTGGCTCAGGGACTCTGGAGGCACAGACAAGGCTTTGTAATAGATTCAGATGTTCAGCTGAGAATTACAGGACAGGGTGTTGCCTGAGAACCCTTGCTGGGAGCCCTCCATTTCTGAAAGCCTGTGAGGGTGTGGGTGTTTTGCCACTATAGAGGTCCTCCAGAGGCAGAGAGGCCCCCACCTCCCACACGCCAGCTGTAACCAAACACCTGCCCTCTGAAGAGGGCATCCGCTGAGGCCAGGCTTGGAGCCCACCAAGCTGCTCTTTTGTGAGCCCTTCTCTTCCAGACACAGCAGCAGGAATTCAGATGATTTGGCATTGCCATGGCAACTGCACCTCTCTAATGCTGGTGGGCACTGGGAACAGGGAGCAGGTAGTGCAGGAAAGGAGTCTACCAGCATATAAAGACGGGCAGGTGAGGATAGCTGAAGGCATGCACAAGAGGGCAGGTGCTTCCTCAAGACCCAGGACAGCCAGGTTGGTGGCACACATCTAGAATCTCACCATTCGAGACACAGAGGCAGGAAGATCTCAAGTTCCAGGTCAGCTAGGATCTCAAGCTTCCCCTCAGCATACAACAAAAGAGGCCCCAGGGAGCCCCTGGTTCTTCCCTGCCACATACAGCAGCAGTCTAGGCCAGGGTGCGGAGGAGTAGCCTGGCTCTCCAGGCTGGGGTGAAGGCCAGTACATGTCTTTCACAGATCATCTGCCGAAATTAAATCAGGCTGCTAAGCTGCTATGGAAAAAAATAACAAGAAAGTGCCCACCATAGAATGGCCTGTGTTCCAGGCCATGGAGGCAGAAACCTGGTATAGAACTGTCTGAAAGAGGATGCCAAGACATCAAGGGCCTTAGATGATAATGGGTATTCTAGAGCTAAGAGAAATCAAGAGGTAACAAAGGTAGACATCATATCTCAAACACTGCCATCAGAGGCATGAATGCAGCTCTTTCCTTGGCCCTCAACCCTCACCTTGGTCAGGGGTGAGGTGAACGTTGTTCCTTTCAGAGACAGGCTGAGAGCACAGTTTGGCCCTGCAGCCCCGGGCACTTGGCATTATTCCTCTGCTTTGGGCGAAACAAGAGGCTCATATGAGCAGTCAGGAGGTAGGGTTCTGCCTTTTTCCCCGGGCATAGTATGAGAAGTGAAGGTGGGGAAAGGACAGCCACCCCACAGCGCTGTCAGTGACACTGTCACACCTTCATAGTTAGCTTCATCATTGGGGTGTTCATCCTTGCTCCTCTGGCCATCCATAAACCTGAGTCCCCTTTCCCTAAGTATGGGCAGCCTTAAGCTCCTGCTGGCCTTCCCGGTCCTTAGCTTTGCCAGGGAGCCAAGTGTTTTTCAACAGCTGAGCAGAAGCCAGCCCCCAAAGCCTTACTTTTCTTTTTGCCCTCACAGTGGCAGTGATCCATGGCATAACCTGCCCTTCATACTTAGTACCTAAGACACTGAGGACCTTGGCTCAGCAAGGTTCCTGTCCCTTCTCTCAGCCTTGAGTTACTCCAGCGAGAAATGGGAGCGAGGCAGATGGCGAGGGAACAAGACAATTCTATTCTTTGTTCTTCCGACTGCTCCTTTAGGAGATGCTCATGGGACCCCATCCACATGTGGCCATGGGCTCGGCCCAGGGCTCTGCACACGCCTCAACATTAGGGAGGGGTCTGCAGAGGTGGGTAGGGAACGCTGCAGTGCCGCCGTGGGCCCTCTCACTTCATTCCAGTCACTGCCCTCTATAAATATTTATAGTAGCTTTTCTAATAAAAATGACATCCTGGAGCTCAGGGAACAGGTAAAAAGAAAATGTGAATTGGACCCAGTGATCACATGTGCCACAGGACCCCAGGAGACAGGATGCCCGAGCATGCCCAGGCAGTGCGCCCCTGGCTGCCAGTCCCAGCTTTGCACTCTGCACACTGCTGCCTCCCCACCGACTGGACCAGAGTTCTCTGCCCTTCTCCAGGCTGTACAACAACAGCACTGCACTGTGCGGGCGGAAGCCTCACCAGTTCAGAGAGGAAGGGGGAGCACTACTATTTTTAGCACTGAGGCCAGGGTGTGAATGTCTGCAGAACCCAGCAAGGCCTGCAGCTTTCTTTGCATAGACAGAAGAGCTGTTGGTTTTTAAAGGTCAAAGGTAGGAAAGAAACTTGTGTGCTTATACTAGGGAGAGTACCCTGTGCTGGCCAGATGCCAGGAGGAACCCCATTAGGTCAGGAACACACGCGGGCTCAGTGCTTTTTCTTTTCTTTTCCATCTCCTGGTAAATTCCTGATGCAGAGATGAGACCATGCCCTGAGGGAGGAATGCAGATGCTAGAACATGCAGGGCTACGCAAGGAGGCCCACCAGCTAGGGCCTCGGGCAGTCCCTCCCCGCTTCCCATGGGCTTGGCTCCGCTCTCGGTGGTTGAGTGAGTCTGGCAGCCTGCAAGCCCCGGTCCAGGTGTGCAGCAGAGAGGCGGGCAGGAATGTGCCTCTGGGGGAAGGCCTTCCCTTGTCTTGTCGGTGCCAGCTTGCTCCTCCGCCTCTGTGCCTGTACAAGACAGACTGTTTAGTCACAAGCACACTGGGGGTCAGGCCAAAGCTGCCAACAGCTGTGAAGCAGCAGATCTGTGTGTGTGTGTGCGTGCATGTGCGAGTGTTGGGTCTCTCAGTTCAATTGTGCTTTCTGGTGTCTTTTCTCTTTAGGTGGGATGGGGCTGGGGTGGGAGAGGATGTATGTCTTCCGAGGTCACTGCTATGTCCAGGGGTAGGAAGTGCTTTGACTGGATAAAAAACTGGGTTCCCAATGTCAGGTTTGGAAGGGGAAGATGTGTGGCAGAGGAACTGGGCTGAGAATGCAGAGGTTCTGATGGTCATGAGAGGACGGAGAGGGAGCCCAGCCTCTGGCAGCAGTGTTGGGCATTTTTCATCTGTTTCTACTGCTGGCTTCTCACAGCTCCTGACATGGGTTGGAGGCAGAGACAATAGCCGATTCTAGCCCTGCCATCAAGTTCTTGAGTGGGCTTTGGCTCCCTTGTGTACACCAAGGGAACAGGCCAGAGGGTGCCCATATAGCTCCCTCTTGCCCTAAAGACAGAGGAGACCTGGAAGGCTCCCGAAGGCCTCTGAGTCAGTTCCTGACCTCACCAACAGCATGGTGGCCTGGGCTTGCCACAGGAAGGGCCTGATCTGCATACACTGAGCAGCAGTACCCAGGTGCTGCCCACCCGAAACCAGTCCTGCAAACCAAGTGTGCAGGCTGACCTTGAAGGAAGGGTGGGGCCAGTTCAGCCCAGAGGCAGCTCTGAGAAGACACTGCTTAGAAGGGTACCTGAGAAAGTTCCTTTTCTGGTAGGTGATGTCTCGGCCCTGGACTTTTTACCCTGAAGACTGGTAACTGAAAAAGACCCCCAATTAAAAAAAAATAGGAAGCAGAGAGTAAGCTTGGTGGTACAGCTCAGGATGCAGAGGCAGCTGGATCTGTATGAGTTCGAGCACAGCCTGGTCTACATGCTGAGTTCCCAGCTAAGGCTACAAAGTGAGACCTGAAGTTGCAATAGTTGGTAGTTCAGCTGTCATCAGAATACAGATTTTAAAAAAAAGGTTGGGGGGGGGGCTTGTTGTTTAAGACTGGTTCTTTAAGACCAGAAAAGTGTCTGTCCTTTGACCCACTGGTTCTTTGCAGTCAGTGTGACTGGGTAGAGACCACATTAGGAGGCAGTGCTGAGCGACAAGATCCCAGGGGAGTTCTTGCTGTGGGGTGGCTGGTGGCTACTGAGGACAGGGGTACTGTGGCAGAGGCAGTCCAGGGAGATTACTCTCAGCTGGTGCTCTGCAACCTGCTTTAGTCTCTGCTGTTGGTAACATCAGGCCATGATATGCAATGAAAGACAGGCCACTGCCCAGAAACCCAGTAAACAGGTGCAGTGGCGGCTGCAGTGGGGGAGGAGAGGAAAAGGTGCTGTTCTTTTCCTCTTTCAAGGTTCTTTCAAGGACATTCTAATTGTAAGTCAGGCTTGCTGTGGCTTGGGACCTGTGATAGGAGGAGGAAGGAGGAAGGACACTACTCACCTGAGCTTCTTGTGTCCTGGCGGCTCCTCAGCTAACCTGCAGCAGCATAGGCAGAAACAAGACAGGTCACACTCAGGCTCTCCTCGGCTCTCTGGACTTCCCTAAGGGGGCTTTCCTGACCCATCCTGCCAGGGGCTAGACTTAAATCTCCCTTTCTGTTGTGCTTTCCTGCCAGGGATAATGGGGCAGAGGCAGGTTACCTGCAACCCACAAGTCAGCTGCCATGGAGGGTTGTGAAGAAAATCAGTAGAGGCGGGGCCACCCTAACTCTAGGGAGCAGTCATAGTGGGGGCAGAGCCTGCTTGGTTCTGAAAGGAAACAAGGTGGGAGCCGTGTTGATGGGGACAGTGTTCCTCTATGTTCTGGAACAACATGTCTATCTGGGGCCCCTCGGATGTTCCGAGGCCGTGTCAGTCCTCAGAGGTGCCACTGCTGCCCAGATATGCATCAAGGTGCCTCAGTGAATACACGAGATTGCTAGGGGGCACTCTGAAGGAAATAGAAGCTCTGGAGTCATCCAGACAAATGTGACATGCAGGGGCAGACAGTGGAGGCAACAGTGTGCCTCATTCTGTGACTCTGTTTTACACTGGGCAGGATGTTTGAGGAGGGGTCCCCACAGCTTTGCAGCACCCTTCTCTGGGATGCAGACAGCCAGGGTAGTGCAGACAGAGGTGAGAGCTAGAGGTGAATACAGGAAAGGGAAGCCTGCTTTTCAAAAGTACCCATTTGGTGCTTATGACTTGTATGCTGAACAGACCCAAGTGTGCTGGGCAGGGAAATGTCTGGATTGTGTTTATGTCACGTGACTTCACCCCAAAGAAAATAAGTCTTTCTCTGCAAGATCAGTAGTTATTGATCTTAAGTGTCCCCATACCAGAACTGCAAGGGCCCACACAATGTTGAGAGGCAAAAGAAAACTCTACTTATCTTGCACCCCAACGGTACCCTCCTGCCCTTAGAGATGGCACTTGAAAACCACAGAAACTCAGGTGTTCCCACAGAAAGCCTCCACACAGACATGCAGACCCTGGCATGTGCGCTTAGAGGCTAAGGAGAGGCTAAGAGCAAGTACCACAGTCAGACAGAAGGGTACTGACAGGGGTGACAGAGACAGAAGGGCCCTGAGCCAGGACTGGCCAAGGGAAACCACTCCAGTTCCTATGGGAGGGCTGGAGTCCATGCCAAGGCCAGAGAGGAGCGGCAGAGGCAGGGCTCTGGGCTTGCTTTGGGGAAGTGGGGTGAGACTGGGGAGGGGCCTGGAGGAGCACCTAGAGCAAAGAGGCACATGGGACTGGAGGCCAAGGCAGCAGCTGCCATGTCTTTATCAAGAATGTTCCACAGCAACACTGGAGTTTGGGGTATGGGCAAATGCCTGGGGTGGGTGGGTATTTACATGCATGGGTGTGTCTCTGCTCCTCCTGCCCCATAGCCTGGCTTATCTGGACCTGGACCTCTGAATGGCTGCTCTCCTCTGACAGACTCAAGTGTGGCCAGGCCAGCCAGTCTCACTGACTCATGCCCAGTGGTCCATTTCTCTCAGGCCTCTCATCCATACCATCCCTGAGGGACAAATGGCACTACAAAGCCACTGTTCTGAGTGCGTTCCCACCTGTTTCCCCCTGACTGCCTTCCACCTCGCACGGGGCATCTCTGCTTCACTAAGTCTCGTTGTTCTGCTTAGATTAAAGCACTGTGCTTGGAGCTGGAGACTCCTGGGGTGAATCCAGGTTCTGCCACTTATTAACCTGTCCAGTTAATAGCCTTGGAGTCTTGTCTAGAATCCTTCCCCTTTGTGGCTCTGAAGCCAAATGAAAATGGCTGTCATAGACCTATCTATAGGCTAGGAAGTAGCTAGGAGCACTGGCTCTCCTCGTCTTTCCTGTTTTCTCCCTTCACCTCCTAAGGCTGGTTGACCACTCCTTCTCACTTAATGCTATCATGTTGCCCTGTTCATTTCCTTAGACAGGTTTATTCACTGACATTACTCGTTCATTCACTGACATTACTCGAAGACAGACACCATTCTAGATGCTGGGAATACATCACCAACAACACAGGCCAAAATCTCCACCTTAGGGAGTTTATGTTCTGGAGCAATCCAGAAACAACATCTTAATAGATGAAAGACATAACTTGAGACTCTCAAGCGTCTGGAGGGTTTTGCTATCTGTTTAATATCCCACTGAAAGGCGACAATCAAGAGCATGAAGTTTGGAGTCAGAAAGACCTACTTCAAGGCCATTTATTCCCACTCAAGAGTTCATAAGAACAGACTCCCCTAGAATCTGTTTCCGCTATTACTAAAACAGAAATATTATAATCTGTGTATCTCAGTGTTAAGGATCTCATGAGATTTTACTAAAATTATTTAGTGTAGCCCTTTTCACACATGATGATTACATAAGCAGTTTCAATGCATAAGTGAGATGAAGAAGACATCACTGTCCTTTGCCAACACCTTTCTTTCTTGCTTTTATTCTTCCAGGAAGCCACCTACTCCAACCTACAAGACTTTTCAGAAAGTCTTGGTATAATTTATTATAAATTTAATGGTGGACTCTGTCTATCTATCTATCTATCTATCTATCTATCTATCTATCTATCTATCTATCCATCCACCATCTATCTACCTATGTGGCAAGGTGTCATCTAGCCCACACTGGCCTAAGGCTCACTTTGCAGAAGAGGATGAGTGCAAATCTCTGATCCCCTGTCTCCACCTGCCACATGCTGGGGCTGCAGGTGCGTGCCACCACTTCTGTGGTTTACGTGGTGCTGGGGTTCACCTTTGGGCATGCTAGGTGAGCATTCCACCAACTGAGCTACTTCCCCAGCCAGCATCCAGGACTTTCTGACCACCCCTTTCTGCTGCTTTGTTTTCTCCCCACTTCTTCTGCATCTCTCAGTCATTCTTCTCCAGTTAGACTACTGACCCCATGAACGCTGCGGGCAGGCAATGTTTGTGACGTGTTTGTGTCCCAGAGTATGAGTAGGTCACCTGACCATCCTACCTGTGGTCACACCTCAGAAGCAGTTGGGAAAACAGGCAGGAGGAACTGTGGGGGCTGCAGACTTGGGGAGGATGTGGTAGGAGAGAGGTCAGAAACAAAGGGTAAGGGAGTTAGCATCCGCTGCTCTAGAGCCTGAGTTCCCATTCAAACTAGGGGTCCTGCCTTGCATTTACTTCTGTCTTTCCCATCCTGCATCTTCTCTTCTTCCTCTGCTGTGGAAACAAGTCCAAGGAGGCCAGTGACCCTTTGGTCTAGCACCAGTGTGGGAGGCAGGTGAGTGTGCCTGAGGCAGAGACCTAAGGCAGCAAGCAGCCTCCATGGTGTAAATGTCCCTTGCCCATGCTCACCATCCCCACACTCTGGCACTGTTTGGTTGGAACCCTGCGCACACGTGAAGCAAAGGGCATGATGTTACCCACTGATGCATTTGATGATCAGGGCGGGGGTGCTGTCTGCTAGGGTTATATTCAGCAGTTTGTGTTCAATTTCAAGAAAACAATCCTGGAAGTGCACAGTGGAGGAAACCCAGATTAACATGGGCTCTGAAGTTAGGGGCCGTGTGTTCTCTCTGAATTAGAACCTTGGAAACCAGGACACCTCTCACCAGGTATGGACAAGCAGGAAAGCAGACAATCTTGTCATATTTGAGGTATTAAAAAGATTGGGTAGACTCCCCTAAAGGGGAGAAAACTTGGTAGTGACCACCCTGTCAACCCGGATATGCACTCCTAGCTAACAAAAGCCCAGGAAGCCACCTTCAAGGAAGAAGTCAGCATTTGCTATATTCCACTGAGCTATAGGATTTGTCTCTGTATTTAACAGGGTGCTGGGTCATGTGTACCTCTGTCCGTGTCAACCTATAGGCTTCTGTGGTTTGGGCCTCACAGAACCTCTGTCCTGGGAGGGGTCAGAACCCTGGCTTCATGTTTCTCTACATCCAAGCTCTAGAACCAGTTTTGCCTTTGTGCACGGTATGATCTCAGGCAAATTGCTTTTCTGAAAAATTATTTATGGCATTTCTAAACTAAGGGGAATGGATGATAGGATCGCTAATGTACTTTCTAAATGACACACTGCTAGTTTTGTCCCTCTTCCCCCCAGGTAGCCTAGGTGGGCTTTGAATTCATAAGCCTCTCAAGTATTGGGGATTGCAGGCATGCACTACCATGCCTGACTCAGTTCCTGTCAATCACGTTACATTCTCATTCTTGAGTACTGAGCTCATGAGCCACTTGTTTTGCATAAACCCTAACAAGTGGCCATGAGCACAACTGCACAGATAAAGAATGGTCCTAAAAACCCCTAAGAAATTCCCTCTAAAACTGTAAGGGAAGCCTATTAGGGAATTACATTAGAGAAAAGGCCTTCTAACCAGCTGTGAGGTCCTCCCCCACCCCACGCATGCCCAGTGAGGGGCTGGGCTTCATCTTGGGCATGGGAAATAGGGTGAGGTAGGGTAAGGGCATCATCTCTCCTGTGGCAGAATGGGCAACTGACCTGAGCTGGGAAAGCCAATCAGGATACATGTGTAAGCTCTCCTGTAGGAAAACAGACGGACTTGAGGGCGGAGGTGTGGAAAAGACAACAGCCCTAAAGGGGATGCTTTCCCTTGCTGAAAAATACGCTGGGCTCACCTCTCACAGGCGTGTCTGAATGACCCATGGAGACACTGCCCTGTGCTTTTACTCAGCAACTGTGCTAAACCGCTGCAGAGTACTTAGAAGCACTGCATGAAGGACAGAGATGGACCCTTGGTGTGAATGCTGCAGTCCTCAGGACGGCAGCCCCCATACGAATGCCAGGGCTGGAAAATAACTCCTACGCACTGAATGGCTCTATCACTGATGGACCTGAGTGGATACTTGGTGATATGGTGGCCTTTTATCCTCCCCTCCTTTCCCTAGGTTTCACGTGAGAAGAAAAGGCTGTGAAGCAGAAAACTATCGGAAGCCGCTATAGTGGCTGAGTCATGAAGAGATGGAGGAGGAAGTCAAATAGAACCGAACATGCAGAACAGAGGGAGCTGCAGCTGGGATCTTCAGGTGAGATCAGAGCCTGGTTACGGACAAAAGAAGACGAGAGTTTCAGAACAGAATCAAACAGGAGAGAGCCAAAGGGCGGTTGGAACAGACAGGTGGCTTGGTGCTGACTGCCGCCACCTCCCGTACGGCTTCAGAATGAGGTGGTGGCCAGCCTAGGGAAAGAGCCGCTGTGGACAAAGTGTAGGCAGGGACAAGGGAGTGAGGAGGGTCTGGCTGCACTGAAGAGCAGTTCCTTCAAGTTGGAACTGTGCCTGCTCCATCAGACTGTTCTTAATATAAACCGTGACCTCATGTGGGAGGGAGGCCCTGGGTGAAGATCCTGTGTGTTCCTAGAAGGGAAAATGGAGTGGGAAGAAGGGCTGTGCACCCAGTGGTGGGCCGGGGCAGGAAAGCCTGGGTGCAGAGGGGAGGAGGAGACCGGGGGGAGCTCTGGGTTTCACCTGAATGGAGCTCCTTCACCAGGGATGACATGGTGCTGGTAATGGAGTCAGCAGCCACCAGCAGGTCATTGCGGAGGTCCCTCCTCGAACCTGAGGGGTCAGAGCAGATGGCGATGCAGGTGGGTGAGCATGAGAAGAGCGCCAGCCCAGCCAGCGAGGCCCTGGAAGATGACTAGGGGAGATCGCGGTGGCTTGGTATGCTCCTAGTACATCCACTGTTTCACTTTACTGGGACAGCAGGAGCCTGTCAAGTCCATGCTTTGTAGGCACCACAGTAGAGAGTGGGGTTTCATGTTAGTTTGGCCCCAGGGTGTTCCTCAGTGTTGGGGTGAGCAGCTGAACTCCCCAACACCACTACCTCCCATTTCCCTGTCTCCATTCCCTCCCCTCAAGACTCCTTTGTCCCTTATTTAAGATTGCAGGTCCCTAGTTCCTCAGTTGGCTGTGGCAAGTGCATACTTACTGACCTTCAGCTAGGTCCTATGGAGATTGCCACTCTTCCTGTTCTTGCTTGTTTTAAGGACCTTACAGGACAAATGTGTGATCTGAGTTTATCCCATCCAATTCTTCTGGAGGAGGCAAAGCCCAAAGGGCAAGGCATTTCCTTCAGTCCAGAGCTCAGAACCCAGGATGCCAGACACGTGTGCCTGCAGACATCCCACAGAAGACCAGCCCATCACAGAGAAGGAGCCAGCGCATAACTTATTTATACTGTAAATCTGATTACTGTGGCCACACTATCTGATCATCCAAAGCCAAGAGCACAAAAGGAAAGCAGCTGGAGAAATCCTGGCAGGGAACCTGGACGCGCTTTCAGCGTCTGGAAACTCACCTTGTGCAAAGGCCTCCTGAACATCTCCCCCAACTCCACTCAGTGAGTCCTGTGGGCCGTGGGTCGGGGTGGAGCCGGCAGATGTGGAGCGCACGGGCATGGGCATAGGGCGGCCTCCTCCATGAGTGGGTGATGTGTGTGGTGACCCTGTGGCTTGAGCCTGGGAAGATCAGAGGGAAAACATGTCACCATGGAGGTCTAATCTCTCCAACAAAAGGGGAAAACACTTCCCAGGTCATGCTTTACCAAAGAAAGACTCAGGAGAGGAAGGAGGAAAGGGAGCGGGGTGGGAGGAAGAACACTGTAAGATCTAGCACTTAGGAGGCAGGAGGATAACTGGGAGTTCAAAGGCAGCCTGGACTACACAGGAAGTTGAAAGCTACAGGGTGAGAACCTGTCTCAGAAAAAAGCAAAACAAAAAGAACAGGCTGAGAAAGGAGGGGAAGAAGTGTTAGGAAGAGAGGCGGGAGCCATGCAGTGGACATGCTGGTCAGAAGAGTAGGAGGTTCCAAGAGGGAGAAAACAAACGAACATAAACATCTTCTTTGCATGTCAACATTCAGCACCCTTGCTCATCTGATTCCCCAAGAACCTGCAGGTAGAAAGTGGCCATCTTTGAATATGACTTTTATACATGAAAATAGCAAGATGATGTGACAGGCTCCTTGAGAGCGTGTGGGAGGAAGCACAGCTCAGCGGAGGGAGGTGCCAGAATAACCTCTTCCACTCCACGGGCAGCCCTTCCCCCAGGAGAGAGCCCACCCAGGCAGCTGTGCTTCTGCAGGGTCCGGTCAGCACAACTGCACTTGCCACACCCACTCGGTAGGTCTGTTTGGTTAGGCATGGGAGGTGAGAGCGGCCACACGCTCATTAGAAGCTTTCCTCATTAAAGCCTGGTATAGTTTTTTTTTGTTGTTGTTTTTTGTTTTTTTTCCTTTTCTCCAAGGTCTGATTATTTATTACTCACTTATTTTTATTTATTCATTTATTTATTTATTTTAGACAGGGTCTCTCTACAGAGCCCTGGCTGTCCTGGAACTATGCAGACCAGGCTGGCCTTGAACTTAGAGAGATCTGTCTGCCTCTGCTCCCTGACTGCTGGGATCAAAGGTGTGCACTACCACTGCTTAAAGACTTATTTTTTACTGGACTCAGACTGGTAAGTAAAAGCTCTTGGCACGGATGGCCGATGGCTCTTGGCAATTTGTTCCTGGTGTTCTTCTTTGCTTCCTTCATTCTCTCCAAAAGCTTAGCATGTCCCGCAGCCTCCAACTTGTTTAGCTAAGAATATTGTCTCTTCAGAGCAAGATGTCGGCAATTATGTTGTAGGGCACGTGGAGTGACAAGGTGCTGAATCTTGGGTGTGCTGGTCCTGGGCCTCTCACCTCCTTTGTTTAAGAACTTTATGACCACATGGTGGACATCATCTTCTTTAGAGAAACTGAAAAGTTTTCGGATTCTGCTAGCTCTTTTGGGCCCCAACCACTGAGGCACATAGTGTTTGTCAGTCCAGGAACAAAATAAGCAAGTTGAGAACATCAGACTGTCACCCATACGCTCTCCTAACAGACTGTGCCTGCTCTCTCCAGTTCTCCTTGGTCTATAACAAGAATGCCCCTTACTCAACAACAGCGCACTCTGCCGCGGGTCAGCACACCTTGCTTCATGGGGAAACCTTGTTTGTCGTCTGCACCACTGGTTCAGCCTGCATAACCCTCCCACTCCTCGCGCAGAGCACCAGCAGCTGCTCCTGCAGCCATGCGCGTCTCATAGAAAGGCTTGCGTCTACTGTCCACTTGAAGGAGTTTCTGACAGCCAGTGGCCGGGAAGGAGATATATGGCTTCATCTCGACAAGGCTGACCAACCGAGAGGTGCCATGAGAAAGAGCTGGCATAGTTTTAAAGGTAGCTTGGAACAATGGCGTGTGGCGGCTGGAAGAACTAAACCAATCAGAAGCAGATCCTTGACCCAGGGGATTAGATTGGAGGATTTTGTGGGAGCAACACCGGGAGAGTAGGAGTGACAATGAGAATGAGTTCCACTGAGTCCCCCTGGGGATCTAGTTCAGAACCGCCACACAGACAGAACGTGCCCCAAGCAGGCTGCCTGGAGGTATGCACGATGCTCCCCTCAGGGCTGCAGCCGTGTGGGTGCTGAATGGAATACTGTGTTCACTAGGATTCCTATTCTCTAGGCTTGTTCCCTGAGATACGGCCTCAACCTCAGGATTCTCCTGCTGTAGTCACATGATGGGACTTCGGGGCCATGCCACTCTGCCCTGCCTCTGTGATTCTTGCTGAACCCTGTGTGTGGGTATGTTATGTTGTGTTATTTTTTTTCAATAGGGTCTCATGTAGCCCTGGCTGGCCTTGAACTTGCTATGTAGCTGAGCCCAGCCTGGATTCCTACTCCTCCCGCCTCTACCTCCCAAATACTGGGGTTACAGGCATACCATACTACTCTGTGTCTGTTTTAATTTAAGAAATATAAAAGCTCAGAAAATGATCAAGTACAATACAATAAGTACAATGAGTAATTATGTGCAATCTAAAAACGGTACAAATAAACTGTACCTTTACTACCAATTCTTCACAGGCTCAGTCCCTTCATCTTTTCCCTTTGGAAACATCTGGTTTTTCTTACCAAAGATTTTGGTGTGGAATTTTCTAAGTTATGCGTACATATAGAACTATGGATAATACGTAACATGTTCATGCCTTTAAATTCTGCTTATCACTTAGCATACTCTCAGAGCATGATCAATAAATATGAATTTAGACTCATATTTCACACTCAAAAACAAACACTGGGTGGTAGTGGCACACGCTTTTAATCCCAACACCTGGAACGCAGAGGCAGGTGGATCTCTATGAGTTCAAGGATGGCCAGGGCTACACACACAGACAGCCTGTCTCTAAAACCCAAACAAGCAGAAGAACCTCAAAATGTGTTAGATTTAAAATTGCACAATTTCTAAAGAAACCAAAAGAAAATCCTATGCAAAGACTTCTTGGATAGAACACGCAAACCATGATATTCAAAAGAACAAAGAAAGAAACAAATTGCTTTTTTAATATGTGTGTGTGTTTGTGTGTTGCATGGAGAGTCCAGAGATCAACATTAGGTACCTTCTACAATCACCTTACTTTTTAAAAGATTTATTCATTTTTATTTTACGTGTGTGGGTGTTGTGCCTGCATATATGTGGGTCTGTGTACTATATGCCTGAGGATCAGTCAAGCCTCCTAGAACTGGAGGTACAGATAGTTGTGAGCTGCCACGTGCATATCTAGAATTGAACCCAGGTCCTCTGGAGGAGCAGCTAGTGCCTTTTGTTTTGTTTTGAGACAGGATCTCTCTGTAGACCAGGCTGGCCTTGCACTCACAGAGATCCTGCCTGCTTCTTCAAGTGCTTGGCACTATAGGTATGTACCACCAGACCCAGCACAGCCATTGCTCTGAACAGCTTGGCATTTCTCCATCTTCCACCTGGGATGGGGGTCTCTCACTGACCTCAGAGTCCACTGATTAGCTTAGTCTAGATGGCCAGCAAGCCCCAGGAACGTTCTTACTTCTGCACTCCAGTTACGGGATTTACCAATAAGCTATCTCCCCAGCCCATGATAAACTGTTTTGTTATTTTTTTTATTAAAGACTTTAAAAAATATTTATTTATTTATTATGTACAATGTTCTGTCTGCATGTACACTTGCACACCACAAGAGGGCACCAGATCTCATTGTAGATGGTTGTGAGCCACCATGTGGTTGCTGGGAATTGAACTCAGGACCTCTGGAAGAGCAGTCAGTGCTCTTAACCTCTGAGCCATCTCTCCAGCCCCTTTATTAAAGACTTCTGACAAAATATCGAGAAGAGAAGATTTTGAGTGTTCTTATCACAAGAAATTATTACCTGCTTCTAATGATAGATATAGTTAATCAATACAGTGCACATCTTAGAATAGACTGTGTAAAATTATTATCTTTTGGTTAAAAAAACAACAACACTCTTTGCTCTTCAAAATAAGTCATTAAACTCCACCTCGGCAGATCAACTAAAAACTGGATCAACAATCTAAATAAAACTAGGGGAGGCAGAGACAGGAATATCTCTGGTTTACACAGTGAATTCTAGGCCACCCAGGGCTATATAAGAAACACCCTGCCTGAATAAAGAAACAAACGAACGAACGAATGAAAGAGCTGGGTGTTGGGTCTACCAATCCCAGAGCTAGGGTTGGAGACCAGCCTCAGCTGTACAGTGGGCAACAATCAAAGACACCTGGGCTACATGAAACCCTGTTTCAGTGAACAGGCGATCAGGGCTAGAGAGACCCCTGCTACCAGAGAACTGGATTAGATTTCTGCACCTGTATCAGGTGGCTCCAAGGGAATCAAAGCCTACTTCTGGCCTCCATGGGCCCATGCACACACACTCACAAAATAATACAATAAAAATTTTAAGTGATAAACAACAAAAGAGAAAGGGTGGCACAAAGGGAGAATAGCCTTAAGATTACGTTTCTGATAAGGGACCTGCACTTAGCACATCTAAAGGGCTCTCCCAACTCAGTCATAAAGGGACAAATAATCTAATTTTAAAGTGGGCAGAAGATCAAGCAGACAATTATCTAAAGATGCAGAAGGTCCAACAGGCATGAAAAAGATACTTAATTAACCATTAAGGAAAGAAATGAACAGCCACAATGAGCTATCACTTTACACCCGTAAGGATGAACACTACAAAAAAGACAATAACAAGTGCCGACAAGAATGGAGAGAAACTGGAATCCTCAGCCACTGCCAGCAGAAATGTAAAATGGTGCAGCTGCTGTGGAAAACAGCTTGGCAGCTCCTCAAAAGGCTGAGAGTACCACATGACATGGCAACTCCACTCTGGGGTCTACACTCAACCAAGAGAAATGAAAACATGTTTGAACAAAAATTGGTGTCCAGATGTTCACAAGAACATTAACTGACACAGCCAAAGAGCAGAAACAACTCAAATGTCGACTGATGAATACTTTAACTAAAATGTGCTATACCCATACAATGGAATAGTATTAGGCAATAAAAAAGGAATGAAGGACCCATTACATCTGTCTTAGGGTTCTACTGCTATGACCAGACACCATGACCACAGCAACTCTTATAAAGGACAACATTTAACTGGGGCTGGCTTACAGTTCAGAGATTCAGTTTACTATCATCATGGTAGGAAACATGGCAGCATGCAGGCAGACATGGTGCTAGTGAAGGAGCTGAAAGTTTACATCTTGATCTGCCCGCAGGTAGCAGAAGAGGGCTGTATGCCACACTGGGTGTAGCTTGAGCATAGGAGACCTCAAAGCCCAACGTCACAGCGACACACTTCCTCCAATGAGGCCACACCCACTCCAGCAAGATCACACCTCCTATACTGCCACTCCCCATGGGCCAAGCATTCAAACACCTGTGTTTGTGGGACCATTCCTATTCAAACCACCACATCTTCTTACAATTTGCTAAGTGAAGGAAGCCATTCACAGAAAAACCACACATTCTAAAAATTCCACTTATATGAAATTCCCAGAATAGGGAAATCATAGGCAAAGTACATTAGTGGTTATGAGGCAGGTGGGGGTCGGGAAGGATGGAGAATGACTGTAAATGGCTTTGAGGCTTCTTTTTGAGACTGACGAAGTTTCTAAAACTCAAGGTAATGATGATGGTACAACTTGGTGAATATAATTTTTAAAAGCCACTGATTTTTTACAGTTAAAAATAGTAACTTTACATTGGATGTGAGCCAGGAGGAAGGCAAAGATTGAAGCAAAACATCCACAAATTATATCTGAAGCAGAACAATGCCTGGAACATACAAAGAGTTCTCCTAACTCAGTAACATGACAAATCCAACGAGAAAGCGGGCGAAATCTGAGCACATATTTTCTCAAAGAAGGTGTTTGAGTAGCAAAATTATGCACATGCCAAGTCCCAAGCATACACAATGCAATACACTGCTCAGAAACAGGGACAGCTGAAAAGACCTATCAGAGGTGTGGGGAACCTGAAACCTTCTACTGCTGCTGACCCTGAGAAGTTGCCAGGATCTTGGCAGTTTCTCAGAATACTGAACACCTACGAATGTAACCCAGCAAAGTCCACTCCGAGCACACCCTGAGAGACATGAAAAGCCCATCTAAAATGCACAAATGTTCACTGCCACCAATGCAGAAATGACCCCCAAAGTCTACTAACTTGGATTAATATAATGTGACTTTTTAAAATTTTGTCAAACACTCAGTTTTATTTGTCAGTAATTACTAAACATTCCTTACTTTATCAGAGTATGAATCCTTTCTTCCCAGTTACAAGTGAATCCTGTTATGGCCAACTAATTTTTTCCTTTGTAAGATGGGTATTTCATACATGCATATAATGTGTTTTGATCTACCCTAACCCCTCCCCGCCAATTCTTCCCTCGGCTCATCTCATAGATATTCCCTCCCAGTTTCACCTGCTTGAAAACAAGACCTTCGTCAAGCGTGGGGGTGGGGCTGGACTATCTACTGGGCATAGGTAGTTTCTCAGGGGTGGTGCCCCTCAACAGAACTGGCTGTCTCCCTTCCAGTGGCCACCAAGGTTAGCTACTTGATATTTGCATATTCAAAGTGCTAGAACAGGAGTTGGAGGGATGGCTCAGTGGTTAAGAGCCCTGGCTGCAATTCCAGAGGATGAGGGTTCAAGTCCCACCATCCACATGTGGTTCACAGTCATCTATAACTCTAGTTCTTGAGGATGAACCACCTCCTCTGACCTCTTCAGGCACCAAGAGCACTTGGTACACATAGCTACATGCAGGTAGAAACAACTGAAAAAAATAAATCTAAAAAAAAAAAAAAAAAAAAAAAAAAAAAAGCATGATAGAGTTGGTAGGGGCCCACTGAACCATTGTTTGGGTAGAGTATGAGCACTCTGGTACCCAGGGCAGGTCAGACTAATGTGGCTCATGGATATGCATGAGCTTCTGTCCTGCCTGAGAAGGTCTGGTATGTCATTGGTCCAGGGATGTTAAGAGACTATTACTCTATAGTTCTAACAAAACACAACAACAACAACAAAACAAGAGTGCTGGCAATGATGCATCTCTGTGTTGAAGAGACAGTTCCCTCCCTTGACAACAGGCCTAAAGTGCCTTCTTTTCTTAGGGGCACAATTCCCTACTGCTCTCTGTGACTCCTGACCCACAATGCTTGCTGGACCCCAGGCATCAGCCTCAAGGCTGAGACCATTTGTTTCTGAGAGCTGAAGCCCCGCTCTTCTGTGTCTTCTCACATTCCATCCCTACACCACTGTGTTCAGCACTGGTTGATGCTTAGTAAGTACTTGTCAAGTGGTGATGAGGTTCATCAAGTTTCCCACTCTTCCTTCTGTAACAGAAAGTAGGAAAGTAGCTAGCACAGGCAATAATCCCCAGTGAGCAGTAAATCTATCCATTGCTGGAAAATCTTTGTGTGAAATTCTCTAATTAGCTAACTAAATGTGGTAGCCAGACCTCAGACAGCCCAAAGTGACCCGCCATTCACATCTTGGAATAATTGCCAGTTCTGGAATGTTGGCTGAACAAGTGACTTCCTTCTAATGAATCAGACAAACGGGACAGATGGCACTTTTGAAGTCAGGGTATGAGAGATGGTGACTGGGTGACCCTTGACTGTAGCCTTGTAGGAGCCTCTGCAGGGTTCCTGGCCCATGGGGGCCAGGATGAGCTATGGTTGATATTATTTCTCCTCCCCGTCCCCTTTTCTCCTTTGAGCTTTTCTGAGACAGTCTGCTATAGGACAGGCTGGAGGGATCACAGGTGTACACCACCAGACCTGGTGATGCTCTTCTAAGCCACAGAAAGGATGATGCTGTACAGCAATAAACAATCCATGCACTAAACTTACTGTATATGTATGTCTGTAATGTGCATTGGCAATTTGCCTGCATGTATGTCTGTGTGAGGGTGTCACACCCTCTAAAACTGAGGTACAGACAGTTATGAGCTGCATGTGGGTGCTGGGAATTGAACTCAGGTCCTCTGGAAGAGCAGCTAGTGTTCTTAATCACTGAGACATCTCTTCAACTCCGTGTTTTTGTTTTTTTAAATAACTATTCCCCGCACCTACCCAGACAGGGTTTTTCTGTGTAGCTGTGGCTGTCCTGGAGTTCGATCGGTAGACCATACTGGCCTCGAACCCACAGAGATCTACCTGCCTCCCAAGAGCTAGGATTAAAGGTGTGAGCCACCACTGCCCGCTGAGTTTTAAATGACTACTTTAATAGAGCATTCACAGTTGGAACTTGTTTGACAAACTAGGCAGATGGATTTGAGGGAGAGACTAGAGGCCCTAATGACAGGCTGAGGCCCCCCCCAAAAAAGGCCCATGAAGAGGAAGAGGGGCAGGAAAAGGCAACCAGAAAACATTTTCCTAATATGAGAAGACAGCAAGGGCCCTGAGTCCAGTAGCCTGCTTCAACACCCAGTCCCTGGCTCTTTGAACATGATTACCAGCTTCCTGTGACACTTCTCTGAACCCAAAGAAGGGACAAACTCCCAGCTCTTCCCAGATGAGCACAGAGGGAGGCAGAGTGGGTCAGTGACAAGAGGTTGAAAATAGAAGTTAGAAACTTGCCCTCTCTCAACCGTGCACACACACAGTCTGCCATTTTCAGGGCCAGCGTTCTCTTCTAGAAACAGGAGGATGCTAGCTGACATCTGAGGTATTTTTCAGATAAAAAAATGCTGCGAGCCATATTCTTCACCACATCACTGCAACTCCACAATGCCAAGTGGCTATTGCTTGGCTTGAGCAGAAACCCCTGTCAGAGAAAAGCATGCTCCCCTGCAGCCATCTCTGTCTCAAGGTCACTTGATGACGTGTCCTGCTTATAGGTAACCTTCCTCACACTCCAGCCAGTACCAGAGGTGCTGTGCACAGAGGTCTTGAAGAAGTGAGGCTGACAAGAAACACAAGTAACAGGCTTCCCTGCAGGGAACAGACTAGCTTTGAAAGACAGTCAGAGAAGAGGGCCTCTGATCATGTGAACACACTCTGGAGCACATGGTACACAGTGAGACAGGGCCCGTGGTGCAGAGTAATCCTCTCAGCCTGCTGAGTCTCATTCACCTACCTGGGATCAGCTAGCTACTTGCAGGCTGAGGCCAGACAGACACTAAGAACCCAGCCACAGTACTGCAGTATTGTATACTAGCACCTTGCCTCAACAGCATGGGCACGGTCAAGGCAGGTCCTCTCCGCAGGGACTGCCAGACTCTCTGTTAAGAGTAAGTAGTCTAAAATGAGCAGCACAGTGGGTGGCTGGGGGTTGCTGGGGGAAATTGAGAGTAAAATAAGCCCCCCAGCAAAAAAAGAGTTAATGGGATGACTCCAAGATTGGGGGGGGCACTGGCCTTTGGAAGATGGAAGCCTCCCCATACTGCAGAACTTTCGGGGTTCCTGACATAGCACTTATAACACAATCCATAACTAAGGCTGGCATCCAGCATGGCCAATCACTTGTCTAACCAATTAGCAAACATGATAAATGTCCCTTGACTCAGGTTCCCTGAATGCAGATGGCCCTTAGAATTCTTCTGCTGGGAATGTAGAGTTTGAGGCACATGCTGAGCTGAGCAGCAGTCCAGACTGCCAGTTCTCACTTTCAAACCAGCAAAAACATGGAAAACTCAAGAAAGTTTTTACAATGGGCTCCAGAAAAGTGTGCAGAAATTATGTTTATGTATTCAGGGGGCTTACGACCTACCTCATGTTATACATGTAAAGACTAAGACCCACAGAGGTCACCTAGTTTATAAACAGAGTGGCTAAGAGAAGCCTTAGCTCGATCATATGACCACAGTCCTGAGGTCAGAAGGAACACGAGTCAGTCAAGACTTCTCATGAGTGAAGCTAACTGTGATTTCCCTGCTTCCCTCTGGTGGGAGTGAAATCTAGAGCTTCTACCACTGAGGCACAATGCCAGCCCTACTGTGATTTTGTATAGAAGAATCAATTTCATTTCCAGCAAATAAAAAAAAATGTAGGAAAGGAGAATGCAGATTATGACTTAGTCCTTTATCTAGAACACAGATCAAACACTGGAGCCAAAACAGGTACAGAGAATGCCAGAGAAGGTGAGCTGAGGACAATGATGCCTCCCCAGAGCAAAGAGAACTCAGACAGCGGCAGACAGACTCGCCAGAGGACCAGCTGCAGAGAGAAAAGGGCACTGTCTTTGGTAAAAACTACCAGGGCACAGCTCTTGGCTGTCTTTAGGCACACAGTAGGGGCTCCATAAACAGCCCTTCTTTTTCTTCTCTTCCATATGGAACAGGTAAGATGTTTGTAATCTCCTTGGTATACATTATAGTGAAGTAACCAAGCCTAGAGAGGTCTGTGGTAAAAGTGCAATGTTGAGGGCAAGGCCTACCCCCTCCCAGTCGGGCTGTTATTATGGCAACAGGATGGAGGATACTGCAGTCTCCATTTCTCTCCCTGACTCATGGATACCTGCCAGGCAGCAGATGGCCTGTGTGGACGATTACCTTCACTTTGCCGCAGTGTATTTAAATTAAACAAACTGGCCTCTTTGCTGCTGGTTACCAGTCAGGTGTCCTGTCAGAACAACAAAAACAAAATCCAGGCAGAAAGGAGCTGTACGTCTAAAATTTAGGCAAGGCAGCTGCGGCTGTATGGAGACTGAGAAATGGATAAAGAACAGGCTCAGAACACTTCGCCTCACAGAATAGGTAAAAGGCTCTCACACACCATTCTGCGCTGGTGCTGGAGCTGGTGCTGGGAAGATGCAGCTGCACCACCAGCTGTGCAGACTAGTGGGCTGTCTCCGTTGCAGTCAGCCCTGATGCAGGATGGGAAAATAGCCACCTTACTGGACTGCTGGAAGGCAGGGCTGGGCATGGCAGCCACACCTCAGGCATAACAGGAGATCAGGGATGAGAGAGGACCAGCAGCAATAGAAAAGGCAGTGGATACATTACGCTTGGGTTGAACTCAAGCAGGGATGGGGAGCAGGAACATCCCGCCTCAGCAAGCGCCCATTTGCAAGAACAGGCTGGCATGACCTTAAAAGACAAACCTGGTCTCCAGACACCTCATACAGCACTGATGAAACTTTGATGTTCCTCTGCTCTGGGAATACGAATCTATCTATTGCATATCTGATGGAATGATAAGGCACCAACAGGGCTGCATATGGTCCCTCTGCCGAGGACTGACACCTGTGTCCCTACACCATGATATGAAACTCAGGACCCATATCTGAGCAGTCCCTCACTGCAGAGGCCTGTGGGGTCTTCAGGGATTTCCAGTGTTCTCTAAGTGGATCAACGGTGTTGGTAGTAGTGTACATTTGGCACCCAATCATCATGATTTTCTCTTTATATGAGTCATACTAAGTTACACAGAAGCTAGAACTTACTCCTGGACTCAAAGGGGTAGAAGAGAATGTATTTACTTATTTTCCTTGGTGGGAGGAAGAAAGCATATTGCATCTCTGGAACAGAGCACAATTTACTATAACTTAAAATAAACTCGAAGAACAGGAGAAAGTTGATATTTAATCTTTCAGTTGAGAAAGTTCACACACTGTAAGACTAGAATTCTCCTGCTTCTCCTGTGTGGGCTCTCCCTACGTAAGATGGTCTCTCCACCGGGTCCCCAACGTAGGATTTCAAAGCCAATTCCCAGAAAAATGATCACAAACCTCACTAAGAAAAACCTCTTATACCAAATACGCAAATCACAGTAAGAAACAAAACTAGATACGTACGTGGGAGATGGTGGTCCTAATTTGAAAGCTAGGTCGGGGAGAAGGCAGAAACTCAAACCTACCAAGGATACTTTAAAATTCAACAAGGCACGCTGAAATCCTACTTGTATGAGGGAGAACGGCACCTCTTTCAATAATACTCCACTTGGGGCTGAAGAGATGGCTCAGAGGTTAAGAGCACAGGCTGCTCTTCTAGAGGACCTTGGTGCTCAGAACCCAAGAGCCACCTGTAATTCCAGATCCAGTGGATACAACTTTCTCTCTCTGTGGGCACCTGTACACGTGTGGCACACAAAGACACACATACATGAAATCAAAGCAAAAATCACTAAGCAGCCACCGCCACCATCACCACTACCACCTGCTCTTCACATGCCTGCTACATGTAATGTGGTCATTACACCCTGGGCCTTGCCATTAGATGGACCCAGATTCCTGCTCTGCTGTTCAGCTCTGCCATTTACTAGCTGTGTGCTCTTGAGCAACTTAGTTCCTCTGTGCCTGAGAGTCTTCACCTGCAAAATGGAGATAATTGTATCTGCCTCACGGGGTTGGTGGGGATGAGTACTCTACACACCACTCTTAGCCATTATGCTATTGAGAAGTGCTGGGTGGTGATGTGGATGAAGTGACATCTCTATTTCAGCAGGCCTGAAGTAAATTGAGAGCCAGCAGGTTTCAAAGTCACCAAAGAAACTAGTGACCAACTAGATTTCTGTATACCCTTCTTGGTGCATAGCACTTTTCTCACTGGAGTCAATGACAAAAGAGCCAAGAATTATGACATTAGATGCTTATAAAAAGGGTTATGCACTTGTTCAGACAGAAGTGAGATTTTTACAGTCAAGGCCTCGTCAGTCAGAAGGGCTGTCCACTCACATATGACTCACTACCCACTTTAACTTCCGTGGTGAGGTTATTGAGGGGGCACAGTGATGGTTGGAGAAGATAAGCTTCTTCTTCTTCTTCTTCTTTTTTTTTTTTTTTTTTTAAAGAGGTATCTGTATCTGGGGGCTGGAGAGATGGCTCAGCAGTTAAGAGCACTAGCTGCTCTTCTAGAGGACCTAAGTTCAAGCCTTAGCACCCACATGGAGGTTCACAACTCTCTGTAACTCCAGTTCCAGGGAATCTGACACTCTCACACAGACATACAAGCAGGCAAAAAACCAATGCACATTTAAAAAAAAAGTTAAAAAAATTTTTTAATGTTTTTAAAAGAGGTATCTGTAGGAGCTGGAGGTGCAGCTTGGCAGTGGCAGCACAGTGCTTTCCTAGCATGTGAGGTTCCAGGTTAGAACTCCAGTACCACAGAGCAACACAGGAGTCTACTCTAATATGCTACAGAAAATCTTTGCAGAGTTAACTCCTCCCCCACCTGTCCTTCTGTCAACGCCAAGAGTCTCCTTGTTTTAGTGACTATCTCCTTGAAGTTCTCTGGGCTTTCGAGAGAATCCTCAATCTTTCTCTGCCACCCTCTCTCTCCACTGCTGTTTCCAACACTGATTCTGTGCTGAAGACTTCCAAATCTATCTTGTTGGGCCAGCTTCCCCACTGCAGCTTTAGCTGCACATCTCTAGGTATCTAGAAGGTCTTTGTACATGACTGCTTGATTAGTAATATAACTGAAAATATGGCAACCAAGATCACACCCAACCCAAAACAATCTGTTCACACTTGTTCTGTTGGTAGAGACCTTCATTTTCTCAGATTTTGGGGTTCCAAACCTAGAATCCATAGATCATTCTGCCTTTTCTTTGGCTGTTTGATGGATATTAGGTAGCATTCCGGAGAGAGCGTGTCCTAGAATCCAATGCTCTTTCTGTAGAGGGGGAGGGGAGTTTTCTAGTCTAGTGTGTGTAGAGTTTCCTGGAGACCATGGGAGACAGTTTTCATATCATATATACATTACAGTCAGCAGAGGAAAATGCACAAATACAGGACAGGTTGGAAATAAGACAGTAGAAACTGTCTTAGCTTGTCTTCCATGGGGTGATGAAAACACAGATATGCCCCTCAGAACCAAGAATTATTTCTCCTTTCTAATCACTCTGACTGAAAACTCCTTGCTGATGTTCGAGGAGCCCTGTGAGAGTATATTTATATTTTCTCCTTTTATAAAATGAAACCAAAACCAGAACAAGGAACTGCTGGGGCCCTGAAGTGAGCACAGATGCAAGACTGATGAACAAGCACACTGGGGGACTTCCACAGACATCTACAGGACACTAGGTCCAGAGGTCAGTCTGTGTGCGCAGAGACTGGACTCGGGGTAAAGGGTAGGAGATTGTCTTGAAGTACCAAACATCAATTCACCAAAAGCTACACTTTCGCAGACTTAGGAGAACTGGAGTGTATTTAAGGCAGGACGGTGATGGCCTGGCTTACAGTTCTGTATTTAAGGCATTGTGTCAACCAAAAAGTTACTCTCCTACTAACCGGAAAATTACTTTCATGCTATCAGAGAATGGAATTTGTGTTGATTTATTTTATCCTCTAACAGACTAAGCTCATTGCCTTTAATACACGTAGCAGAGAACTACTGAGCCAGTGACTAAACAGCAACAATTGCTGTGTTGGAAGTAGATCCAGGCTTCTGCTATGGTGTGAGGAACACGGGGGTGGGGGTGGGGTAGAAGGAGAAGCATAGAAATCCTTCAGAGAAAGCTGGACTCCTGGTCACGGGCAGCTTATTTCATTGGCTTTATGAGATCCAGAAGTGAAACTACCTTGTATATTGAGTCACTGGGGGGGGGGTGGGGGGTGGGGGATGTATAGGTGAGATGTCTCCAAAGGGAACGGAACATCTGAAATCCTCCCAGATAGGAGTGATGCAGACTGTAGCAGCTCTGGGGCCAAGTGTCCTGGTGAATGTATTTACTGCCAACACTGGCCACCATCACTGTGGCTACCTTTGCCTTGTAACTCGCAGATACATACCACCACCACCACCACCCTTGGATTGTTGGCACTGGTGTTTTCACTCAGCAATAATTACATTACTTTCAAATGATACGACTGACTACAGATATACTGCAAGTTATAGACTATGTCAAATGGTGATTTTATTCTATATAATATTTTTAGACAGAACTAATACAAGTAAATCATATCCATGTATGAATTTGGAACTCCTCTATTTTTAGAAGCACTGAAATTTATCTATCTATCTATCTATCTATCTGTCTGTCTGTCTGTCTGTCTGTCTGTCTGTCTGTCTGTCTGTCTGTCTGTTTATCTTCCTACCTACAGAAAGAGTAACTCTATATTATCCTGGGTGTCATAGAGATTTATCTGCCTCTGTCTCCTGAGTGCTGGGATTAAAGGTGTATGTCATCACACAGGGCTGAAATTTGTCTTTCTGATTCCTTGTTGTAAAGAGGATTTCTGAGTCACAACTTAGTCTCCTGAATGGATCTGCCTATTACTTGATAATAGTTGGAAGAGAATTGCTGCTACAGGCATGTGAACTGGTTATGCTCCTCACAATTAATGCAGTGATTAACTCATGCGGTCTTCTGGTTAATGGTGGTTTTCCCTCAGCAAATATTTATTGAGTAGCTGCTGTGCAGCAGGCTGGGTCAGAAACTGGACAGTGAAGAGAGCTTGTGAGGTCCTTTAATTTCCTTTAATTACAGTCTCGAGATGGTTCTGGGCATGATTAACCCTAGATCGACCAGTCTAGCCTAATGAGCGTCTTAAACTACAGAGTACACCATCGGGTAAGCCTGCGTTTCTGCCTTGAATTACAATCTTTGTACTGAGGGAAAACAGACAGAAACATTGCTAGGTAAGGTTACTCCACACACTGAGAAAGTGAATGAAGCTGGAGGCTGAAGGCAGGGCTGTAGCCTCATTGTGCTTATCGATCTATTCATTTATTTTCAGTGCTTGGGATGGAACCTAAGGCCTCCTATATGTTAAGGATGGAGATACCTCTGCCCCACCCAGCATCAAAAACTTTAAACTATCAGCACTACTATCCACTACTCTCAAGTTCTTATAAAGTCAAAACAACTATAATACTGTGACATAGCAAGTATGTATTTGGTCTTCTGTCCTAGGTTCAGCCACAAGAGCTTCTAAAAGTCTTTAGGATCACCAGAAAGATAAGAGTGTATGTATGCCAAGGCAGTGCTCAGGGTGGGAACTGTCTGCCAGAAAGCCCCCAGCATGATTAAGTATTGGAACTTGCTGCCCTCTCCAGATTTCTGAGGAATGAGGACAGAGATGCTGTTAATTCCCAACGGCCAGTGACCGATCACTCGAGCCTGTGAAGCAGAACCTAACCATCCTGAACACATCTACATGCCAGTGTCACCAATGCTGGGAAAGAACCCCCGCACCAGGGACCTTCCAGACCCTGCAGTAAGTACCTCTTTATCTATCTGCTCATTTGTATCTTTTAGAACAGCCTTAATGTTAAATTGGGAACAACCAAGAAGGGATTCTCTTAGCTGTGCAAGCCATTACTGCAGATGATCAAAACTGAGGAACAGGAAATCATTTTTAGTTAAATCAGAAGTGCAGGCAGCTGGAGACCCAGTACTTACAGCTGGTATCTCCAGTCAGGGTCAGTCTTGTGAGATGAGCCCTGGACCTGGGGGTCTGGGGCTAAGCCTAGTTAGTAAGTGTCATAAACCACACCACCAGCTGGTGTCTGTAGTGAAATAGAAACTGTTTGATGCAAAACATAGTTACATATTTGGTGTCTGAAGTGTTCTGTGAGTAGGATCTTAATAGTAGTTAGTAATAAACCTTCACAGGGGCTGGAGAGATAGCTTCGTAGTTAAGAGCATTTGCTGCTCTTCCAGAGGACCCACACTGGATGGCTCAAAACTAACCTATAACTCCATCTTCATGAATCTGACATCTTCTGGCCTCTCTGACCCCCAACACCCAAAGTAATTCTTCATTTAAAAGTTTTGCCATCACACTCAACAATGAAATGGGCTCCAGAAGGTTTGGCTCTAAGATTTACAATCTTCTTGAAATCTTTTCATCTTACAAAAAAAAAAAAAAAAAAAAAAAAAAAAGACTGGATTATGTAATGTCTTTCAAGCCAACATGGAGCCTTAGAACTGACCTTAGGTGAATCCAGTGTGATTTCCTGTGGGAACAGCAGGATTTTTTTTTTTTTTTCCATCTAGATGGACACACTTTTATCAGACTGTAAGGACCAGGGGTACGTGTTTGTGCGGTTAGACATGGAAAATTTCTTTTTCAATCTCAGGAGATAGTGATCTCACACAGAATGAAGGGTCACTGGTCAAGTATGTTGTGCTTGAATCATGTCTGCTCAAGGCTAGCTCTGTTTACTTAAAATTTTTGAGTCAGCATCTCATATAGCCCAGGCTGCCCTTGAACTTGTTATTTAACTTAGGATGACCTCGAACTCTTGATCTTTCTGCCTCTACCTCCCAGGTGGTAAGATCACAGTCATGTTCTCCATGCACAGCAAGGACAGAATTAAATTAACCTCACAGTGCTGAACATCCCTATTTTATAGACTACTATTTTACGTTATTTCATCGCGTGTGAAGAAAACGCAACGTTCACCAAAGCTCTGCTGCCATCTGCCCTCTCCTCAGGCAGGGAAGGACATGGTAGTGAGGGAGGCCTCTGGAAGGGAACTCCCAGGAAGTGCTGTCAGCTCCACAGGGAGCTTCTGGGTACGGGGATGAGGAGGAGGGGTGTACTGGTGGTCAGCCCGACTGATGGCAATGGCACTTGTGTCGGCAGCTGGCCACATTGAATGAAGGGAAGAGGCTGTCAGAGATGTGGGGAGGAGGGACAGGAAAGACTAAGGTCCCTTGCTTTTCCCTTCAACCCAGTCACTCACTCTCCTTCTGCGAGGAGGAGTCACTATTGTCTTCTCTCTGACTTCTAAACAAGCTGGAGCCACATTTCCCTACCCTCTTCAAGTCAAGTGTGGCCATGTACCTTGCTTTGATCAATGAAGGGAATAAAAGTGATTAAGCTGCCATTTCCTGGTAAAAAATGTTTAAAATCTGGGTTTGGTTTTCCATCCTCCTCCTTTGCTGAAGTAAATGGACCTATTGATAGAGACATGCTATCTGATTAAAGAGACAGACAAAAACTTTGCATGAATCCGGGGAACAGGCCAAACAAACCAAGCAAACTTATTACACTGGCGTCCATGGGATTGTGGGGTACTTATCCAGGCTTTCTTCTCTCACTGACAGTCTCTCATCATTCTTGCCTCTGCCACTCACTACCAATGTTCTCCTAGCTGGAAACACTCATATTACATCTAACACAGCAATAAATCCACACTTCTGAAGAAGATGTGTAAACATTTCTTATTTTGTTTTACACATCTAGATGCTTTGCTGCATGTATGTGTACCATACCATGTGCATGCAGTACCCTTGGCAGCCAGAAGAGGGTACTGGATTCCCTGGGACTGGAGTTAAAGACAGTTATGAGCCACAATGTTGAGTACCAGGCATTGAACCTGAGTCCTCTGGAAGAATAGTTAGTGTTCTTAACTGCAGCCATTTCTCTAGCCCCCCAAAATGGGTAATTTTAAAATTAAACATCTTATATTCCTTTTTAAAATTAGCATTTTGTATTTCTCTTTTGAATTTGGTTTAACATAGACAGGCCCTTAAGTTATCAACAAACAAACAAACAAAAACAAACATCAACTGTCCCCAAAGACCATTAATTAATTAATTAATAACCATACTGTTCAGAACACCCTACATCAGCCAGGCATGGTGGCACATGCCTGTACTCCCAGCACTCTGGGAGGCAGAGGCAGGCAGATCTCTGTGAGTTCCAGGTCAGCCTGTGAGTCCAGGACAGCCAGAGCTACACAGAGAAACCCTGTCTCAAAAACAAACAAACTCAGGTGACAAACACCCTGAGTCACCTGCTTTCTGAGCTCCCAAAGGCTCAGAGCAGGAAGACCACTAAGTTAGTCAAGAAGGCAGCTGGAGCCAAGGCCTATTGGAGACCACAGGATATCTACAGTCATCCAAAGAGCTCTTCACTTCCATGCATATTCATTCATAACATATTATTTGGACCTGAGGTCACTCCTACCACCCGGAAAGCTGTTTTAGGCAATTAAGGTCACTCCAGACACAAAACCAGAAGAAAATAAAAGAACATGAAAATGCAATGGTAGCCTGGCTAATCATGCATAATTAAATAAGCAGAAATTAAACAAGCTTGGGTTTAAAGTCAGAACATGCTCCCCTAGGTAAACAGGGCCCAGCCTTAGGCCACTGCACACCATCATGGAGGGAAACTTCTGAGGGTTTTACCCATAACCATCTCCTCCGAGATCATGTGATACAAGGAGGGAAGGGGAAGGTACGGAACAGAGGAGCATGCAAAAAAAAAAAAAAAAAAAAAAAAAAAATTAAAAACAGAGAGAAAGAGAGATGCTGGGGAGAATTCTGAAGTCCACTTACTGCCTGTTTTTGCTCTTCCTCCTAGAGGTGTTGAAGATGAAAAAAGGCAGAAGAGAAAAAGAAAGACATTAATGCCTGTCACAAACACTGTAAAGAAATGACAGGAGAACTGGGTAAACTTGGCCAAGCAAAGGTCTGGAAGCAATGGCCAGATTCACCAGAAGAGTACCAGGGGGTTACAGTAAATGACAGTCCTCAGTCCCAAAACTGGTTAATGAGTACAATGGTGACTTCCAAAGAACCTTAGAAACCATTTAGTTCAATTTCTTCCTCCTCCTCCTCCTCCTCCTCCTCCTCCTCCTCCTCCTCCTC